>NC_134396.1:17231783-17546426 GCF_035582795.1 Mycteria americana | reverse complement strand
TATGGTTGGCTTGTATGACAGTACACCATCTGTATGTTTGCTGTTGCTTTCTGTGTGTCTTCTGTACTTTGCGGTCCCTTTTGCAGGCGAAGTTGCTGGCTCACAGGGAGATGCTCTCCAGCACTTCTTGAATAAACTTCATTCGGATTATTCATAGTCAAAGAACTGCAGAGTGACTAGCCAGTGTCTCCTCTAATGCTTACTGTACCTGCCCAAACTCAGATGCTCTACCTGTTGCCTTCTGGTTTTGGACAGATGTAATTCCCTCCGTGGGAATTACATCTGTCAGTATTACAGTATTATCAAATCAGTTTGATTTTACTGTTAAGTGGATCAGCTTTTACCTCTCACTCTTGTGTAGCATGACTGCTGCTTCTTCTTTCAACTGCCTATTTCAATGGAAAGACTTTTGTAAATAACCCCCTCAATTTCTGGTGAGTTTCTTACCTCCATACTTAGCCTGTTTAATTTTTCAAATGTGCTGAGAAGCCACATCTCTCAATGAAAATCGTGTGACCTTGAAGATGCAACTTTAAAAAAAAAATCAGCAAAATTGTCTTTCAACAGGATTTTCACAGAATCACAGAATCATATAGGTTGCAAAAGACCTTTAAGATCATCAAGTCCAACCATAAACCTAACACTACCAAGACCACCACTACACCATGTCCCTAAGCACCTCATCCAAACGTCTTTTAAATACCTCCAGGGATGGCGACTCAACCACTTCCCTGGGCAGCCTGTTCCAATGCTGGACAACTCTTTCAGTGAAGTAAAATTTCCTAATATCCAATCTAAACCTCCCCTGACACAACTTGAGGCCATTTCCTCTCATCCTGGAGAGGAAATGGCCTCTCTGAGAAATTTTCAACTAGCACTCAAACATGCACTTTCACCAAAAGCTGAAGTCTAATTTTAGTCGAAGATGTTGGCATATATATAGATCCAACAGATTTCTGAGACTGGTTATGCATATTTTTCATAGTGGATTGTCTGCTTAATCCTGAAGAACATCAAAAGCTGCAGATGCAAGCTGTTACATTGCTGTTTCCTCTTTCTGCAGCTCTACTATTATTTTCCCTTTTTATATAGGTTTTTTCAAATTTTTTTATTCTTACTCATAACGCAGTGTATGCTTTTACAATAGATGAGATGAGATGAGACCATAGAACCATAGAATCATAGAATCATAGAATATCTCGAGTTGGAAGGGACCTATAAGGATCATTGAGTCCAACTCCCTGCTCCTCACAGGACTACCTAAAACTAAACCATATGACTAAGAGCATCGTCCAGACGCTCCTTTGAGCTCTGACAGGCTTGGTGCTGTGACCTTGTCCCTGGGGAGCCTTGTCCCTGGGAGTGACTGACCACCCTCTCAGTGAAGAACCTTTTCCTAATGCCCATTCTGAACTTCCCCTGACGCAGCTTCATTCCATCTCCTCGTATCCTATCGTTGGTGGCCAGAGAGGAGATCAGCACCTCTCCCCCCGTGAGGAAGTTGTAGGCTGTGATTATGACGGTCACTCCTCAGCCTTCTCTTCTCCAAGCTGAACAAACCAAGTGACCTCAGCTGCTCCTCCTAAGTCTCGTCCTCAAGACCTTTCACCATCTTGGTCGCCCTCCTCTGGACACACTCTAATAGTCTGATGTCCTCCTTATATTGAGGCGCCCAGAACTGCACACAGCACTCGAGGTGGGGCTGCACCAGTGCAGTGTAGAGTGGGACAGTCACCTCCCTCGACCAGCCGGCTATGCTGTGCTTGATGCACCCCAGGACACGGCTGGCCCTTTTGGCAGCCAGGGCACACCGTTCCCTCATATTCACCTTGCCATCGAGCCAAACCCCCACATCTCTTTCTGCAGGGCTGCTCTCCAGCCTCTCCTCCCCCAGATTGTACATATAACAGGATTACCCCATCCTAGGTGCAGAATCCGGCACTTGCTCTTGTCAAGTTTCATACGGTTGGTGATTGCCCAGCTCTCTCGTCTATCCAGATTCTCTGTAAGGTCTCTGTACCCCTGAGGGAGTCCACAGCTCCTCCTAGTTTAGTATCATCGGCAAAGTTACTTAATGTATGTTCGACTCCTGTGTCCAGATCATTTAAGAGCACTGTCCCTAAAATTGAGCCCTGGGGAACCCCACTGCTGACTGGCCGCCAGCCTGATGTAACCCCATTTACTATACCTCTTTAAGCCCGACCCGTCAGCCAGTTGCTCACCCAACATATTATGGACTTGCCTAGCTGTGTGCTGGACATTCTGTCCAGCAGGATACTGTGAGAGGCAGCATCAAAAGCTTTGCTAAAATCCAAACCCACCACATCTACTGGCTTCCCTTGGTCAACTAGATGGGTGACCTTGTCATAAAAGGAAACTAAGTTGGTTAAGCAGGACTTTCCCCTCGTGAACCCACGGTGGCTATGACCAATGACTGCCTTGCTTCTCAAGTGTTTTTCAGTAACTCTCAGAATAACCTTCTCCATAATTTTACCAGGCACTGAAGTGAGACTGACAGGCCTGTAATTACCAGAGCTGATCTGTGGTAGCCATGGCACTCCAGTGCTGTCTTACCTGACTACTTCACAACCCAGTATGTGTTTATGGTCACAAAAGAAGTATCCCTGTGGGATAGAAAAGTGCTTTTGTCCCCAGTAAATGGGGAACTAAAGCACAGATAGCAGAATGATGATGGTAACTGAAGAAAATGCCCAAATCACCAAGAAATTTTCTTTTCAAAAGAAATCTAGATTTTTTTTTCTGAAGAGATATTTCAAAAATAGTAATTTTGAGACTAATAGCTTTTTGACAATTTCTAACTGAATTTTTGCCAGGAATCCAAAGTTCCTGACTGCCAGGGCTGCCATACCCCCTGCCAAGGAGCCAGGAGCCCAGGCTTGGTGTTGTGCTGACAGAGCCAGAGTTTCATCAGCTTCTGGGTCTCCAGATTTTTGATTTGGAACTGAATCCCTGGACTTCCCACAAGGAGATGCTGCTAATTTTTTTCAATTATTCATTATTCTTACAGGTCAATGCAAAACTGAAATAATCAAAAGAGTCCAACCTGGATTTCCAGATTATAGGCAAAGAGTAAACTATCTACTACAAAATTAAAGGTGCACCTATGCCAGATTCAATATCTGGAAAAATAATTGTCAGAAGTATTACTAGAATTAACAGAAGTTTAATGATTGTAATGCAGCACAAAATATTTTTTCCTATATTCAACATCACATTTTTGTTACCAAAATAAACTTTATCACATTGTTACTCTCTGTTCCTGAAAAGAGAATATACATGGAAAGTTTTTCTTTTTTAACTCTAAAAATAGTCTAAACAATCAGTGAGTTGAACTGGTGAAAAAGTCATCAATAAGGAATATGATTAATGCAGTGTCATGTATCTTGTTGCATAATATGACAAGTGCAATATACAAACCCACCCTGTCTCTTTTTCTTAAGCAAATTCTTTAAATACAGTAGGAAGAACAGGACATCTTTAAATAGTGTCTCCATTATACTTTAATTATCTGTGTAAAAATGACAGTCCATTCTGTTTCCTGGCAGAGATCCTCACGTGCAGGGGTGGGAAATTCTTTCTCCCCAGCTCATCCAGTGAATTGTGTTTTCAGGAAAACGCATAGGACTGAATTTTCCGTGTCTCATGGTAAACTCATCTAAAATTGGAGATAGGTTTAAAATAAACAACAAACAAAACAATATTCAAGCCATGTGAATAACTGATTTTCAGGTTTGTGGCAGTTCTTCCAACAGCTGGGAAAAAAATCAGCCTAGGTCAACAACAAATGTATTTTTTCAACATCTTCAATAAGCAGAAAGATTGCAGAAAATATTTTTGTTGTAGTTGAAACTCACAAGAGCTAATGTGTTGCTAATATTTCACACAATATTGCATTTTGGTTGTGAATATTTTTCAGAATTAAACAAAACATTGGATGGAATTTCCCAGTAAAATATCAGTGAACAGAAAAAATCCCTTTTGCAGGCAAAACAAATATAAACACCCTTTTTATTTCTCTTCCCATGCTCAATTCCTTCTTCCCTGGATTCTGATATAAACAAGTTAGCTTCTCTGAAATTAATTTGAAACGTTGGAAATATTGTACATTTTCTACCGGAAAAGTTTTGGCCACAGTATCTCACCCAGTTCTCTCCAGGCTATTGATGGAATATTATTGCCAAGTGCTTGTAGAAGTCTGTCCAGGCATGTCAGACTGGAAGCTGTTATGGGCAGAGCACATCTGAATAGGCACTTCTCCGTGTGCCTCGTTGGAAGCAGAGGTCTAAAAATTTGGCCACAGAGATACTCATTACTTGGAAACCAGGAGACAACCAGCGAGCACACAAAACTATTGATATGAGCTGTCATGCCGTTCAAGCCAGATGGCCTACATATGAAGATTTATAGTTTTTCACACATCTCCAATGTTCTTAGCGCTGTATAATAAACAGAAAAAGAAGACATGGTCCTGCCCCTGTTTTTCCTGGAAGTCTGTATTTGAAACAGCATGTCATATTCAGGGATGTCCACCTGACTACACTGCCTGTCACCTGAGAATGCTAGTAAATTTTTTATTCTACTCTTGTTTCTAAATTTATTACAGGAACATAACTTCCAAGGGTACACTTTATTTTTCAACTGAATGTCTATTTAAAGCCCTTCTTTTCTAAATTTGATCTTCCCCTGCATCCTGGTTGAGAGTGCAGTGTACTCAAAAATGCCGTAGCATGGTAGCTTTATGTTGTGAACTTCAGGCTAATGGATGCTGCTGTCACAATGCTATTTTTGAGAGTGAATTTTCTCCTGCCTTATCTTTTTACTGAGCCATCTGGCAGATTTAGGATGCTAACCAATGGAGCTGTACTGTGCCATGTATTAATATGTATGTCATAAATCACTCAACAGGTCAGATTTAGAAAAACAAGACTTTTGCAGCAGACTTCCACTAAAAATGCAACGTCTGGCTAATTAACAGATCCCCTCCCTGCCAAAAGGTGCAAAAGGAGTACAAGGGTAATGCCTTATTAGAATAAAATAGAGGGATGGGAATGATAAGGGCTTGTGGCTATTTAAGGGAGATGGTGTTGCAATACAACTCCATCAAAAGTGTTACTGCCTTTCACTTCAAACGTCCTCAGTGCAAAAGCACCCATGATGAAACTCTGTGCAAGGAGTTAAAGCTGCCAAAGGGCAACCAGACTTCCGAGCTGGTAAAGATCTTGTGTACACGCCAACACTCCCTTCGCATTGTGTGTGCTGTCCAGTCTTTCTTTGATTCCTCTGGTCCAGGGCAGCTGCAGAAAGAGGAGCTGAGCCTCTGCGTTTAGCTGCTGGGCCGTGAGCTAGCAGCAACCTCAGAGTCCAGGGAAGGAAGAGGAAGTGTGCTATAAGTAGCTGCTCTTGAATAGACATGACCGAATGGAGCTGCTCCTTCATAAGAGGCACAGTGAAGTCAGGGTGGGGTTTTTTCTGAGAGTTGAAATTACCTCTGTGCTCTTTCAAGGAACCGAGACTGCTGTAAATACCCAAGTGACCACAGGGAAATATTTTGAGATGTCTGTCTTGATTCCTGTTCCCATTGAGAAACTGGCCCAAAAGCCCCTGTATTTACTGATGGGAGGCAAAAAAGATGAGAAGACAAATCCTGGTTCCTGCCCACCCCTCCCCTCCTCTTGCTCTGGAAAACATCAAATGTGAATACTCAAAAGCATCCAAATCTAGGAAGAGAAAGGCCCAAAGCCGAGTTAGGGTTGTGCTCCATCTCTTTTTCATCCCCTCTTCCAAAAAAACAGGATGGACAGTGGCGCTGATACTCTTTGCAGCGCTGGGGTTTTGCAATGGGGCCAGCATTTCCCCTGCCCTGGAACAGGAAGGGCAGCAAGGCAGTGGCACCGCCGTCACTCCTGGCCCCTCGGCTGGGCGAGGGAAGGAAATCCCTTTCCAAATCCTGCGTGTGATGCGCTGAGGTCTGACTGCTCATAACTTGCGTCACCCGAAGGACTATGGGTCGTGAAATCGCACCGACAGAACTTCTAGTATCAGCTGCCTCAGCAGACTTTGGTAGTTGACCATGAGAATGGGAATGACTCGTTCTTTTAATCTGTTTCACATTTGCAACTGTTATCGATTGAGTAATATAATACTTGCCTTCTTATCCTCCTCCCTCCAGCAAAGTGGCAAAATGAGACATTTTTATAGTGTGCAAATAGCCTAAGTGAGGCCTTTTTGCCCCCTTTCGACGTTTTCCTTTTCCTGTTCTCCTTCCTCATAGTTTGTTTCTCTGCTTTTAAGTCTCTTTAGCTGTAGCTCATGTTTTGTAGCATACGTCTATACATATACATATGCATAAGGATTTTTTTATATATATATGTACACATAAGAATTTAAATGGTTTCCTGTATTTTGTGCATGGCCAGTGTTGCTGTTGGGCCATGCCTCTTCCTCCCAGGAGGGCAGCAATGCTCCGTTGAGCTCACAAGTGGCTCAAACATCCCAGTACTTTTTTGTCCACTTCTTCCTTTTTAGTGGGTGATGACGGTGAGCATGCGTTCTTCCTGGGCTCTCACACTGCTTCTAGGAAAGCATCCAAGATATCATGGTGGGAATATGGAAATGAATATGAGTGTCGGCATATCAAGGAACTCCATGCTAAAGGGGACTGGTGGGACAGTTTTTTCCTCCAAAATCATGTGAGGGTTTAGGATGACTTTTCCTGTCCTGTGTGAAAACCCCTCTTTTCCTGTGTAGGTGCACGAGTCAAAGTCTTTCTGGAGGTGCTCTGAATGCAAAACTCATTTCCAGAAACCCAAGAGAGTGGTAACACCCTTGGAGAGTGAAGAAGCCGTTCAGAAGTCACACTTCCCGGCAGGGAGTACGTGGTCTATAAAATCCTTCAGTATAATAAAAACAGGTAATGGAAATGCCACACTGGGCTGTCTCTTTTTGATGTTGAGCAATTGCCTAATGAATGGTGTCATAAACTAGCTTTCTAATGTGGGATTTTATGCCTTCTACATGGCTTAATTCTCATTAATTATTAACCTAAGCTCTTTGTTGCAGAGCATCTAGTACCTGGCAGCAAAGGTTGAGACAGACTCAGCAGCCATGAAGTCTGGAGGGTTGTGTTTGGCAGTCCTGAGGCCCCCGTCTCTGCGAGTCCCCATAGCCAGGCAGGCAGCGTGGGCAGAGGCTGTTTCTGCCTCTTTGCAAAGGGACCGCATGGGCTCCCTGTCATGCCTGGGTCTCTCCTGCCTGCTCCGATCTGAGTGCCCCCTCAGACTTACCTGACCACTTCTGCAGCTAACCTGACCATTTCTGCTGCCCGGGGACACGGCAGGCTCCTTCCACGTTGCCCTGAGGCCCCATCTTTCCCTGCACAGTGGACTCAACTCTCTTTTTCCTTGGCTGTTTTTAGTGAATGGAGGTTGTTATCATCTACGCAAGATCAGTAGCTCCCAAAGGGTTACAAATGATGGTTCCTGCCCTACAGACCAATGTGCTGGTACATGCTAAACAAGGTAGGTAAGGACAGAAATGAGGAGAAAGCAAGGAGAAAGAGCTAACATACAAACCAAAGACAGTGTAGTTGTCTTTGGGTATCTGAGCACACAGCTCAACATCTGATTTTTTGCCCACATCTATGGGCGATGGAAGAAATATTTAACTGCTGTACTATTCACTCCTAATCCTGCTCTTTCATTAAATGCCACATGATTTGGTTTTGCAATGGGCAAACGAGACTGAATCAAAAGGATATAACTTTGCAGAGGCTGGTTTGCTTATCAGAGAAATTGGCTTGCTTTACCTTTAAACGAGCTTGTGATTTATTGTGTTTATCTAGCAGATAGTAAGTTGAAGCAACTTAAAGCAGTTGGCCAAGAAAATCGCCAGCATATTGTACTTCCTTATAAGTGGAGAAGACATGTGCAAGCATGAATGAACACCACTTAAGGCCTTCTTCCTGATCTTGCGCATTCCTGCACAGTTGCTCTGCTTTACATGTAGTTGAACTGAATAAATGGCCTGTCTTGAATTACATTTTGGATAAACTGGGTGTATAATGTATCTAGCCAGCTTTGGTGTTCATGACTGTAACTTGTATAACTGAGCAGCATGTTTCCTAGGCATTGCCAGGTTCAGAGACATCTCACAAGGATGATCTGTTCTTATAAACAAATAAGAAATGTGGTGGAGGAAGATGGCAGGGAGGAAGGAAATCCATGCTTGATAAGCGTATTGTCTATATTGTATAAGCATTTCAGTTCTGAGGGCAAAATAAGGGAAATCCATTCAGGTTTTAATTGTCTTCTGCATCTCTTCAAAACATTCTGTGATAGTAACGAAGGGCAGAAATTATTTTACTATTCTGTCATCCTTGGATTACTTCCTGCCCTAAGACTCAGGGGAATGGAGTAGCTCACAGTCTCTACCGCTCTTTTCCCAAAAATGTCTCTGCTTCATAGTGGTAATGAGTAATATCCTCTTTCTTTGCATGCGCTAAACCAGAGTGTCCCTCTCCCACCTCTGCAATAACATTGTCTGGCTCCAGGAGTGAAGGCAGCAGCTCTTCAAGCATTAGAAGCCACAGCCCAAGCACATCAAAATATCTGAGCAGTGTGACTGGTTGTCAAGATTTGCAGCAATTTCTCCCATTCAAGCCCAAGATCAACAGCCTGGCAGAAGTATACAGAAAGGCTGTACTTCAAGCAAGTCACAGATCTATAGCATCAAAACTTGTTCCACACAGCAAGGCACCTTTTCGCCTCCAAGTCCCCTCTCCAGTCCTGTCCTCTTTCCCCAGGCCTCACAACTTCGCATCTGGTTTGACAAAATTTCTTATTTTGTTACTCCCAAACCACTCCAAGTCTTAGGACGTAACTCAACTGCTTCTTCCTTCTCTTCCTTGTCCCACTACTCAGAAGACTCACTGGAGGTTGCACTTATTACCTTCAGGGTTCTTCATCATATTAAACTGCCTCTCTTCCTCCTGGTGTATCAGAAGGGTCAAAAGCAGTGGCCTGTCTTTCTCCTCCCAGGCAAAGGCCAAGAGCACAAGCAGAGCTGAGTCCTGCACAAGGGTGAGCAAGTCTTTCCATTCATTGTAATTTCCTCCAAAAAAAAAAAGGCCATGGTGTCAGAGTCAGAGCTGGCATAATAGAGCATCGTCTGCCTTCCATGAAATCAAGCTTATTTCTGTCAGTGCTTGTCTCAGCAAGGTTTAGTTTCCATGGAAAGTGTGAGTTAAAAAAAGAGATGGATAGACAAGAAAAGAGAAAATGAAAATGTCCCCTGCTTTAGGTCTGAGATCTGTACATCACTTAAAAACTGTTTATAACCTCTCACTGGTCCTTGTTCTTTAATGCATTTCAAGGTGTGTCTACTCATGTCCATAGGCAGTACTCCAATACCCAACACAGACCAGATGCACTTGTATATCTTGGGATGAAAAGCTTTAAGATGACAAAGCTGGTGATTCTGATTTGCCTGTTCTGACCTCCTCTGTGGTGCCTGCCTGTCACTTTGTTCCCTAATGTGATCCTTTTGGAGGACCTTTGACCTAACCTGCAGATGACTTTGTACTTTTATTACTCAACAGCTTAATATTTTTAGCTATGTATCTGGTTCTTAAAAATGAGAGGAATGCAAGTGCAGAAGCCGTGGAAGAAAGAATCACAGGAAATTTGTACCATGTTTTCTTGAAGGATTTGCAAAACCACAATGAAGAAGGTCTAACCCAAGCACTCTAAGTCTCATTGTGTGCCACAGCAATAGGTAGAGTCCACAGTGAGGATTCAGACCATTTCTTCATACCTTAGAGGATCTGGGATTCTGATTTCAGAGGTAACAACCATAAAGCGTCTTCTTCATCTAAGAGCTAATTAGAAAAAGTGATGGGCATGCAGGCAGTTGGCATGGCAAGGCGTGATAAGGTTTATACTCTGTGTGAATGCAGGGTGAGTGAGGACATTCCTGAACTGGTCTTATTTTGGTGAGTGCTCTGACTGATTTTGTAGGAAAATGAACCTACTGCCAAGCAAAGTTTATTGCAAAAGCTTTCTGCAGCACATGGGCCTCAGAAGCTACAGTGCAGTTTCCAAAGCTTTGTAACACTACAAAAATGGAAAATTAGAAGTCAGAAATTTGAAATGGCATAAATGCATATTCTACTGGAATAAAAAGGTGGCATTGTTTTGCTTATTACTCACTTCTGGCATTGTGCTTTTGCTAAACAATAATGTAATTGCTTCTTTAAAGGCCTGGGCAAATTGCCTGTACAATTGAAGGGCAGGGGATAGAAAGTATTAAGAAAAGAGCCCAGAGACGAGCTTCAAGGTGTTACTCCAAATTCTTTGACCTTCTCAGTGTAATACATTGCAAACAAAGCCCTGCTACAAAACATGATGAGTCTTCAAACCGTCCTGAGAAAAGAGCCAAAGTAAATGAACACAGTGGCCAAACTCAAAGGTATGTTTGAAATAACCAAGTTTACCCTGGCTCTCTCACATGTGGCTGTATAAATGGAGGATCAAACTCCTTTGATTCATGTCTTCTTACCAGCAAGTGACTTGCAGCCCCTACACACCACTTGAATTCAGCCAAATCCGTCTAACTGTGCATAATGCTCTTTCATAATGCTTCAGCTACCTGCTTTAACATGTCAAGCATTATTCTTTGCATAGCAGGCACTGGCCACAGAGAGCTTTATTTCTTTTTTTTTTTGCCAGGGCTTCTTGAAGCTAATGTCAGCAGGTGAAAACATTCTCTGTATTTGTGCTCGTAATAACACACTTCCACTGACAGTGAGGCAAACGTAGTTTCCTTGCACAGTATTTTTCCACCTAGCATGATGAGAAAATGCCAACACTACCAGCATGTTGAGGTGCACTCAGACAGGGCACAAAAATGCTTACATTTTGCTTTGCTTTTGTATGTGCATTATTGTTTTGCCAGCAGTGCTACAAATAACAAGGTATTTGTGGCAGTTTCAGTTTTCTCCATTTTCAGGGTAAACCCTGATGTTCCTGGAAGACAGTCTGTTTAATTAGGTGGACCTCGCCTGCTCTTGAGAAATGTGGGGAGGGTGTGGGGGAGGAGATTTTTGTGGCCTTCAGCTCCCTGCGAGGAGCTGATCTCAGAGATCACTGGTGCATGAGGCTGCTTGGCACGGCAGCCAGGCTCGGCTCTGACCCGAGCCGTGCCTGTGCTCGAGCCGAGCTGCCAGTACATATTGTTCTCGTTTAGATATTCACTGATTCTGCAGGCGGAGAACAAAACAGAAAGAAGCTTTTTTTGCCTTGATTCCAGGTTTCTCTGCTCATGGCCCAAAGCAGAAGTGTTTTCATTAGTTTATCAGTAGCCTTCTGAATGTTTCTTTCCTGCAAGAGTTGAAAGGACTAGACAAGCCTGGCTTTCATTGATGTTTAACCACTTGTGGCTGCCTTGCAGAGATGCTTTTTCAGATGGATAGAGGAAGCAAGGTGAGGCTGACTGTGTCTTCAATGGAGACAAGTGAGCACATCAGCTATTCCTACATGGCACTTGCCAACATTGGCCCATTCTGTAATCTCTTGCCATTCCAGCAGTCCCTGAAGGCAAATATTCCCACTGAAGCAGCCCTGTGGCTGTGGGTGCCTTCTCAACAAGTCCAGTATTTTCTCTGGGTTAGGGTACTTGCCTAAGTATTTGCAGGGTATCAGTATCAGGTTTATTTTGGTGAAGTGATTAATTATATCAGATGAAGGCACAGGAAACATTGAAGCAGGAAAGCAAGTGAAGGCATGCAGAGGTACAGATTGCAGCAGACTCACAATAGGTGTGTATAACAATAGATACAGAGCCTAATGGACAAAGCAAGACTATGTAGAGCTGTAGATAGGACAAAAATAAATAGTAAAACCAGCAACAACAAAACCTAAAAATACCTGGAGAGCACGTGGACTATGACCAACCAGATTTGCGGACAAGCTTCTAATTTCTCTGTCTTTAAATCTTTTGCAAACTGCTACCTGTAAGCAGTTCTGTATGAATTCTGAATGTTAATACATTTTTATTTAATCAAAGTCCAAAGTAAACAATCAGCCAAACAACAATCAAATAAACAGTCTACATAGCAGGCCTCCAAGATAGGAAAGCTTAGGCTGCAAGAACTGCTACCAAATGCAAATTCTATGTTCAGTGCTCCCCTTGTCAGCGGGCAAGACCCCACTGTCAACTGTCCTCAGTGCAAAACTAAGGAAGCCTTGCTCATCATGTCTGTATCTTACCCACTGGTCAAAAGATAAAGGCAGCCTTTTCCCCAAGGAGGGTTCCTTGCTCATGCTAGCACTGTCTGCCTGTGCACCACTGCTGGTGCACAAAATTTGAACCATGCCTATGAGACCTTTGCCATACTCTGCACTGCTGAATCTAGGAGCAAGTAGCAAGAACATCCCAGAGATGTCATGACAAGATGCAGGCTGAGGTGTGGGGGTTTTAGATAACTCCTAGACCGTGCTGGACTTCTAATACTACTAACGTCCCAGGCAGAGGTGGGAAATAATGCAGAGATACGAGCATCTGTGCAAACACACAGATATTACCTACGTGGCACATGCTGCTAATTCAAGACAAGACCTAATAAATGAGTGAGCAAAGGAATTAGAAGAAGCAGGGGGAAGATTAAAGCAGCAGTGGTAGGGAAGTCATTCTTGCAAAAGTTAGCACACGTACACCTGGGCATTTGGCAATGATTTGTGGTTTAATTGTATTCAAACTTGTCAAATAAATTAATTTAAAAAGGTAGTAGTACCTCGTATCTTCTAATTAGACATTTGCAGTCAGAGTGGGCTTTAAGGAAAGGTCTGAGATCACACAGAAGAACAGCCTTAAAGAACACCTCTGGAAAGCTGTGCATTCAAAAAGGACAAAGTGAAGAAAACGTGAAGGTATCTTTTGGGCAACAGGTCAAATGGACACGGGAGACTGATGTCACTACAGAGGTGGGAGGATACACATAATAACAGAGGAACTGGCTGAGCTCTTGCACTATGAGTGGTATCAAAGGTAATGTCTGAAAATTTGAACTTAGGAAGCCAGGTGAGGGTCACAAAGAGAAGGTTTATTTGCTCAGAAAGACAAAGCTGGAAGATGATCTCAGAAACTTCTTTATATGTCTGATGTGTTTTTTAGATCCCCGGCAGAATGCTGTAGTGGGCATGTGTGAAGATGAAGATCTGAAAGTTTTAGAAATATGAACAGAAAAAGAGAGCTGAATGCTGATGATGGTATGTAGGAGTGAGTGCCAGCACTTTCACACTGCTTACATGTTAAAGTGAGTGGAAGGAACATTGTGAATCTATCAAGAGAGAAAGAGTAGGAACAGAGAAAAATTAAGAGGGAAGTGAAAGGGCTGAGTTTTGACAGTACTAGGTCATATCTTCAAAGCATGTTTAATGGTGAAACTTCACTGATGTCAGCAGAGCTCATCTCATTTCCCACAAGCTGAGGATCTTAGACTGCATAGAAGAGATGTAGGTTAGAAAGTGGAGACTGTGAGGAGAGACAAAAGCTGGAATAGCTTGCCAAGGTGAGCTGTGGCCTCTCCAACATCAGAGGTCTTAAAGAACAGGTTAGACCAACCTGTGCCAGGATTCAGACATCGGTGTGGCTCTGCCTGCCATGGGGCAGGAAGGTGGACAGAGGTTTCTGCTCATGTAGTTTGAAGAAATAGGATACAAATGGGGCTGAGGACATGCTGGCTCAGTTTAGCACCAGATGACTTGAGTCCTGCTGTTTCTAAGCACAGCATGGATACTTCATGGCAAAGTTATTGCTAGGCTAAAGCCAGTAACCTGAACAAAAAGTTCTCGTCTCTTATGGACCTTGACCTGTGGAAATCTACTCTCTTGCCTGCATTTTACCCCACAATGACTAAGAGCTGGCAATAAAATCCCTTCCTCTCATTGGACACTAAAATCTTCCTGTGAACAAAGAAAATCTAGATGAATTAGACTGCCAACAACTCAAAACAATTTCTTGTGGTTGGGAAGTTACATCTGAGACTGACTGGAAAAGCAAATGTGACGGAGACTAGAACAATAGCAACATTCAGATGGAAGTCCACCAGTTGCATCCCCTGATGCAAACAGATTTTGTGAAGGGCTTCTTTCAAAGGCACTCTGCACACACATGTCATTTGGAGGTAGCACTAATGTTCATGTGGAAAGGATTTTTTTTTAATGCAAGGAATTTGTATTGCTTCAGAGAAATCCAGTTCTTTTTATAAAGCAGGAGAAAGCAAGCTGCTTTTCTCTGAGAAGGTCTGTTTTGCCTGAATGATACTGCTGGTTCCAAGTGAATTGTGAGGACTAGAGGGGGAACACAAAGGCTTACTTTTTTTCATAGACGTGCACAAGTTCAGACACATGCAGTTCAGAATAGGTAGTTGGATTGCAAGCGTAACTGTGTCCCAATTCTGACAATAAAATATTTGTACCAAGTTGTCAAAGTATAAAATACACACCCTGCGGAAAAATTCTGTTACCAAGGACAGCTAAGGCAGATGTTGAGGAAGTAACTTGGAGCAAAAAGGAAGACAGCCAGTTTTCTGAATTGATTTATTCTGTTTTAATGCATTTACTTCCAGGGATCCTGACCATACAGGCCTGGTTTTACTGCATATTTTCTTCATCATAAAAAGACATACAATGAACTACAATGGCTTGAGCCACACGGGTCGGATCAGGATGAAACGTTCCACAAAACTCCAGGGGTTTTCTAATCCAAGGCTTTGCTTTCTCCCATTTCATACACAATAGCTAGATTTGTGTTCCAGGTCTGACTTTCTTTGTCTACTGGGAAATCTTCAGTTGGGTGGTTTTCCTGTGGTGTCTTCTCCCAAGATATCACCAAAATAAATTAATGCAAGCTGCCATGTATCAGAGATAAAAGAATACAGAAAACTGTAGGAAAAAAATTGTAGAAAAAAGATTTAGTTCAGACAACTTTTTCAGTGCTTACAATTCAAACTTTCATTACCAATATTAGTTTTGTCTGAGAAGTTTTGCAGCTTTATTCTGACAAGTCTTAATCTGAACATAAGAGGAGAGGACAGCTACATATGAGTAGATGGGACTCCAACATGTCAGGCAAATGCAGTCTCTTGATCGAGTGACTGAGTGAACAGTCAAAAGCTCTTTATACAGGCTAATGGAAAAATAAGGGACTTAAGTAGCCGGCTGGGAGCGTTTTGAGGAGGAACAGGGTAGCCCTGGTCTCCATATGGCTCTCAGCTATCAGGAGTTTCCCAGAGAACTTGGTTGGGCAGAGACCTTCACTTTGGGTAGTGAGTCCAAGAACTGGACCACAGAGGCTGGTGCACGCCACCCCTCTTCTCTCTGCTCGGATGGCATGTGTTTTGAAGGCAAAAACGCCTTCAAAAAGTCTGGCTAATGTGGGAAAGAGAGCCCTGTTTCTCTTGGCTGAGAGTCCTGATCTCTCCAAACAGCGCTGGGAAGAGAGAGCAGCACAACCTGCCCTGCAAGGGTGGCACCTGAGGGTCTCCACCGCAGACACACCTCCACATCTGTTCAGCACTCATTGCTATGCTGCAGTGGGCTTATGTGGGCAATGAGGAAAAAGGTTTGTGTTGATTCCTTTGTTCCCTTTTCTGGGGCTGTGCAACATGACAATGACATTTCCCTTCCCGCTTGTGATAACAAGCAGGTCTCCACCAATGCCGGCCCCAAATCCCCACCATGTGCTTCTTGCAACCAGCACAAATTAACCAGTGTGGAAGGAATGCTAAATATCAGGAGGGCTTCTAGGCTAACAGCTCATGCACAAAGTAAGAAAAACCATGAAAAACTGAAAAAAAAGAGATTCCCTGCCTTCAGTAGAGCATTACTCAGGCCTAAGCTATGTTCTTCTGAGCTTCTTTTGCTCCCCTGCCAAGACACTGAGAGAGGGAAAATAAGGACAGATACATGAAAAGAAGAATAAAGAATAATGTAAAGAAAAGGAAAAAAACCAGCATGTCTTAGATCAACCTTAACTTCCCCCACTGCTGTTTACCCATCTGACGTTTTGCCAGTGATGGCAATAGAAACGATGTGCTTAAACTGTATTTCAAAAAATTGACGGCCCCAGAGCATCTCCATTTTCTCCCCTTGCCTTGTCCTGTTGTGTAACTGTGTGTCAGGCCAGGAGCCAGACCTGACATCACATTGCAGAGGACTGCCCTGGGTCTTGCATAACCGTAATAGGACAGCCACTCGGAAAGTGTTTATGTGCCATTAGAGAGGTTGCTCTTCTAGCCACGCTGCTGCATTAGGGGAGCAGTGTCATCGTAGACCAGGCAGAAGTATTAATTGCATTTGCATCATTGACGTCCACCATGAGGTATTTCAGTGGGCCCTGATACTTCAGGTCCTGTTCCCGTCGCCCTAGGAGCAAAACTCTAGCTGTGGTAAGTGATTGCAACTGACTGCAGTGCTGTTGCATTTTCTCCCAGGAGGGTTTTGTTTCCTCAAAATGGTTTGTGATTACTCTGTGGGGGTATTGTCAAAAAGATGCCCAGCAGGCTGCAGGTAGGTTCAGGGTCCATGCCCAACATCATATGGTTTAGGTCCCTGTATAACAGCATCCCTGTTTGCCAGTGGTATGCTTACTGGGTCCAAAACCTCTCATGTGCTTGTCCTTGCTGGCTGTTATCTATGTTGCAAGAGGTGGTAGCA
This sequence comes from Mycteria americana, assembly GCF_035582795.1. Lineage (NCBI taxonomy): Eukaryota > Metazoa > Chordata > Aves > Ciconiiformes > Ciconiidae > Mycteria > Mycteria americana. The sequence continues at coordinate 17,529,693 of NC_134396.1, read as the reverse complement.
GCCTGCAGAAATGCAAGTGTGAGGGAACTAGGGAGGGAGTAAAATATATGGAGCTCTGCTTGAAAAATGTGTCCTTCTCCTCCCCATTCCCACTGTAACACTCAGATCCACTTTCCTACCCTGTAATAGGCAGAGGCCGGGTAGACGCTGGCTCTAGCACATGCTGCTTTCCTCACCTCACTGCTGGGATGAGTCCTGAAGCAAATTAAGATGATTAAATCTGATGCAAATTAAGACCTGCCAGCCTGTATCTGCCCTTAGCACTGCCTTTCCCCTTGAAAGGAAGGATTCAGGATGTGGTCGTGGAAATGAAACACAGCAGATGGCTATGCTACTTTTGCAATGCAGAAGGTGACATGCAGCTTCCTCTAGCTCTGCTTTCAGGCTGGCTCTTACCTTCCTGGTCTCTACGTGTTTCAGGATGATTGGACACATGCACCTTCTCATAAGCCCGACGAAGATAGGATGCTATTCAGGGGAAAAAAAAAAGAAGAGGGGGAAAAAAGGTAACAGAGAGAAGGCCCCACCAGCTGAGATGAGGCTCAAGCCTCTACCTTCTGCACTACAATTTAATCTCCTTGTACAGGTACAGATGAACTCACTCTAAATAGTAACAAGAGAAAAATGACAGCCTGTTTTTCTTCCAAGTGTTGCATTATGTCCCTTCTTATTTAGCAGGGTGATGGTGTTATTTTTAGGGTGTTAAACAAGATGTAACACTTCTCTGTCTCATTCTCTTCCTGTATTGTATCTAAACAATTTTAAAGATGACAGCTACCAACATTCATTAAGTGAAGATCTGTTTTGGTAAATTTGTTCCTGCCATAATTACACTGACAAGCCCTCAAAAGAAAGATCTCTCCTAAAAACTTTGAGTGAGACGCTTTGATTGTACTTTTAGGCTGAGTGAGAGGAATTCTGCTTTGCTGCAGAAAACTTTCATATACTGCAGGCTGTTGCCATTCTGCTACCATATGGTCCCAGAAATTCTCACTTTCTTAGCAGAGCAAGTTAGGGCAAAGAAAAATATTGGGCAATGTATTCTCCAGCGTGTCCCCACATTTTCTCTTTTTTGGCCACAACATTTCTTCTTTGGCAGGAGCAACGAAAATGCTTTTAAAAATGGATGAATTACCACACCACAAGAAATCAGTTTACAGAAGAAAGTTTGCCCCATGGATCCTGATGATTTTATAACCATCTGGGTCACTATAAAAGGTCATACTACCAAAAAAGCCAAACAAACTCGAAATAGCTTTGGCTTAAAGACCTCTACCTTTAGCTGGTTACCCACAATGGTGTACAGGATTTAAGAGGGCATTAAGTATCTAAACAAAGTACTTCAAGCCCACTAATTTTCAAATAACAGCTGATTTTAATTTTTTCTTTGGCATTTATACACACATCCTATTGCAAGCTTGATTCATTTCTTTTTGCACTGGAAAAAATGTTAGAGCTGGAATGGGAAGTCAAGAATGTGGGAATTCATATATTGCGTGCATATGTGGTTTAGTGGTGTGTGCCATTTGTACACATCACTAACTGGGGAAGTTAAATCACTTTTGGATACAAATTTCAGCAATTGCTTCCAAAACCCCGTCGACTTCAAAACTTTGAAGTTACATTCTCCACAACCTGTTATTGAAATATTTCTTGCCAGCTCAAAGCAAGCACCATTTTCTGAAGCAGAGATTTTTCTTCTTTTGCTCTGCAGGCTGCGAAGTGACGCTCTTCACTTGCACTTACAGACTGGCTCCCCCAAACTGGAACTGACTGTCTTCTATCTGTTAGGAACACAGCAGCTCTTGTGTACTGAAGGTTTTTGGTTTTTTTTTAACTTCTCAGACTGCTTTCATCATCACTGATGAAAATGAATGCAGTGCTCTTCCATGTGCAAACAGGACTTCATTCATTTATGCAGTTATTAAGGGAGCCTCGGCGTTGTGGACATGCACACAAGGCTCTGACGGTCTCAGAGAACTACTGTTCCTTTGTGGCGGGTGCCTAATGCAGTACTGACACAGAATTTACATGACAAAGGAATTAAAAAAAAATATCTTTAGCGAAGGCTTCCAGATGATTGAAGAGCAGGTTTCAATAAAATCAGTCATGACTCATGCAGCAGTTTGCAAAATTGCCTCCCGTCACTGGGAGGAAGAGCTTTCTGTTTGCTCCTCTCAGGCTGTTTCCTATACCGGGGGACAGACTGGGCACCATAGGAGCTGGTGATCTCTCTGCATTGGGAAGCTGTGGCTCCCCACTGAATCTGCTGTTTGAGATGTGGGTCCGCTACAGTTGCCCTGCCCAATGGTGGTCCCTTGGCCCGCTGGGCTTAGTGGCCCCATGCCATCTGCATGCACAACCTTCAGTAGGGTCAGCGGACCCTTGGGGTGATGGGTCCAGGTACGGCCCCTGTGCTGGCATGAGCTGGGAGGGTGCTCGGTGTCTTGGAGCAGTCTTTTCTAGAGCTTGCTGAGCTTGGTGGCCTCCTCAGTGCACAAAAAGTGCTTCTCCAGAGAGGTTGCTTCCACCAGCAGCTCAGTTAGTGAAGGGACTAATTTAAAAGCTTATCTGCTCTCCCTCTGTTGGTGCCGTTCCAGCTGTGTCCAGCCTCCCTTGCCCCATGCCTCTACAGCTCTTGCCAAATATTCAGGCTTTTTAGTGCATTTCCCCTCGTTCCCATTATAAAAATATCCAGCTGATGCAAAGATTGCCTCTCTAGGGGGACTCATCTTTGCTCAGCAATCATTGTCACTGTAACCTTCCCAATGGAGTGTAATTATGTGCTTGTGATTAAACAATTATGCATTATCAGGAACAGAGTAAATCAAGCCTTTTATCTCCACTAACAGGATATTTCCTGTGAGCGTTCCTGCCAAAAGAACCTAGGGGAAAGATGGGATGATTTTGCATGTTATGTAAGTGTGTTTATTTAGGGAGCTCGCAGCACCGTGTGCTGGACGCAGCCACCTCTGCTCCAGCTCCAGCACGGCCGCCCGAGTCCCACCCTGCATGGCCGGGGGGCTGGACCCGCACGGTAGCGAGCTGTTGGGTGGCTGTGAACCGCAGCCACTTTTATGGCGTGCCACTGAGCCCTGCTCAGAAGCAGGCAAATCGGTTTCAAAGATGCTACACACTGGCAGATAAAATTCCTCGGGCTCAGTCGGATGGTTGCCCTGTCTGAAGGCACTTAGTTTGCAGAGGGGGGATCTCAGACCTGCTGCAAGCTTTGCTGTGCACATAAAAGAGGAAAGAGGCCACCCATACTCTCACTTGCTCTGCATTCAATTAGCTTGCTCGCTGATGGGCTAGCACTGCAGAAAGGATTTTCCCACTGATTGATCTCCTAATGTAAATGAGCTCTGGTTTTAAACTCAAAACATACATACTTTTTCCCCCTTGGAGCTGTTCTTCTCTCGTATTCTGCTCAGAGTATACTTTCCTTCGAGCTAGGATCTGCAGCACCATTGGAGCTGAGGGCCTGCATTATCATTATTTATATAAACAGCCCTGAGATGGCCATTTGCCTCCAAATGTCTGTATTTATTTATTCTTTTTCTTGTCCCTCCTCTTATACTGTTTGAGAACACTCTAAAACTTGTCCCATGCAGCTCTTTCCTCTTGTTTCATCAAGCTCTTTATGCAGGAATAATTAATATATAATATGTGTGAAAATTTTCCATATATGTCTAAAAAAGCATGATTAGCCAATAGTAGTGATGTTTTGAGCAAACTGAGATTGATTCACGTATTACAAAATTTAAGTTTAAAAAAGGGATTGTCCTTTTTGGAATACAATGTATGTCTCTGTTGTGGAATATTTCTCTTCTTCGTGATTCACATGTTCCCTATTGTCTGTTCAGACCGTGATCAGGAACTTTACCTTCTGCATCTGCAGGAATAATTATTTAGTGCCTCGTGGCTCACTTGTCCAGAGCCAAAATGTCACCTGAACAGAGTCTTTGGGATCTGCAACAGTAAAAAAAGCAATAAATATGGTACAAGCCATTAACAGTGTGAAGAGCTACTGGGAAACAAGGCTTAGATTCTTTTACACAATTTGTTAGCAACAACTATACCTAAGAAAATTCATCTGATATAGGAATTTAAGCAGAATAAGCTTTAATGGAATTATGCCCACCTTCCAAAGCAGGCTGGGTCAGTACTTCACAACCCAAAATCTCCCCCCAAAGTGTAATTTCTGTGTGCTCAGAGAAACAGAAGCAACTAGATACCATAGTAGAAAGGCATTGATTCTGAATAATATTATAGCTACCTTCTTAAAAAAAGCGAAAGACAAATGCAACTTTTTAAACTTGCTGTTGTCATAAAATTGAAAATTTCCTTAGCTGAGTACGGTATTTCAGAACACTGCTATTTACCATCTAATCACATTCAAACAGGAACTTCATAATAAATATTTATGAAGACAGTAGTTCATGAGTTCTGAGATTATTTCTATTAAAAGCAGCATAATAAGCCTGTCACTTTTGGTTTCTGCATGAAATCTGGCAAGAAAATCCTTCAGGTATGACTGAAGATATTGTAAATTCTTGCTGTCAAGAATAAGTCCAATTGCATTTGGGTATATAGGTTTTAAAATAATAATTGGGATTGTTTAGATTAAAGTTATCCTTCGGTGAACTGAACATCTACATATGCTACTTTGTACCTTGTTTTCTTTTGCATAGCCACGGAGGGTTATTGGAAATAGTGAAATAACCCCAAATCAGTGAAAGAGTGGATAGTTTGTGGAATGATTTGGTATAAATCTGAGGTGCAACAAACTGAAGTGGGAACTGATCTGCAGTGTGGTCCGTAGGCTATTATGGATGTTGGTGGTCACAGGCAGTGTTGTCTCTCCTGTTCAGACCTGACTGCATCTCCCATGCAGCCTTCCCCATCGTACCTGGGGATACTGGTTCTTCGAGACATGATTTAGGACCTTCTGGAAGTTTTGGGGGCAATGGGTCTGTAATCTGGTGCTTATTTAGGACATCAGTGTTCTGCCTGAATTGTTTCTTGATGAACACTAAAAATTAAGGAAAGAAAAATTCTTTAGTATGATCTTAAAATGTCTTGTGATAGAAATCCTTGGGCTTTGGTTAAAAATATCAGGCCAGATGGTACTTACAGAGGCATCTGTGGAGATTTGAGATAGATGCGTGCCAACCAAAATCAGAAGTGGCACAGAGGAAGATGCTCTGCCAGTGGTATTCCTCAGCCCCGTGGGGCAGAAGGCCAACGTGTGTGTCCAGACAGAGGTCTTGAGAGCTGCCAGTTCCATCCAGAAACCTCCTCCACCCTATGCCCAGTCCTCCTGGAGCTGAGTGTGAGCTTAACGGAAATAAATGTAGCATGAGGGAATGGAGAGAATGAGCAAGCAGTGAGCTAGGAAAGGGGAAGCCTCCCTCTCATCCATGCAGCAGGACAGTCCCTGTGTCAAATGTCCTTTTGTCCCAGAGCTCACCCACCCCTCACCTGTGTTGTCCACCCCCAGCTACCTCCTGCCAGTGCTTCACTTCAGTGTCCCTTCCTGCTCCCCGTGGCCCTTGGGACTAAGCTCATGGATCCTCTGCAACAGCTGGACAGCGTCCCAGGACCTCGCGGACATCCCTGCTCCTCCTCCGTGACACCCACGGGGGCGAAAAGTCATAGGAGTTGAAGAGTCAGCATCCGCAGTGCTGAGTTGTTTGATTTCTTTTACAGCAGTGCTCATTCCCATGGCTTCAGTTTGTCCCACAGCCCAAAATAGCTGTAAGGCCATGCACATTGTGTGAGTGGTGAAACAACACCTCACCCTGCCCGTACTTGGACTGAGAAGCTTTTCTGCAGAATGAGGATGCTTAAGAGCATGGCTGCAAGCTGTGACAGGCTGTCTGCGCTCAGCAGTTGCAGAAGTGAATTAAGTTTTGTGCTCCCAAAATGATTTTTACCAAATTTTGTTATAGGTCAAGAAGTGTGTGTGCAGAAGCCCCATGCTATTGTTACTTTAATCAATAAAATGTGACCAAGATTGTCATATGACTCTGAAAGTCATAATCTTCTCCTTATAGAGGCTCTTGGCAACCAGTTAATTTGCATTATTCCAAATTTCAGAGCTTGTCATCTGTTATCTATTTACCCTTTAGATTGCCCTTTAGATTGTGGATGCCCCATTGCTGGAAGTGTTCAAGGCCAGGTTAAATGGGGCTTTGAGCAACCTGGTCTAGTGGAAGGTGTCCCTGACCATGGCGGTGGGGTTGGAACTAGATAATGTTTAAGGTCACTTCCAACCCAAACCATTGTATGGTTCTATGATTCTATGAAAATCTGCACTGTATACAAACTGCTGGACATGCAGTGCCTCATCTAAACACAGAAACCGCAGTACTTTGAGTCTCTCAAGGCTGCTCACTTGCCATTTGGAGGCATTTAATGCATCTTTTCATTTATCTCTGTTTTCTTCCTCTTGCAGATTTGATCAAATATTTACTCTAATACAAATATTTAAAGAAATGTAGTTCTCCTGAAGTCTGGGAGCAGCAAAATCAACAAATGAGGGAGAATTCTGAAGTAAATGAAAGAACAAAACCTCACATGTTACAGCAAAGACATAATTACAACTGACTACTTTTTCTGTTGACAGCAATGTTTCACCTGATAAAAACCAAAAGACAGTTGCAAATTTCCTTGGTCCTTTCAAGATAGGAAGAAAAGAAAATTACAAACCTTTCACTGAAGAATAATAATGGAATTAGGCAGTTATCAAGAACACGTAATAGGAAATTGTCAAGAAAACACACTTAGAGGGACAGGAGTTCAAGCAAGCTTCTTGCACGATAAAATGGTGGTGTTCTTAATTAGAAGCTGCAGTATCAGTAAGTTGTTGACCAGAAATACTAGGAAAATCCACTGTGTTTATTATCCACTCTCCCATGACTCATATAGCACATTATCTTCTAGCAACACACAATGAACATGCCAGATTTTCTCAGGATCAATTATATATATATATCCCAGTGGAAGGGTGGGACAACATCTATGAGAAGAGCAGTCAGACGGTCAGATATAGGCCATGTAGAAACTTGCTTTCCATTTTTTTCCTAGACTTATTCTCACCAAATTTCTATCTCCTTCCAATTCAGTTTTGTAAGGACTTCAGCAGCATGCCACATGTTCAGTAGCTCAGAGATCATGGGCAAAGGGTGTCTGATTTTCACGATAAATCTATTTTTGCTGTGCTCGGAGCACCTTCAGGGGGAGCCAGCCATCCTGCCCACCCAGAGTGGAGAGGGGGCAGGTTTCTCCCAAGATTTTCCTTGAATGCTCCCTGGCTGGAAGTAAATATGTCAAAATGGGACCTCTGTGCTTGAGACTGGATCAATACAATAATTTTATGCCTTGTAAAGGGATAATGCAACTGCTCCCATCTAAGCAGCAATGTCCTAGTGACTTTAATATTTCATCAGAAGGGAGTACTTGACTTCTAAGGCTGTTGTGAGGTAGGTCCAATTTCCTGAGCACCCATCATTATAGAGAAGCTAGCAAAGGCCATAGTCAAAGTTGTATCTCCTCTGTCCTGCAGGTGCTAGAGCTGGTGGGAGGGGAGGGGAGGCTTGGGATGGCTTTTCCCCTTTTTGGGGATGACTGGGGAGTGAACTGATGGCAAGGGCCAAGTGCACCTTGCACTGCCTTCTTTCCTTGGCCAGGCTTGTGCTAAGATAGTTTTCAGCCTTTGGGAAGGACCATGCATGATAATGTGGAGGACTCAGGGCTCACTCACTTGAGATCACAGATTAAAAGAAATTTAAAACGAAAGCAGAGATGTTTTGGCTCAGATATTCTGAGTAATTTAATTTATCTTGAAAAGTTTGAACAAAATATTTTGCTATTTTGCTGCCAGCTATTTTGGCATTTCCAATTGCATTAAGAAGTTTGACAATTTGAATTCTTGTCCAGATGCATGGAAAAAACCAGTCCAGATGCAGTATCAAAACTGTCATGTGTAAGAAGATCTGATTTTTGACCATCCCTACTGAATACAGCACTTTATGGAAAAAATAAGGTGACATTTCTGTGCTACCCCAAGAGACTGCAGTTCCTTTGCAACAGATCTCCATAGCAATATCCCCCAGTGTCTGAGCTCTGGACTTTCTCCTTGTTGAGCAGTCCAGAGTTTTCATACATGATCTTTTTCCCATCTTCCCCATGCCAAAAATGCATGCTAGGATCCTCCTCTCTGTGTCACACTTCTGTCTGCAGCTGGGATCATCCTAGTTGGGCTCCCATTGCCTTTGTACACGGGCAGAGGAATAGTGGGCTCAGCAGAGTGTAACTGGTACTACATGGCCCTGCCAGATCCTTGGTTTTCACTTGTGAAAATTCAAGACAAAGTTTAATAGCTGGATAGCAATGAGCTGTGTTTAAGCCACTGACCTACAAGGTGAAAGGTTCCATAACCCGTTACTAATTTCCTGAATCATCTAGCCCTCTCATGATGCAAGAAATTCTTGCCGCTTTGTAACAGCCGCAGAAGCTGTTGGAGTCAAAAGCCCTTAACCAAATAGTGGAGGAACACAAGAACTGGATTTTTCTTCCAGTGTTTGTCTGCCTGGCAAAAGCTCCACATACATTTGGTTTCTGTGCTGTACCAGAATTCCTGCATGCTAGACATATCCTCCTTCTGGTTTGGCTGTGACGGCTTTTATTGAGCTCTCACTACCACCTTTATAGACCATTACATAGCCAGATAAATGTGAATCCCTTTACTCCGATCACCAGCATCGCAAAGCCTCTCCCTCAGAAAGAATAACTTGGTGGTTAAAAAAATGACAAAGAGGCACAACTTCATCACACACTCACGATTTACTGTTGCTGCAGAGCTGTGTGGGAAAAGCAGTCTGGTGCCCTGGAGTTCAAATCTACAGCAGTGCATTCAACATGTCTGAGCTCTTGAGAGCATTTGCTGGTATAGTGATTTAAATTTAGAGCAAATCCGGCTTTGGATTTAGATTTGTGAGATTCACCTTTGACCTGGCTTTGGATGGAGATTTGGATGGCTGTCTTGTGCAAATATGTGGTCAGTGTGCATTTTGTGCTACCTTTCAGCACAGCGAAAGGGTGTAGTTTCTACGAAGAATACTTTACCTACTAGTTACCATTTCAGGCTATGGCATCTGCTTATGGCTATGTCCCCTCCTTTCTGTAAGATCAGGCTTTAAGGTGTCTGCGATAAGAATAATTTCAGTTGAATAGCCTTGATGCAAACAGCAAACTGGGAGAATACCATCAAACATTGATCTGTTGTAGACAAACATCTGAGTAAGTGGATTAATGCATAGACTTCATGTAAACCATAATGACAGCTGTTCAGACAGCAAGACAAACGTGGCTCGTCAGGGCAGGTTAGGTTTGCACTGTGATGGTTTTTGGGTTTTCCATTTCTTTCATGAGGACAGGGGAAGGTAAAGCTGAGGAGAGAGGTTCTGGATGTCCAGAAAGATGCTGGAAAACACTGTGTCAGGAAAGACCTTCCTGGGATATTTTAACAATTAAGAACCGAACCCAACCTTGTGATATGAGATGCCCTCACAGGCCAGATGAAACCAGAACCCCTCTGTGTCCAATATGTGGCCAGCACCCTCTGGCCAGTCCTTCCTCCCTGTAATTACCACCCAGACATGGGCATCGATGTCAAAAGCTGCGTCTCTCTCCTAATCTGGTTTCAAAATACTCTGCCATCTCAGCCGTCCAGACTTCCTGTGCTAATGGTTGCCATGACAGGAATTCTCTCTTTGATCCCTTTTTGGGGACACTCTTCCATCTGCAGCAGTGATTACACTGGTCACAGCTTCCTGCTGAGCACTGTCTCTCTGCTAAAAGGAAAATGGAAAGAAAAATGGAAACCCAGCCAAGGTCCTTGCTATATTCAATACAGAGTAGCACTATACACAGGCAAAAAATAAAATAAATAAGATTAAATAATATAAAACAAAGTAAAATAAAATAAAATAAAAATGCTAGAAGCTAATTCTGCCCTTGTAAAAAAGACAAGAATGGTAATAATATAATTTTTCAGATTGTATCTGCATCACGGACTGTGAGCAATAAATTCGTCTTATTCAGTCTAAGGGGAATGAAGATGAATTAGCAGCCTCTGATCTTGATTTGAGGAGAAACCCCTTGGGGCAAAACCTAAAAAGGGTCTCCACTGACAGCAGATTTCTCAGACATTAGGAGCTAAAAGGCACCTCCCGGAGCAGACTGGAGCCCATCAGCCGCCAGCACCATATGTGCTGTGCCCTCCCTGGCTGCCCCGCCGCCCTCCGGCCACAGGACAGGGGGTTCAGCGTGGCATCAGTGCTCCCTGAGCAGACAGGCATATCCCTTACCCCACCACTGTGGCCTTTTTTGGACTCATCTGCCATCGACTCTGCGTCAAGGTCCTGAGCACCGGCAGGTCCCAGCGGTGGTTTTGTGGCTGCGCGGAGCAGGAGCAGGCACCTGCAGCAGGTGAAGGGGACTGAACATTGTCCGTGCCCTTGTCTGCTCAAACCCCACAGCCCTGGCACGTGGACCTCTCACCCCTCCTCTTACAGCGTTTTCTCTGTTGTTGCTTTGCCTACGCATTGTCGCACTGTTGTTATGTAATATTCTCTATATATTGTTACATTAAAACACTGTAATTATAGGCTCCAGGTCAGTCTGCAGTTAAACAAAAACCACTGCAGCGATTGCCAGGATCCCCAGCGGTGCTTTCCCATGCACTGTGACTCTGCAGAGTGCAATCTACGTATCTTGGAGAAACGCGGGAGGAGAAGGTGGCAATTAAGAGCCTGGTGATACAAATAGGCATTTTGGTAGCTTTGCCGCAGTCAGAGAGCTCTGTAGATTTGCTTTAGCTGAAGATCTGGACCTGGTTCAGCCAGGAAACAAGACAGGAAAAGGGAAACCCAAGAAGTGTGTGAAAAGAGCAGCTCATTGAAATGATACCCTTCTCCACCTATGACATACAAAGGGACAATGCCAGATTTGGGACCTGGTTCCCCTTGTCTCTTTCGCCCTTTCCCAAAGCCGATGTGAGCGCATGTCCCCCAGCCCCAGGCAGGAATGCAGAGCTGGAAAGGATATGGAAAGCATTCAGTGGGCTGATCCAAATGGAAAATTGGAAGAGATACAAACACTCGCTGTGATTCCCAGGCATTATACACTCACAGGGGCACACATACAGCTGAAGGTAGGAAGATAGCTTTTGGCATGCTGAAGGCTGCAGACATCTGTTTGAGCTTCCTAATTCTACCAAAAGCTCTGCTGCTTTTGAGCCTGCTTCTTCCATGTCGCTGGTCCCTTCCCTTGGTTTTTTTCTGCCCTTCTCATTCATGTAAATACCCTACCAAGGGAGGAGGAAAAGGCTCGTGGAAGGTGGTAACTGCAGCTCTGTCCTCCGTGGACTTAGGACTTCCTTCTGTCTTTCTCTTCCACCAGCTGCATGTTTCCATGAGAGTTTGCATACCCAGAACTGTCTTTGCTTCCAAGCTTAGCGGTATAAAAGAAAGCTCACAAGGAAATCTCCTAATCAGAGCTTGCTGGGAAGAGAACTCAAAGCAGAGGATGATGTAGTGCACATAAAATTTGTGGAACTGAATAAAGAATCAAGAATGGGTTTTGGATATCTCAATCACCAGCTAAAATGCCAAGAGCAATATGAAATAAAGCAACAACTGTGAAAATGAGAGGAAGCAAAGTACATTTTCCTTTCTTTCTGATAGAGTCAGTTTTGGACTCTGGTGACAGTCTATTAATTTTATATGTGTTTTGGCATCAGAAACCTTATGAACACACAGAGACATATATTCTGCTGAATCTTAAAGCTTAGTTCTAATGTTAAGAAGTCAAGGACTTTCACATCAACAGCTCTTTGTACACACTGTAAAATTATAGATATTTTAAAATGCTCTTAAAGCTCAAGCTATTACCATCCCCATCTGGATTCCCCACAGTGAAGCAGAAATGCAAGCACTCATCATCACGCATCCGTGCTGGTCAAATCATCTTGCCAGAGGGAGCTTTGGGGGAGCACTACGGATTCACACAAGACGGGGCAGACACAGTGGCTCTGTTGGGTTTTGGACTGTCACTCAGCCACCCCCTCCCTTTACCAAGGGCCACATGTTCTGTTTTTCTGGCGTGCTACAGCCAAAGCTTAAACAAGCTCCCCGAGCGTTCCCTCTTTATTCCCTGAGGTTTGAATCACAGGCTTGACCCTGCTCGAGACAGGCTGGTGTCTTCCCCAGAGCTCCTTCTGCTTTGCTTTGTCTCAGGCATCCTACAGGGTCTTGGGCTTTCCCTCTGCCTCCCCCTCTGCATTCATCTCTTGGCTCCCTGAGAAGGCCTAAGTCCTTATGTCTGTGCTCTTTTGTTTCTTCATTTGCTCTGCTGATCTGTACCCGATTTCCCTTTGTTTGCTGAAGCATTTTCTGCTCTCCCCTCAAAGCCTTCCTGCTGAGCTGATGCCACCACCCGTGGAGCTCGGCCACCTCGCCCCCTCCGTTCCCACATGGTGCAGAAAATGGCAAGCCTGATGCTGGAGTGGGGTGGCCATGGACTGGCCACCGTCTGCTGCTGCAGCTCTTGCAAGGCTTGGAGAGCAGCTCTTCCCATGGCCAGGGCGTGCTGTCTGCTCTGCGCCTGGGGCCGGGGACAGCATTGCCCAACACGCCGGCCCCAGGCACAGCCGGCCATGCCTCAGTTAGCAGGCTTGCACAACCATTCCTCAAGTGCCATGGAGGGCATGCTGGACCTGTGCTGAGCAGAGGAGAAAGCCAACGTGGCTCAGGATAGCAGGGCACTGGGGTGCGGGGCAGCCAGAGGAGTCATGTGTTGACTGTCTGTAGGAAATGAGGACTTGAAGAGGTGGCCAGAGGAAACCTTTGCCTCTTCCACAGAGCTGTCTTTGCCCTGGATACTGCATGGGGAAGGTAATGCAACCCATAGTTATGCTGCAGAAATACCCAAAGACCTCACTCAAGTTCAGACTGATCCTTGTCATGGCTCACTAGCGATCTGAGGACAGCGATGAATAGGCCTGAAGTCAAACACACCTTTCACAGACCTACCTTTGTTTGCTGTTTTGCTTGATAGTCTGACATGTCTTCCTGGCTACACTTAGACATGTCTGTAAAGGCCGATTGCTTTTAGATCCTATCATCTGGCCTTGATATGGAATAAGATTGCCTCTTAACCTCACAGAGCAACCTGGGGAGGATCTTTTGTGCATAGGGACCACTGTGAAAGAAGAGGCAGAGATCAGAGCTTCTTTGGGAAAACAAAGGTCCCTTGTATTATATTCTCGAAGTTTTGAAAGACATTAATTTATTTCAAATCACCACAAAAAGAGAAATTCACAACAATGAGCAGAACTAGAAGCCTCATGGTTTTTTCCACTCAATACCCCAAAATAAAGCACGTGCCTTCTCATTCACCAGTAGCTAGCTGCAAGGCAGTCACCGACGTCTGTCGGGCAGCAGGGGAGGGGATGCCGCCGTGGGCAGACGTGGCACCTCCAGGAAGAGCTTCCCACCCCTGAGGCAGGTGGGACTCCGCGCTCTGACCGCACGGCTGCCTTTTCGAGGGCTGACGTCCCACACCCCGGAGCCCGTCACAGAGGGCTTTTGGAGGGAGGCACAGCCTCCTCCACGTTCCATTACTGCAGGAGGTTTGCACAGAAGTCAGCTTTTGATCCGGCAAGCAAAGGCAGGAAAACAACTGTCAAAGTAGAAATATAGTCAAGAGTAAATACAAGTAATTTCCGGTTTGGGCAGTGCTGTGTTTACCTATTTTTCATATATGTGGGGCAGGTGAGCGTATTGCTTGCTTTACCACCTAAAAAAACTCTGTTCAAAAAGTTGCTTCCAAGCTCCTAAGTCTCATAAAAATATTTGTTTCGTGCCCATTTTCTGGCCTTTTTTATTACCTGCTTTCTACAGATACATTTTACAGCTGTAATCAATCAGATGTCCTATTGCCTGTTTCCCTGTATAAAATCCCACATACAAAACCACCTTAACAGGAGCTGGGTGGTAGTATGTGTTTATTTACTAGAAAGCCAGTCTTTGAAAAATGTAGTCATGACTTCCAGCTACTGCAAAATGTGTCTCCAGAAGTCTGCCTGTTCAACCCGTGAAGCTGAGGGTGCTTCAGGAACTGTCAGACCTGCTCAATAAACTGGTGATCTTTTCACCTTCTCGGTTTCCTGAGTCATCCCAGCTCTGGATCTCAGCTGCCATATGGAATTCCACTTTGTAATACAATCTGAAACACACTTTCAGCTCATAAATGTGTTTGTGTTTAGAACTACAAAGGACGCTTCCTGGCTGTTCAGTAGGGCTTTTTTTTTAATATATATATTTATGAATTAAAATGTCAAGCCACTTGGCATGTTATTGTGTTCATACCAGCTTGATTCTCATGCGATTTCTTATGAATAATAATGAAAGTGCTGCTTTAAATAGAATACGGATCCTGATCCTCAGTTAGAAATTGCTTTTAATCTCTTATTTTCTAGGTAGTGCTTTGCTGAATATATTTTCCTGCTACTTTTAAGATAAATTTTAAAATCTTTGAAATGTGTGCTACTGCAGCACACCGTGAGTTAAAAAAAAAGCATCTGGCAAGTAATGTGTCTCATTCTCAACATTGTTTTTGTACAAGATTTTTTTTCTCTTAGACTCCACCTTTTTTTGCATCTTCCAGCAACATGCAAGTGCTGCTTTTCATTAGTTAACTTGCATATTGGTGCCTTCAGAGTGGGGTGGGAGACCACATCTGCAGTGCTTGCATATCTTGGTGACTTTGTAGCTTGGACTTCAGTGAATAATTTGAAAATTGCACACACATGAGGCTGACTTACATTGTTTCTTTTTCAAAAGCATTTCAGGACTTCCTATGTTTCAGCTCTGAAAGGCTCAATTTATTTTCCCTACTTTGTTGTACATGTCTGAGGTCATGAAAAACAGAGAAGGGAAAACTCAGTGCAGGCTGAGCTAGCCCGTACTGTATGCAGAACAAAGCAAGCTCTTAAAATCTCGGCTTGTAATAGTGCAAGGAGGCCGAGGGGGTGTTTCTGCTGCCCCCCGGTCCAGCTTTGGCCATAGCTTGCTGGGGCTGAGGCAACACTGCAGCATGAGACAGGGCTGGGTGCTGATGCCACCTGGTCGGGAGCATCCAGCAGGCTTGGAACCTGCCTGGATGGCAGCAGAGACATGTGCCAAGGACTTTCAGCCCTTTGTCTGCCATAAAAATAGACCCAGAACAGAAAATACCTACCCTGTGGTCAAGCAGCAGGGAGTACTGCGGGACTCGGAAGCCACACAGAGAAACCCCTGAGCACCAGAAATGCTGTCCTGTGCCAAGCCTCACCGCCCCTGGCTGGGGACAATGCTTGGGCTGGAGCCAAGGAGGCAGAGGTGTGCCCAGCAGCAATTTCCCCAGCTTTGGAGGAGCACCCATTTCTTTCCTAGGTGGCTGCATCAGGTAGTTCAGAAACTTGCTTTTCCTCCTCTGAGACGATGCCAGCACCTTGCTTCTGTCTGTCACCTCTGCAGGACCGGCCAGGTTGCTGTGGGGAGCAAACGGCGCTCCTGTTGCTGCCTGTCGGTCTGGAGGATTTCCGGAAAATCAGAGGGGCCGTGCTGTGGGCAGGGGAGGGGTGCAAGGAGCCAGGGTGTCCCGCCACCAGGGACTTGGAGCAGGTGCCTGGGTGGGAGTGGAACGGGCGCTGCCCTGGAGGGGTCCTTCTGACCCCGTCCTGCCCCGGTGCCTGCAGCTCCCCGCAGCTGTGGGTGCCACGGGACATCACGGAGGTGCTGGGCTTCTGCAGCGCGGACGTGGTGCCACGCCGCCTTGGACCCGCGAAGCATGGAAGGACATGAAAAGAGCATATGCCTCAGCAATGGCCCTTTCCAGCAGCCAGCTGTCCCACCTGCTCAGAGCCATATGTGCACCCAGCCCCACAGGCCCTTCTGGAAAGGAGCTTTGTTTGAACTGGGACGGACCGGGCACAAAGGTGCAGCCTGCTCTCCTGGCACACCACTCGGCTCGGCCTCGCTGCCTGCGCCTTTGCACCCAATGAATTGCTAGAGCAGCAGTGGGGGGTGCAGCAGGACAAATTGGGGCGGGGGGGTTCATTTGCACCTTGGAGTCAGCGCAGAGGAAGTGAGCTGAGGTGGTCAGAAGTGAGGAGTGGTTTGCACGTAAAGAGAGGTTAAACGAAGGGCTTTTCAGCCTGGAGAAGAAGCAGCACAGAAGTGGCAGAGGCCTCCGAAATAGCAGAGAAGGAGAATAGGGATCCCTTAATTTGTTGTGGCTCGTAGCGCAAGTACTAAGTGGCACAAAGGAAGAACAAAAACTCCGGAGCAAATCCTCTTTCAGCCAGCACAGAGTCAAACCCTGAAACTCATCATCGGATGATGGTCTGCCAAAAAGCATAAACTGAGTGAAAAAGTGTTAGAGAAAGGAGACATCAAGCAAAGACCATGCAATCTTAATCTCGGGAGGTCTTTAAGCTCTCAGATACTAGGGACAGGTACTCCATTGTTTCTACTTCTATAAGCATCCAGTACTGTTAGAAACAGAGCAGTGGACTAAATAGATCTGTGGACTGATTCAGTACAGCTGTTTTGCTGTTACATTCACAGAACCGTTGCGAGATTATTTCATATTTGTTACGAATTATTTTATATTTCCAAATCATGTTTTTTGCGAATGTATATAAAGGAACTAACTTGCTACGATAAAAAATAAACCACGATCATGTGTTTGAAATCATTGTGAAGTTAATGAGGAAGAAGTCTATTCCTCATTATAAATATATCAGGATGAGGAGAGAAGAAAACAAACAAAAATGCAAAAGGGTCTAATTCCCAAGGAGGCAGCAAATCACAGCACGTTTTTTTATTCCTGATGAACAAGTAATGCTATTTAAATGCAGTTAGGATAACAATCCCAAAAATGTGATGGAGTAGGAAATAATCAGTTTTATTCCGGATTATTTCTTGTTCCTAAACTGTAACTTTGAAGCTCCAAAACCTGGGAAGATGGGAAGCAGATATAAGGATGCGCCAGTCAGTTGGTGACAAGTTTCCGAGGGTTTGCCACACTGAAGGAATGGAAACCATCCTGGAGAGTTTTGTGAGGCACAGAGTTTTGAACAGGGGGAAAAGATCTGCAATTGTGTTAAACTGAGTGGTGAAAGCCCCGCGCAGACAGAGCAGACTTGAATTAGTGCCTGTGAGCTGAAACTGAAAGTTACAAGGGCTTAGTTTATAGGCGGCATTTTTAGGCTCGGTTTCTGCTTTCGTTAGTTTTCTTCTTTTGTGCTCTTTAATAAAGTGATGCACCACTGTGGATTATTCACTAGTGGCAAATGAATCTGAAGCCCACAGGGGGTGGGGACCAGTAGTCAACCGGGTAGTGCGTTACATAGCTCCAACTGCTAGCTAGTGGTCATGTTAGGTAAAGGCACTGAATAAATTTACCTAGCATGAAACGGCCCTGATCTTTATAGCAGGGTTAGCATCACAAATCTGATGCTCACACAACTCTAATCAAGCAGGCACTTGGCAGAAAAATGTTCCTCTGAACAATGCACTCTACTCAGTTACATGGTGCTGTACGAAACCTTTGGTTTCTGAGAAGATATGGGTGCTCTGAGATGACATGGGGTGAAGCACGGCCACTTGTGAGACGACGATCGGAGGTCCACAATCTCCGTATTTCTTCTCTGTACTCCTGGTCATAGCATCCCAACCGGCCACGCTGCCCGCTGGAGGACATGGCTGCAGCCTCTTCAGCCCGGCTCTGGCCGAGTCCCACCCGACCGAAGCTTGAGCTGGAGCAAGCTGAACACCAGTTTCAATTTTTTCCCTATGTTCGCTTGGCAGTCCCAGGGCAGCTGTTGGGGCAACTTCCCCTAGAAGGCTGTGGGCCAGAGTCCTGCAAAGGAAAGGGGCAGGATTTTGAAGAAGGGAGATGGGCATAGTGCCCAGCCAGTCCTGCCCAGCGCACTGCCAGCGCCAGGCCCTCTCCTGCCAGCACTCAGCCTGCAAGGGCTAATTGCCGTCAGAAGCATCCCTTGAATTACACCTGCCTGTGAGGGCTAATTAATTGCCGTCAGAAGCATCCCTTGAATTACACCTGCCTGCAAGGGCTAATTGCCGTCAGAAGCATCCCTTGAATTACACCTGCCAGGGTAACCTCCATGGCCAGATGTAGTGACATTGGAAGAGAGGCCCCTCGTGTCCTGCAGGTAGCCACAGAGCAGTTTCCCAGGGAGGGGTGGCTTCTGCAAACCCCGTTCCCCCTCTGTGCACGCCATTAAAGCAATTGCATGGAAGAGGCTGTGAATGTAACTGCCCACTTCCTTGCCACCACTGAAGAGCTCCCAGTAATCTGCATTTTAAGGAGCAAAACATGTTTTTGTGACTTGTGCCTGGGCTTGACCTTGCTTTGAAGCACTTTCATACATCACTCATATTGACTTTTCTGTATCAGAGGCAGGGCTGGAGCACACAGTGCATCTGCACTGAAGCTGCTCAGAAACTATTTTGCCTGGGAAAAAAAATCAGCAAGAGCAATTTTTTTATTGTCAGATTTCTGAGCAAAATATTTGACACTTGAATATTTTGTCTGAGGACCAAAATCTTTTTGGCTTTGGGATGTCCATTTGAACGGAAATTAAGCAGATGCCTTGGGGGAAGGGGACACTTCCTGTGAGCCACTGCTTTCATGAAATGTGGCTTCATACTGAAACATGCTTAGCCATAACATTTATTGACCAAGGGTCCTGGAGTGTATGTTTTAGAGTGAATTTCAGAGATGGCTTACAGGTCCAAACAGTATGACCAGCACATGACTCAAAGGAGCAGCAATCCCCCAGCAGTGTGCTGAGTTCTAATATTACTACAGACAGGGAGTCCAAACTAAGCCACAGCTATGAGCCTTGGGAAAAATATGTATTTCTCAACCTTAAATCATCTCCTATAAAGCAAAGAGTGGCACTTTTTTTGTCCAAGAAGTGGCAAATCCCTAGCTGTAGTTCATTAGTTAAGGAAAAAGTCTGTACTTCAGGACAGTGGAAACTATCTGCAAGTGCTATATGCTCCTTGTCCATGACAAATAAAGTGACCTCTTTGGTGGGAATAATACCCCCTGTAATTCACCGCTCTGGCACACCACATTTGCAAAGGAAGTTGGAGGGAGGAATAGGAGGGGCACTCTTCTGTGTGTTACTCACAAACAAATCCATCTGTACAGACAGCTCACCAAAATAGGTCATCGCTCTTTTTAGACTTGTAAAGAATCACAGTTTGAGCACACTTTATTATCTCCAAAGAGATCCTTGAGCTTGGCTTTCCCACAATGGAAAAATATTGGGCTTTTTGAGTTCAGCCCCCCACCTTCCCTTTCCCACTGGGGCTTAGATGCCCTACTGAGTAATTTTAAGAACCTTTTGCTTGAAAAAAACCCCATAGAATCACAGAATACCACAAGGTGGAAGGGACCCATAAGGATCATTGAATCCAACTCCCTGCTCCTTGTAGGACTACCCAAAACTAAACCATATGACCAAGAGCGTTGTCCAGACACTCCTTGAGCTCTGACAGGCTTGGTGCTGTGACCTTGTCCCTGGGGAGCCTTGTCCCTGGGAGTGACTGACCACCCTCTCAGTGAAGAACCTTTTCCTAATGCCCATTCTGAACTTCCCCTGACGCAGCTTCATTCCATCTCCTCGTGTCCTATCGCTGGTCACCAGAGAGGAGATCAGCACCTCCCCCTCCACTGCCCCCCCCGTGAGGAAGTTGTAGGCTGTGATGAGGTCACTCCTCAGCCTTCTCTTCTCCAAGCTGAACAAGCCAAGTGACCTCAGCTGCTCCTCCTAAGTCTTGTCCTCAAGACCTTTCACCATCTTGGTCGCCCTCCTCTGGACACACTCTAATAGTCTGATGTCCTCCTTACATTGAGGCGCCCAGAACTGCACACAGCACTCGAGGTGGGGCTGCACCAGTGTAGCATAGAGTGGGACAGTCACCTCCCTCGACCAGCCGGCTATGCTGTGCTTGATGCACCCCAGGACACGGCTGGCCCTTTTGGCTGCCGGGGCACACCGTTCCCTCATATTCACCTTGCCATCAACCCAAACCCCCACATCTCTTTCTGTGGGGCTGCTCTCCAGCCTCTCCTCCCCCAGATTGTACATATAACAGGATTACCCCATCCTAGGTGCAGAATCCGGCACTTGCTCTTGTCAAGTTTCATACGGTTGGTGATTGCCCAGCTCTCTAGTCTATCCAGATCTCTCTGTAAGGTCTCTCTACCCTTGAGAGAGTCCACAACTCCCAGAGTTTAGAATCATCAGCAAACTTACTTAAAGTACCTTTGATTCCTGCATCCAGATAATTTATAAAAACATTTAAGAGCATTGGCCCTAAAATTGAGCCCTGGGGAACCCCACTGCTGACTGGCCGCCAGCCTGATGTAACCCCATTTACTATACCTCTTTGAGCCCGACCCGTCAGCCAGTTGCTCACCCAACATATTATGGACTTGCCTAGCTGTGTGCTGGACATTCTGTCCAGCAGGATACTGTGAGAGGCAGCATCAAAAGCTTTGCTAAAATCCAAACCCACCACATCTACTGGCTTCCCTTGGTCAACTAGATGGGTGACCTTGTCATAAAAGGAAACTAAGTTGGTTAAGCAGGACTTTCCCCTCGTGAACCCACGGTGGCTATGACCAGTGACTGCCTTGCTTCTCAAGTGTTTTTCAGTAACTCTCAGAATAACCTTCTCCATAATTTTACCAGGCACTGAAGTGAGACTGACAGGCCTGTAATTACCAGAGCTGATCTGTGGTAGCCATGGCACTCCAGTGCTGTCTTACCTGACTACTTCACAACCCAGTATGTGTTTATGGTCACCAAAGAAGTATCCCTGTGGGATAGAAAAGTGCTTTTGTCCCCAGTAAATGGGGAACTAAAGCACAGATAGCAGAATGATGATGGTAACTGAAGAAAATGCCCAAATCGCCAAGAAATTTTCTTTTCAAGGGTTGAAGACAGAGGCAAAGGCGGCATTAAACATCTCCACTTTGTCTACGTCCCTAATTGTGATGTGACTGACCTCTATAAGCAATGGACCAATGTTATCTGTGATTCTCCTTTTGCTATTAACAAATTTTAAAGAGCCCTTTTTGTTGTCCTTCACAGTGGCCAGCTGGAACTCAATCAAGCTTTGGCCACATGAATTTTCTCCCTACAGTGGTGAACAGCATCTCTGTAGTCCTCCCGTGTCACCTGTCCCTGCTTCCAATGCCCGTAGACTTTCCTTTTCAGCCTAGAAGAAGATCCGAGCTGGCCTTCTGCTCCACTTGCTTGACACTTTGGAATTGCCTGCTAATGTGCTCTTAAGAGATGGCTCTTAAAAATTCATGGACCCCAATACCTTAAAAAGCAGATTTCCAGCGTACCTGCCTAAGTAGCTCCTTCAGCAGCCTGAAGTCTGCTCTCCCTATATCCAGGGTTGATGTTTTGCTGGCAGTTTTTCTCCTATCGCTGACAATTTGGAACTCAACTACTTCACGGTCACTGTGACCAAGACAGCAACCAATCACCACTTTGCCCATGAGTCCCTCTCTGTTTAAAAACAACAAATCTAGGAGGGCACCTTTCCTATTCGGCTCCCTTAGTACCCGCACCAAGAAGTAATCCTCAACAAGCTTCAGAAATTTCCTGGACCTCTTTGTGTCCACTGTATGATATTCCCAGTTGATGTCTGGGAAGTTAAAATCACCCATAAGGACAAGGGCAGTTCATCTGGAGATATCCTTTAATTCCTTGTAGAATAATTCATCAGTGTCATCATCCTGGCTGTGTGGTCGATAGTAGACTCCCACAACAACACCCACTTTATTTGCTTTCCTGTTCATCCTTACCCAGATGGTCTCAACCGTGCCGTCACCAGCTGTAAGCGCCATACAATCCAGCCCCTCCCTTACATCCAGTGCTGCCCCGCAGCTCACCTGCCCTGCCTATCCCTCCTGAAGAGCCTAGAACTGTCCATCACGGCACCCCAGTCACAGGGCTCATCCCACCAGGTTTCGCTTATGCCGCTGATGTTGTAGCTCTGGGACTGGGCCAAAGCTTCTAGCTCCTCTTGTTTATTCCTCATGCTGTGCACATTAGTATAAAGACATTTCAAACGTGCTCCTGTGTACTCAGCACATTGTGGAGCAGAGCGAAGGACCTTGCTAGCACGCCGTCCCTCAAACATTGGCGTGCCACCCTCAGGCTTATCTCTAGTGACCCTGGTTTTACCCCTTTCCCCCTTCAAATCTAGTTTAAAGCTCTCAATGAGCTCTGCTAACTCCTGTGCAAAGATTCTTTTCCCACTTTGAGGCAGGTGTACCCCGTCTGTTGCCAGCAGGCCTGGTGTTGTGTAGACCAACCCATGATCAAAAAAACCCCAAATTCTGCCCGTGACACCAGGCTCGGAGCCAGGTATTGATCTGCTGGCTCTTCCTGTTTCTTCCCTCACCATTCCCTGGCACTGCAGGGATAGAGGAGAACACTACTTGTGCTCCTGACCCCTTGATCAGTCATCCCAAGGCCCTGAAGTCTCTCGTGATTGCCCTTGGACTTCTTATTGCAACTTCATCGCTGCCTACATGAAAAATCAATAATGGATAATAATCCAAGGGCTGCACCAAGGTAAGAAACTTTCTCTTCATATCTTTAAGCCGGGCCCCAGGGAAGCAGCAGACTTCTCTAAGAAGTGGGTCCAGTCTGCATATTGGGCCTTCTGTTCCCTTCAGAAGAGAGTTTCCTATGACAATGACCTGTCTTTTTTAATTTATGGAAGTGGTTTTGATGCAGGGCATAGGCTGGCTTAACCTTGGTGACACCTCCAACCTAGATGAACCATCGTCCTTGTCATTGCTCAATTCCACTTGCAGAGCCTTGTACCTATTAGGCAAGGGCATCTGTGAAAGTGGGGTAGCTGTGGAGATGTACCTGCTTCCCTGGGCAGGAACATGTCACCATTTCCCCCTGTCCCTAAAGTCACCATGTTCTGTTGGGTGGAGAGAGGATAGGGAATCCTCTGTATGAGCCAAACTGCCAGAGATCTCCCATACTGCACCCACTCATTGTGCCCAAATGATCACTTGATTTTAAAGCTCTTTGATTCCCTGTGTCCCATCCATTTAGCCATAAGCAAGGAAATAATTTTAAGTTTTTACATAAATTACTGCTATACTAAGACATAAAAAAGCCTTTTCAGCTGAAGTTTGCAAAATGCACAGAGTATGCTCTTGAGTCAGTATGTCCTCTGGCGAAATAGCGTATCTGTTCTTTAAAAGATGTCTCTAGATGCTGCAGAGCCAAAGGAGAGACCCAGGTATTCTCAGAATGAGAGGATAAACCTGCAAGTTGTGAGGACTGTTATGGCTGCTCCTTCCTTGGCAGCAGAGTGACCTGGAGAAAGCTCCATTCTCTGCAAATATAAGATTAATTCATTTGAAATAAGCTAATGAATAGAAAACTGTGAACTTCACAGAATGCTGTCAAAGACACATAGACTTTGCCATGAGGATTTCAAGGGAATATTGGTTGGTTTAGCCTCTCTTCCAGAGGGCTGGCTTTTATCCTACATTATTGTGGGCATTCTTTTCTGCAGAGAAACACAAGTCAATCCAGAGACATAAAAAGCTTTGCCTTTTATTCCCAACCTCAGCTTTGACTGCAGCAAAGGACTAGAGAGGTAGAAAACAGCAGCAACTGCAACTGAATAAACTGATTAGGATTGGCAAAGCATTGATGTGGGTACCTCTGTGCATGCCTCTGCACGCAGATACGGATTCATGTCACTGGGCAGCACCTGACCAGATGCTGTAGTTCAACTAGGACAAACCCATTAGTTAATCTGTTGGGCTTTTTCAATTTTTGTCAGGAATCTGTGCTCTCTTACACCATGATCACAACTGGAAGCCACCAATAAAAGGCAACTTGTCACTTGCTGATCTGTACCCATTGTCTATAGTTTACACAGACATGGTTGCCACAGAAGCAACATGAGGTATTTCCACTTTCAAAATGTTCTTTTTCTGTGTGCTTTTTTCCTCTGCCAGTGTTGCTCCTTTAAAGGTCCTACCTCTTCCACTGCTTTCTTTTTCAGGTTCTCTTGCCCTGGTGGCATGAGATTTTTCCTCTTTGTCCCACTGTCCCCTCCACTGGTCATCTCCTTTCCTACATAAAGATAGCAGAAGTACACAGCAATAACTATGTTGTTATTTCCAGGGGGAAATACTGATAAGGGACACTTGTACCAAACTCTGTGTTCTTCATACAAATATAAGAGTCTTGTTCTTCTCAGCAGCTCCATACTTTGAGGTCACTGGTTATTTGGGGTGTCAGTAAAGAAACAGGTTTTTTACTCTTTCTCCAAACACAGAGTTTGAGCAGTCTTCGCAAGTCCCACAACATCTACAAAGTACCACGTTAGCCAAAAGCGGATAGCTGGATAGCAGCACAACCGCAGCTGAGATCAGTGGAAGGTCTGGGGCTGGGTGAGCTGAGTTTTCAGGTCTTTCCTCTGCTATTTTGGTTTAGCTTTATGGAGCCTAGCTCAAAATCGCAGAAGATTACAAGTAGTCTGAATAGCCAGAACTTCAGACCACTAAAAATCCCAAACTTTCAAGGACACCAGAAAAGTGGGAATAGGGTTTGGTGGTGCAAGAATGGGGAGGGAAGGTGACTCAAGTGCTGAGACTGTTGGTTTTGGTGGGTGAACAGCTCTGCTGCATTTTAGCTCTGGTGTGGATATTGCTGTCACCATTTTATTTTCTTAAACCCAGACGAAATGAAGGAAACATCAGCAGAATGCATTCACGTTCCTTTTTTTTTTTTTTCCTGTGCTCTGTGCCTTCCTCATACATGCTGAACTACTTTTCTTTTGTTATCCTTCCCCCGAATGGAAAGATTCAAGTATGTGAGTCTCGGGGCCAGTCTACCAGCAAGGCACTGAAACAGGCTGATGAACTTCTGTGGAGTATCCCCGAGCCAACCACACACTGGCTTTGGCTCTCTGGAGCCTGCAGCCATAAACAAATTCTTGCAGAGAACCTTTGTTACATTGCATCTGATTTATGTTTCCAGTTAGAGTAGATTTTTTTAGCTCATTTCCCAGCTCTGTTTTATTGCTGTTTACATGCCATCTCTATTTCCCAGTTACATTTAATAAGCAGGTTACTTTTTAAGGGTGTCTTTTTCCTTTGTGGAGTTTGGCTCAGATTCCAAGACGAGGGACAAAATGGATACTTACAGAGCTCCTCAACCCTTTACTTTTAGGGTGTGAAGAAAGCTTAACCCCACTCATCTGGCTGCACTTAAGGAGCAGACTTCTCTATTAACAACGCCAAAGAAATCTCTTTGTGCTGCACATTTCTATTGATCCTTCAAAAGGTCTTATGCACTCCATTCACCCTGGAGTTCCCATAAAATGTCTCATGGTATATTTCACAATAACTAGGTAATAATCAGTGTCATGATTGTGTCTTTTGATAATGAACAGAATTCTCCATATATACACACACTATTAGCCCAAACAGCAATATAATTATCATCTGACTTGTTGAGTCAAAGAACTGGTCTTTCAGGAATCATCTACTGCTAAAGCAGCAGCCAAGCCTCACGCTTCTCATGGCCAAGTGTTTCTTAAGGAATTTTCCAGGCCAACCTCTACATAGGTAGGTAGCAGGGGACAGACCTATGTCAAGGACATCTCCTGGTATAGGTGCTTCATAAATTTCCCACTGCACATTTTCTATACTTTTTGTGAGTACCATTCTGTAAATTGCCTATGATGTTAGATACGAAAATAAGAAAGGAGGTCATCACTAGGGGTAAATATAGTGTTGAATATTCATGTAGACGTGCTTTAGGCTGCAGGTAACACAAGATTACTGTCTCCAACTACTCTATAAAAGATTACTGCACAGCAGTCGCTAATAAACCATTCTCCACATCTGCTGGAAAGAGCATGGGAAGTGAAAGGCTTAAACTGCAGCAAAGGAGGTTTAGGTTGAGAGTGATACCTTCTTTTCTCTGCCTTTAAGGGGAGGGAAGCAGGGCACTGCTTTCCCTAGGAAGGTCATGAGGTCCCATCTGTGAGAACTTTCCAAGAACAGGTTAGACAAGCATCTGTCAGAAATGATGCAAGTGTAATTGGTTCTGCCGACTGGGCTGGGGGAAAGGACTAAATGACCTCTCGAGACTCATTCCAGTCCCTCTGTGTCTCCGTATGTGCTGTTCCGCCATTTAAAGAACTGCCTCACCCTGGAGTGAAATGGGGTTCACTTATTAAAAGCATCTCAATGTGTGAACAAAACTGTACTGGTTTTGGCACAGAAATAAGTTGTGATGTTATTAGATCATTTCAAGCGCTGCAGAAGCAGAAGAAATCTGACTTGCAGTGGTATGCAGAAACAGGAAACCCTAATAATAATAATTCTGCATTTGGTCAGCTTGTGTATTTGCTTATCTGTATGTCCTCCTCCACGCATGTTTAAAGAGAAAAAGGACCACTGGCAATGCGTAAGATTCCGTAAATAACCAGTATGCTCAGTACTTGAATGAAGCCATGTCACTTCTCCTGACACACTCACCTCCTGGTCTCTCTGCCAGTTTGTCCTGCCCTGTAGTTTTCCTGGGAGGGAAGCTCACCCCAGGGAAAGCCCTTCCTGCTCTCGTCAGGCTCTCTCTGGCTGCCCTGCTTTACACCTTTTGCTTAGGTTGGTGAGACGAAAGCTGTGTGTCTATGTAAAGGGGTAGGTCCAGCTTAGTTTAAGGAGGGACGAAGATTCAGTACATTTGTTATAATCAAATCTGCATCTTGACTGCTGTTAAGTGTAGTCTACTGGTTGGCATGGTAACAGCTAACGACATTTAGACAATGTATGTACTTTTTATTCTCAGTTACAATGTCTGAGGCTTTCAAAGGAGATCATGGAGAAGGAGTGGTGGGTGATGATAGGGAAGGAAAGTCAGGAGCAGTGAAAGTCTGGGATATATCAGTTTCTTTGAGGATTGCAGCTGTAGCTTTTCTATTTATCTGCTGTTTATCAGACTGGAGAAATTCACTGCTACCTGTTTCATGACCTGCATTGCAGGGAAACTCCACCTGCTCCCTGGTTTGAGCCTGAATCCTCTCCAGGACCACTAGTGAAAAGGAATCTCCATTTGTTCCTGCAAAGCCTCCACAGCTGGAAGTCTCACAGATGTGCTTTGCTTGCTCCGGCTGCTCATTAGCAGCTGCAGGCTACAAATCACTTCGTCTTTCAGGTTTGAACACAGTTCACCAAGGTGCAGAATATGAGACAAGACACATAATGGAAATCATATGGCACTTCGCTGTGATCTGGATTGGCTAATCTTACTTCAGACTGTGAGTAGGATCGGTTCACCTCAGTTCATTAGGAACTAGTTCGTCTGAGAAAGAAGCTGTATGTGAAATAACCTGATCCATCTGGAGAGACTGGAGTTAAAAAAAAAGGAAAGAAAACAATGTTGTCCTTCTTTGAGTCAGCATCTTTCTAACACAGACAGACAATGTCCTGGAAAATATAGTGCCTGCTGTAATTCTTTCAATTCTTCCTGGTATTACAAGAGGAAATGAATTTATTTCCTGATATCTAAATTCTCTCATGCTATCAGACAGGTCTAAATTATCTTTGGGCAGGGGCATATACACAATAGACACTTTTTCAGAAATCCCCGTTGGCGTGAAGTTGCTTAATATTATCATTTGCATGTTGCACTCTTTTCAGATTCACAAGGAAAAATCAGTAATTTTAATGGAATCCTAGTGCCTTTCCAATAAATAGCATCTTTGTCCTCAGCACTGCCTACGCTATAGTTCAACAGGTCTCTTATTTAGCCTTTTCATGTTTGAAACACAAAATTTTGCATAGAGCTTATTTGAAGTATTTGAATATGACTTTTCTCTTTGTCAGAGCTTATTTATCCATCTTGGAACTAAAAGTTGTATTGTGAGAACTGTGTTTAATGAAAATTCAGCGAACAAAAACCAGGGATGCAGATAAGATGCACTCTAAAAAGAGATAAACATGAAGTCTAGCATGAGCCAAACATACCAAGAATGCACATGACTTGGTCTTTGCCAGCTTGGTTGTTCCCCTTCTTATTTCTGCATGGAGTTTGGGCTACTCTTTGCCTGGAGCCTGGTTTTGGGTGAGGGGTAAGATCGTCTCCCCCTTCTCTGGAAAACCACATGCCACTTCTGTCTGCCAAGTCACAGGACCTAGGCTCCAACTTTGGCATGAATACAGGGCAGCTCTAAGCAAAGTGTGCACATATGTCAACTCTACAGGCTTGCAATGCAAAGCCAGAAACCTGCAATCAGGCAAATAGAAACCTTTTGCATTGTAAAGACTCTAAATGCAACGTTCATCTTTGCAACAGGCAACATGCGTCTTTGACCTGCAGGAGTTGCCTAAAACTTCAGGTATCTAGGTCACTTGGTGGCTTGAAATGTCTTTTTTGAAACATTGTTCTTTCAGACTCCTGCTGGCACTGATATGCCGAGAGCATGAGTTTAGCACATATTGGGAGAACATAAAATCACTGTAGCAGAAAAGCAAACACATGAGCAATGGTGACACTGAGAAGCATCATATGTCAGCCCTGGCATCAGTAAGATTAAAGTGTCAATGAAAAAAGGAGGAGCAGTGGGGTAAGACAAGAAGGCAAAAGAAAAAGGCAAATAAGATAGGAAAGAGCATGTGAAAAGCTGACCTCTGTTGATATCATTTGTCAGATACAGTAACAATTATTCTGGCAGAACTTTTCCAAATAAACACATACTATGGGCTTTTGATTAAATTGCACCCAGGATTGACAAGTTTGTAGATAATTTCAAAGCCCCTACAGCACAGCCACACATACATTATATGAAAGTAGATATAAACTGTTTCCCTCATGCTCTTGCAAAAGGCAGCTTCATATAGGACCCATCCTGGAATAAATGGTATTTCTTTCCCCTCCTCCTGCAAGATCTAGGAAAAATTAGCACTCTGAATGCAAATTCAGCTTCTAAAGTGGTATCAGTATTCATGGCTGGGAATGAAGAAGTGAATTACAGCTGAGTGCATTCAGTATGCCAGCTGGTGAATAAAGAAAAACAGCTGCTGGTGGCCGCCAACTGTGAAGCTCATGTGGACAATGTTATGTTCAGAACATAAAATGAACAAGTTGCATGCTGGCATGGAATCTGTTGCAACAAAAGTGCCCAATGCCTTGTAAAACTTTACAAGTGGAGTCCAGCTGTACAGATTCATTGTCTTTTAGAAGCAATGCAGACAGAAATATCATAGTTGTTGCTACACAACTGCTGCAGCTAGGATGGGCCTTGTCTTGCACCATGCACTGGAACCGAATGTGGACTATGCACTTCCACTGTAGGGTTTTAACCTGATTCCTGCTAACCTGGGGAAAAGGATACACCGAACTGGTGAGCCATTAAACCACCCTTCAATATCGATGTCTTAGCCTGAGCAAGAGAAGCACTAATTCACGCTGACACTTTTATAGATCTTTCTTATTTCAGAACACTTTACACCAGAACTGGGATCCATAGTTTGGAGTGAAAACATGAGTCCACATTAAGGAGAGGCAATGCTCTGTTCTCCAGCATGAGTACATGGACTGGGAATCAAAAGACTTGGCAGCCTGTTTCCAAATTACTCCCTGGCCAGCTCTACCACCTGGGCAATTTCCACCTCCCAGTTACAAGAAAGGAGGGTTCGCTCCTACCACACTTTGGTTGCGCTCATTACAAGGGATTCCAAGGTCCACAGCAGTACCAGGAATGTCCTGTGAGTTCAGATCTTCTGACCTGTATGGGAAGTGTGAAAATCCATGTGACCACATCTCCAACATGGTAGCAGTGTGCAGGAGGATGGGGTCACTTGACAAGTATATCTTATCATGGGTGACTGCGACAGAAACATCCCTTGCAGCACAGTGCCTTTTCACACAGAGACGTGTCTTCTCCAGGCACGAGACCACGTCTCAACGTCTTTTATCCCTGTTATCTCCTGCTGAACACAGACCTCAAACTATGTAAGCCCTGAGCACTCTCGTGGGAGTGGGAGAGTGCGAGCCTGGCATGCTGTGCAGAAGGCTCGATGGCTCTTCAAAGGACGGCAATTTGTTGAAATGCTCAATCACTTGCATAGGGCAGCACCTCACTTCCTCCTTATTTACTAGTGATCAACATTTCTCCCTAGCATTCCTTCTGCCTCTCCTCCTGGTTGTGAGACCCCTTGTTAAACTTTTCCCTGCAGGCCACTACGGGCTGAATGTTTTTGAGCAGTTAGTTGTTTCTCCCCTCTCCCATTTCCAGAACGTGGTCTCTTTCCTCCTCAGAAGGCCATTTGTTAAGCTACTTCAGATATTTTCTATTTCTAATGCAGCAATCACCTGCCAGACAGAAATATGGATGCTGTATGCAAAGGTTGAGACATTTCTTTCCGTGAGCGCGAGATGCATTTCCAATAGATGCCTCCTCCAGAGACAGTCGTTGCACTTTGAAAGCTCCTCCCACCTGGGACGTTTTCACTTGTTAAAAAGGTGTTTCCCATTTTAAGTAGCAGAGATGTCTCCCACCAGAGCCCTCTCGGAGTCTCATGTGACCCTCATGACTGCCACGTCTGATGTTTCCAGCACTTCTCCTGGACATGTCCCTGCAGGAGGAGTCCAGGCCTGTTTCACAGACGTACGAATGGAGGTGCAGAAAGGCTAATGGTGGGATCAAGCTCACCTCACTTCACCTGCCCCCAAAATCAGGCATCTAATCAGAGCTAGTCATCTAGGCTCTCTCTACAGTAAATGAAGAAAGACAGGTACCTCCAGAGCATGATTCATTCCTCCTTTCTTGGACAACTATCCTAAAATACATACTCTGGAGATGCCTGTCTGTCTGCCTGAATGATACAGGAGACCTACATAACTAGCGTAGCTGAGATACCTATCTGCAGGATGGCTTCAGCTAAGTGCTGAGCTCCTGCTCCGAATGGCGCACCCAAACTCAAGTGAGGAGTCTGGGGCAGAGTCAGGAGTCAGACTCTTTCTCCCACCTCCTAGGCACCTGCCCAACTAGAGGGTCCTACTTCTCCACAGAGACATTCTTTAAAGCAGGAAAATGTTAAAAACTTTCTCCCTCTGCGTCTGACATCACATCTCTGACACCACCATTGTCCCATCCAAATCCTTTTGAAATCCAAAAGCTACCATTAAAACACAGATGTAGAGTTTTTCCACTGTCCTTTTGTTCTTTCTTTAAAACAGCAACAACAACAAAAACCCACAAGCAGAAAAATTCAGGAAGAAAAGGCTCAAGGCTAAGGCATGGTTTCTATCTAATTTGAATTCAAATAAGTTTTTCATTATTTTTAAATTTAATTATAGCCTTCAAATGTGTAAAATTGCATGTGAAAATAGTACACAGAGCTTAAATACACCCTAGAACACCAGACAGAATCACAGACACTGCTAATTTTTGGGCATGCTGTTGTCTTGATCAGCATAACATCATGATATCTTCCTTTGTGTCCTTAGCCTGACTAAGCGGATGAAGAAATGTCTT
Source organism: Mycteria americana (assembly GCF_035582795.1). Taxonomy (NCBI): domain Eukaryota; kingdom Metazoa; phylum Chordata; class Aves; order Ciconiiformes; family Ciconiidae; genus Mycteria; species Mycteria americana. The sequence goes on along the minus strand of NC_134396.1, from coordinate 17,497,996 downwards.
TTATATACCTTACAAACATATGTAAATATGGCCCTATCTGAGGTTCAGTGAGCAGATTTGACCTTCGGAGGGGATGCTGGGACTCCTTCTCAGTTATAAAGTGCCCTGGAGAATGTAACTGGAACCAATAATTTTCCAGAAGTACTGTTTAACTAACCATAATCGTTCTTATATCACATATATAATTTCCTAGCAAAGGCTATTGGAGATTTTCAGAACTCTCTGTATCTCAGCATTAAAATACAGTGCAAGTGCCTCAGAGGCCTTTCTATAACGTCCCCTTTCGGTCCTGTTGAGTCCTCTTGGCTCATTCCCATTACATTCTCAGCAATGTTATTCATAGGAATAAGGGCCCAGGACATGATCCAAATGCGGTGACTGTTTCTCCTCCTTTGTTCACTGCTTTCACAGAAGTCTATCTTATTATTTCTCAGAGAACACAAGTGAGAATGAGGGTAATAGTGAATTGCAGCAGGTTTTTTCTTTATAGCTCCTGAAAGGAGTTTCATGCAACAAATGAAAGGTAGTTCTTTCACCCACAGGTCTTCAAGGTCTTTTGAGAGTAGTAAAGATGTCAGAATCTCTTCAAAAAGTCTTTAAATGTATTATCTTTGAAGTAAGAGGTAACTTAATTCAACGGGTTATTAATAGCTCTCACAACAGCATACCAGTAATAATGAGCAGTTAAGGAGCTGAATGGGGAAGTTGACATCTTTCCAAAGACCTGCATTTTAGTTTGTTTGTTTGCTTGTTAAATAAGACAGACCTCCAGGGCTCTGAAATGTACCCAACATTTAACTTGCAGCCAGAAAGGAGAAAAATGTACAACTGTTTCTTCTTTTCTTTTTTTTTTTTTTTAGTAATAGGAGTTCAAATTCTTGTTCTGGGCTACCCTAGAGCACATTTGTCAAGAGTTTAATGATGGATTGTGAATTAATTCAAACTCCAAATCTGTGTCATCCCAGACTAAGAAAATTGGGGGTTTTGTTGTCCCCCTAGCTTGATGTTGAATTCTTTTTTATTGTTACAGATATTTCAATTATTGTGTGTGCAGGCTTGTGTGTAACACACACCGCCTCCAGTGACTGCTTGCCCCTTGGTGCTCAGACCTCAGAATTTCTCACACAACGCATGGATGTGTACAGCTCTGGTCACGGAGATTACAATATGTGATGGTGCTCAGAAGAGGACACAAGCAGTTTTTCCTGCAGTGACTAATGTGCACAATGTATTTTTCATCTAATTGTCGAATTAAAATATAATACTGTATTGGGTTTGCATGGCAAGGTTTTGGTAGCGGGGAGGATAGAGGGGTGGCTTCTGTGAGAAGCTGCTAGAAGCTTCCCCTATGTCCGATAGAGGCAATGCCAGCTGGCTCCAAGATGGACCTGCTGCTGGCCAAGGCCAAGCCCATCAGTGATGGTGGTAGCACCTCTGTGACAATGTATTTAAGAAGGGGGGAAAAACCGTGCAACAGCAACTGCAGCCAAACAGAGGAGTGAGAATATGTGAGAGAAACAACTCTGCAGACACCAAGGTCCATGAAGAAGCAGGGGCAGGAGGTGCTCCAGGCGCTGGAGCAGAGACTTCCCTGCAGCCCATGGCGAAGACCACGGTGAGGTAGGCTGTCCCCCTGCAGCCCATGGAGGACCCACACTGGAGCAGGTGGATGCCTGAAGGAGGCTGTGACCCCATGGGAAGCTCATGCTGGAGCAGCCTTCTGGCAGGACCTGTGGCCCCGTGGAGAGGAGCTCATGGTGGAGCAGGTTTGCTTCCAGGACTTGTGACCGTGTGGGGGACCCACGCTGGAGCAGTCTGTTCCTGAAGGACTGCACCCCGTGGAAAGGACTCGTGCTGGAGCAGATCCTGAAGAACTGCAGTCTGTGCAAAGGCCTCGCATTGGAGCAGTTCGTGGAGGACTGTCTCCCCTGGGAGGGACCCCACGCTGGAGCAGGGGAGGAGTGTGAGGAGTCCTCCCTCTGAGGAGGAAGGAGCGGCAGAGACAACGTGTGATGAGCTGACCACAACCCCCATTGCCCGTCCCCCTGCGCTGCTGGGGGGGGAGATGGAGAATTCGGGAGTAAAGCTGGGCCTGGGAAGAAGGGAGGGATGGGGGAAGGTGTTTTAAGATTTAGGTTTTATTTCTCATTATCCTACTCTGATTTTGATTGGTAATATAATTAAACCAATTTCTTCAAGTCGAGTCTGTTTTGCTCATGACAGTAACTGCTGAGTGATGTCCCCGTCTTTATCTCGACCCACGAGCCTTTTGTTATATTTTCTCTGCCCCGGCCAGCTGAGGAGGGGAGTGATAGAGCGGCTTTGGTGGGCACCTGGCCTCCAGCCAGGGTCGACCCACCACAACTACATTCATTGTAAATTTATAGCAGTACACTGGAAAATTAAGGAAGTACAGTGTGTTATTGCCACAAGGAAGTGAAATTACCTGCCTACAAAAAGGAGAAAGGAGGTAAGGTTGCGCTGCGTGCTCTTTCAGGCACGGAGAGCGGAGCATGGCTCCTGTTGGAGCTGCTCCGAACCTGCGGGGCAGGCTGCTGCTCACTTGAGACCCGGCTTTGGAGGTCTCTGAGTCAGACCCTTACCCAGCCACTGCCAGCCCTGGCCCCTTGCCGCTGGTTCCCCTCCCATCCCAGCAAGGTCAGCCACCAGCTTCCGAAACGACGAGCAGCTACCCGAGCCCCCTCCCACTGCTGGGGGCTTGCAGAGACCCTACCTAGCCAAGTCAATGAGAAGCAGAAGCAAAAAAAGATGCATGAGCTGCCCTCATACTGGCACAAAGTGCCACCAACAAACTGGTGGCCTGACCAAGCATTCGTGTCTAGGTCACATGCTGTCTGTCGCAACGTTTTCCCTTTTGTGTGCTCAGGATTTTGGTTTCACCTTTGGAAAAACATCTCCAACCTACAGCCAGTGTGCTCCATCCTCCATCAGTAAAGTTCACGATAACTTGGCTTCATTCCCACTTGGAAAATGTCCTCTGCACTAACAAGCCACTGGCCAAATTTCTCCCTGGGCAGCCTGAAACCTGCCAGACAGAAATGAGATCTGTAAAACTGAGCTGACAGCACGAGGTCTATATAGACTTTTCCAGGCCATTTGCCAGGCCCTAGTGGCCTAGTTTTAGAAAGACAAATTGAAACCATAACTAGCTAGCTAAGCTCTCCTCAACCCTTTTAGAGTGACAAAACTCTGCCCTTGCCAGGCCTAACCCCGGTACTAAAGTAATTGCCAATGGCTCTAAAAAGACGTAGCAGAAGTCAGGGAAGAGTTGATAGAAGCAAATCTGAGAGACCCCCCAGCCACGTCTCCTCCCCTGTGAGGCTGCGCAGAGGGATGGGGCAGTGGCAGGTTCTGGGGTTGCCCTTCGTGTGTTCTGGAGGTTACCTGCTGGGTACCGAAAAGGAAGAGAACAAGCCCCCAGGACCCAGCAGTGCTGCAAGTGCACACCTGGGAGACAGCACGAGAGAAAAACTAACCCAGAACCTGCTCTCCTCCAGTGTCTCTCTGGATGTGACCCTGCAGCCTGCTTCTTACCCCCAGGTCACTCTCCTCTTAGCAGCATGCACCACCGCTGCTGCCTCTCACATCCCATGGGCTGTCCAGGGGGCCAGCTTGATAGGGACCGATTTTCAAAAGCCAGGACTTTCAAAGGGCTGTATATTATCCACAGCTGGTTTTGTATGCATGGAAATCCATGCAGGATGCAAGCCTACAACAATTTTTAGGCATGCGTCCTAAATACCACTTGGAGGTGACAAAACATTTGGGCTTAAGTGAATAACGTCCTTTCAAGAGTAAGGAAGACATTGCCATTGCTTGGTGTGAGTCAATGTTCTTTTTTTCTTTTGAATGAACGTATGCATAGGAATTACTAGGGCCAGAAAGTGGGGTTTTTAGATGGTGGCACTCTTCTGTTGTTAATGTGCTATATTTCTCATAAATGTAGTGTGGAATAAAGGGGAAGCACAAGTACTTTGTGTGCTCAAATATTAGTGGATATCAATCAGAAAAGTACATGAGATCTCGTGTTTGCAAAAGCAAACTATGCTTATGAGATATACAAATGACTACAGAGCCCAGCTCTCTGAAGACTTAATGCATTTATTTATAGCTGACTGATTTGGGACTAAAATGTTGGAACACGTTCACATGTTCTTGTTTCTCCTGCCTCAGCTTATAGTTGTTTTATCATCTTTTTGCCAGCAACCAAAGGAAATAGAACCTTTTTTAACCACAGCACTTGTCTCCTTTCCAAGGCATTAAAAAAAAAAAATAAACGTTTACTAAGCACAAACCACAAATCGAGGGGAGGATCTTTTCTATCCAGTAGTCTTTCATCCTGGAAAACTAAACAATAATATTGACTCTCTCTTACTCAAAAAACCAGTGCACTATAGAAGTCTTTCAGTAGAAGGGGGGAAAGGCAACAGAAACACAAACAGTCATGGCATCTTAAGGGAGAGAACAAGACTTTGATTCTTCAGCATTCAGTGCAGCAGCCCAGCTTGGAACAGAAAGGCTTGGGAGTAGAGGAATAAAATAATACATACTCCCTGGACAGCTTCCTTACCTTAACCACAGTTCCCCCAGTCCAGAGTTTTATATTCTTGAACTCTTGCCTTGTTCCCTGGTGCATAAGACACGTGTATGCCGTTAGTGTTTTTTCTGCAATTAGAAAACAGTTCTCGATGTTGATTTTGATGCTAATCTGTGATATGTGGGCACATGTTGCTGCATATCTTGAAAAATCCCTGGCATGGAAGTAACCGTGGCTTTTAATATGCTCGTCTGTATATTATGTAGTTTGGTGGAGAACCTTGCATAAATCTTTTCCTGTATGTCCAGGTTTGCATTTTGGATAGATTATCCTTCCCTACTTTTTGACAAAGCTTTGCAGTGTATCAGAAGATGAGGCTGTTTCTCAAGAGTACACTTTGTGCTATGTATAAAACAACATTAGTGACAGGGTGTGCTTTTTTCAGTTGGAACTGACATTTGATACATTAGCCAAACGGGGACTGCAGCCAGATCATAATTGGATATGTATTTTCAACATCCTCAGCCCTTCAGCCAATTGGCTGGGACTCCAGGAGGCTTATTAGTAGAAATGCAGCTTTATCTTTTTTGCTAATCTGACTAAAGTGAAACCATCAAAGAAGGAGCCAGAATGAGGGAAACAGGGAAAGATAGAAATACCAGACCTTAGGCGGCAAGCTGCAGTTCAAGAAAATTATGGCTCTTCAGGCTTTGCAGGCAATGGCAACGTGCAGAAAAGATAATGCAGAATGGCTTTAAGATGAGGAATACTTTCAAGCTGTACCTATCTGCCATAACCAAACACTTAATGGCCTAAAGGAAGATTCCATAGGTTTCGGCAATATTGGCCGAAACCTAGAGGCTTTCATTCTGTTTTTGTTTGCTGCTAAAGCAGGTTGAAAAAAGGTTGCCATTGAATGCATTTGCAAAATTGCACCCAGTCTTTTTCAGGCACATCATGTTGTCAAATGTTTGTCACTGTGCATCTGGAAGAACAGTTTATATATGATGTCACACAGAGAATAAATTGATTCATTTAGATTTAATCCACAGATTTTGTTGGCTATGTTCAAAATGAAGTAGGTTAAAAATCCTTCCCTCTTGCATGGTTCATCCTGATGAGGAGTTTAGTGCACTTTAGTCAGGAACTGGGCAAATGGCTGTGGTAAAAGGGAGGGAACAGGAGAAGTTTTGCAGGAAGATCTGAACCGTGTGCAAATTATAAGCCCAGCATTTCTGAAAAGAAATCCTCCAAAATAGATCTAAGCGAAGACTCCTGCTGAAGCAAGGCAGTACATGGATACACCCACGCAGAGCTCATTGCAAAATAAGAGCTTGCATGTTCATTTAGCAAACTTGCAAGCTATAAGACACTTCAGTAAACTGTGCTTTCACATGCCTACTTCCAGCTGCTATCAGCTGATGCCTTTGCTATGTGTGAACTGATAGGTTCTGCACGGGCTTGACACACGAACTTAAGCAATGAATCAGAAGTAGGGATTGGTAAAAGTGGAAGCTGTAATGAACGTGGAAGTGGCATTCAGCCATCATTCACTGCTAGACAATAGTATGAATACTAAAAAGGAAGATCGCCACCCAAAAATTTTTCATGAACAGGTCAGCTACCATAATATGGAAATGCTTAGGAAAGGTTTATCTGGACTTTGTTGCCCTGCTGCATTGCCCCCTGGCTCCCTGGCCACATAGCCGCCCCCCCCGGGGGACAGGGACACTTCCAAAACACTGCCTTTCCACTTCTCATAGGGGATAAAACCCTGGAGCTTCAGCCACTTTCAGGGTTTAAATAACAATTTTAGCTTCACAACTAGGGTGGGCTAAAACCTGGCAAGCAGCAATTTGACCACTTACAATCATCTAGCCATACCTTTGGCTAATTTCTAATCCATAACAGCGTATTACCCAGCCAGACAATATTTACAGTTTTTCATTCACCTTTGGAGATGAGGAAATGAGAAGGGGGGGCTAAAGTCCAAAATAAATTGTTCTACTGAACTCACTATTTTGCTCATAATCACAAGTAATGGAAACAAGCCTTTAGCTTTTAGCACATGAGGTCTTTAAAAGGTAGGGATTTAAGCACGTGCAGAATTGACTTTTTATGAAGTATGATTCTGTTTCTTTCTCCAGTGCTCCTAATCTATCTCTACATGCTGCCTCATTTTACGATAGATGCTAACATTATTTAAGCATGTCTACTGAAAATCATTCTCTTAAAAGAGTACAGGTGGCTGACTAAACATCATCTCTGGTAAAATATCTGTACAACAACGTGCTACCAAAGAGTTTTGTTGTTTACACCACAGCCATAAGAAGCCAGCACTGGCTGAAGCCACAGGGGTCATAGGTGTCAAAGCTGACTATACTTCTTACAGATTTTTCAGGTTAAAACTAATTGATTCATGGGTTGTCCAAATTGGCTACTGTGAAATATCTTCTTTAATTGATTATTTGGCTAATATTAATCAAGAATTGTTCATATTTTCTGTCCCCTACAGATGATTTTTGTTCTGCTCATCAGTTACCTGGCCTTTTTATTCATCTCATCTAGTGAAGATACTCAAGAGAGAAGGATAAGTGATGGATAGCGAATCCAAACCACATGCTTATGATAAGAAGCCTCAGGTAGCTAATCCATCATGCTGAAATACATGAAACTTTGGAGATGTGCAAAAATAATTCATGGGCTGTAGTTAATGCAGACCAACTATTAACAGGTAAGGAAGTAGGTGCAGGGGTCAGAATTACTCCAGGAAGCCAAAGGAATGAGAGCAGCAAAATGTCATCTCCAAGGAGAGTATAGTATAATGATGAATTAATTTACTGTTAAGTCCACACCATAAGTACAGTGCTGGTAGCCTGCAAACACAGCCTGGAAGCAAAACCTCCATAAGGCTGCTTCATTCCATGTTAAAATTGAAGTTTTTGTCCACCTCAAAAAAACCCCAAAAACCTCAGAACTCCATTTCTGAGCCTGTGAAATAAAAATGTTGTGAACAATCACAGCACAAGGGGCTCTGCAAATGCGTGAGGATGCTTGCTGCCAAGTGGAGTCATTGTGGAGTTGCACCATACAATAGTGGCATATATGTTGCAATAACTGCAAGCGCATGAAATGCACACATGAGTTTTGATAATTGCACTTTGGAACTGCATGGTGAATGATTTATAGTACCACTGAGTTAGTTAAACGCAAATCAAAGAAGTAAGCCATGGTGTATTTCTCTGTTTAGTTGATACTTCAACCAGGCCCAAGATGGTATCTTGAAATAATTGGGGGGGTGTCTAGTGAATTACACCACCTTTTTAAAAAATTGTCAATCTGCCTATCTTTGCTCTTTTGTGGATCCCATTACTAGCGGAGCTGGAAAATTCCCAATGTGATGAAGAGTTTATACTCAATACAAAGCATATTTAATTATCTTTGGCTTGTCTTAAAAGCAAAGGTCTTTAGTCAGGTGAACTCCTGTTAACTATAGCTGCAGTTTGCAAAAATCTCTTTTGATATAATGGATCTTTGTCCAAAAAGGAATGCAGGAAGTAAAATTAAAATCTCCAGGAACAACCCTCAGGATTTAATCCTTTGCCGTTAGTGTGGGTCTGGCCCGAGGAAAGACTGCAAGCTGTCTAACTGGATATAGAATCATAGAATCGTAGAATAGTTTGGGTTGGAAGGGACCATTAAAGGTCACCTAGTCCAACCCCCCCTGCAATGAGCAGGGACATCTGCAACTAGACCAGGTTGCTCAGAGCCCCATCCAACCTGACCTTGGATGTTTCCAGGGATGGGGCATCTACCACCTCTCTGGGAAACCTGTTCCAGTGTTTCACCACCCTCACTGTAAAAAATTTCTTCCTTATATCTGGTCTGAATCTACCCTCTTGTAGTTTAAAGCCATTACCCCTTGTCCTGTTGCAACAGGCCCTACTAAAAACTTTGTCCCCATCTTTGTTATAAGCCCCCTTTAAGTACTGAAAGGCCACAATAAGGTGTCCCTGGAGCTTTCTCTTCTCCAGGCTGAACAACCCCAGCTCTCTCAGCATTTCCTCACAGGAGAGGTGTTCCAGCCCCCTGATCATTTTTGTGGCCCTCCTCTGGACCCGCTCCAACAGGTCCATGTCTTTCCTGTGCTGAGGGCTCCAGAGCTGGACGCAGGACTCCAGGTGGGGTCTCACCAGAGCAGAGTAGAGGGAGAATCACCTCCCTTGACCTGCTGGCCACGCTTCTTTTGATGCAGCCCAGGTCATGGCTGGCTTTCTGGGCTGCGAGCACACATTGCTGGCTCATGTCCAGCTTTTCACCCACCAGTACCCCCAAGTCCTTCTCCACAGGGCTGCTCTCAATCCCTTCATCCCCCAGCCCGTATTGATACTGGGGGTTGCCCCGACCCAGGTGCAGGACCTTGCACTTGGCCTTGTTGAACCTTCTGAGGTTCACATGGACCCGCTTCTCGAGCTTGTCCAGGTCCCTCTGGATGGCATCCCATCCCTCAGGTCTGTCAACCACACCACTCAGCTTGGTGTCATCTGCAAACTTGCTGAGGATGCACTCGGTCCCACTGTCTATGTCACTATTAAACAGTAGTGGTCCCAGTATGGACCCCTGAGGGTCCATATGTAGGTAAGCAGCTGCGGGATGTAAGTCCCCACTACTGGCTGCTAGTGGGGCCCGGTGAAACACAGGGAGGAAAGCTACGACACATCAGCTTGCAGGGACGCATTGGAACATGCCAGGTTTTTTGCCTTGAAGCTCCTTGGTGTGTCAAACAACCTGGTTTTAGCCATTAAAATGATTGCATGCTAGATTGCATAGCACTATGAGCCGGCTGCATGCAAACAATGGGAAGGCAAAATCTGTAGGATTGTTGCCACCAGCTGAACCCTGCGGGCCAGACGAGGCTGGTAGAAAAAACGCCTCAGCTACGCTGAGGAGTCAGGAAGTCTCGGGTCCGTCCCGCAGCACGGGGCCCCGAGGAGGGTCTGCAGTGCAGGCTGCACACGTGCAGCGAGCTGGCCCGCAGGGCTGTGCCCCTCCAGCTCACACGGCCGGCAGCAGCAGGGAGAGGACGGAGAGCCATGCGAGCTCCAGGAAAAGGGACTTTGCTTTTTCACTGGCATAAAGCCAGGGCAGTGGCACTGATTTTGGTGCTGTTCGTTCAGATTTGGCTGAGGGCTGAGAGCCCAGCCCAGACCTGGGGCACCAACAAAGCTGTGTAAAATAAAAGGAGAGTGGGGGAGAGTGAAGTGGAAAGGCAGAGGAGTATGGAGATGTTTATCATGTACATCCTGGGGCCTGTGATGTTCCCAGCTCCACTTTCACACTGAGGTGGGTGGGAACATGCCACCGGCAGTGAGGGAGCAATGCCCCTTTTGGTACCCTTCGGTCGGCCTTAGGCGCAGTGCTCTGGCCCGGCTTGTACATGTGGTCTGCAAGTGCCCAGCTGAGTGGGCTGGCTCCGCAGTCTTTCTGAAACACCATGCCAAGGACCAGGGCTGATGCAAGGGTATGAAGCCCTGTCTAGCTCTCCAAGAGGGAGAATGGGGGAGCAGTCCCCTTGTCAGCTCCACTGGTGCTTGTCACGTGCTTAAACTCAACCATATTCTTGCTTGCTCTGCTGGCTTGCAACCAGATTCCTCTGCTCCAGACCCATAAAGTGGAGGAAAGAGTGGTGCTTGGGCTGGTTCACAAATGGGTGGCTGTAGGACTTGCAGGGAGGCTATCTGAGAAGACACCGCCCGGTCCCCCAAAGTACATGTACCAGCCCTAGACCAGCGTCCTGCTGGGAGCGGAGCAGGTCCAGGCTGAAGGACTGACCGCCAAGCTTACAACCTGAGAAGTAGAAAGAGGCTGTGGAAAAACAGCACATCCACTTCAAAGTACCTGGTGAGCAAGATGCCGTTAGCTTGGCAGTTGACGTCTCCATGGAGCAATCACTCCTGCCAGTAGCTGTCCTGCTGCAGCACGGCACGCGCTCGGGCTAGGACCATGTCCCGAGAGGAGAGCTGGCAGAGCGGCTGGAAAAGAGGTACACTGGCCCACGGCATGGTTTACAGACCCATGCTCAGGGCACGATGGTGAGGTCTGCAGAGCACTATGGCCAGCTTCCACAGCCAAACCATTCCTCCCTGCCCTGTCCCCATCCACCGCACCCGTGCAGCTGCCACACGACTCCTGCTTTGGCATGTTGCGTTAAGTGGTGTTTTGTGTGCTGCAACAGAATTTAGGCTATATTAAGATGAAAACACAGTTGTTCTCAATAGCGGTGTGACTGTAACAGCTGCCTCCAGGAGCAACCTCTCTGTGCGTGAGGTTTACACCAGAGACTCCGGGAATCACACATCTGGTTTGCTTTATCTCCCTTCTCTGGGCTCACTGAGGACTAGGCTGTGGATTTACCCTCTAGCCCAGAGTGAAGGACAATTTACCCCCTGGGACAAGCTAGGGACTACATTATAATTCAGCTACTGTCTGAACTATGTTTCTCTGCAGCTCCATGCCCAGCCCAGCCTCCTGCCAGCACATACTGGCCCTGGGAGCTGGCAGGGACACCAGCACACTGCACAGGAGCCACGAGGGGCAGTCCTTCCCTGAGACCCGTCCCCACAGCCCCTACCCGGTGTGGGCCACCAGGAGCATCCCTGGGGCAGCAGAGACCTTCACCACGGATGGGGAGAGCTGGGAGGTCCGTGCAGGGCGAGGCAGACGTTTTACCTGTACTAGAGAGAGAGTGGTTACAGAACAGGCTCAGTCTCCAAAGGTGCTTTTACAATTAGTGTCTGCTGCTGGCAGCGGGCTGGGGGACAGCCGGCTGCTGCTGCCCGAGGGCAGGGACATGGTGCAGACCAGCACGGGGCACCCCTGCCAGCGGCCGCGCAGCCTGCCGGAGACAGTCCCTCCTCCTCCTTGCAGGGCAAGCAGCCGGGACACGGACGGCATTGGGACAGGACGTCAGAGGTCCCCTTCTCCCACGCAGGGTCCCACAGAAGTAGGCTGAGCACCCTGGTTGGTAAGGGCGTGTGGTGGTGCCATAGACGGGCCCTATTTTGACTGTGTGAGCACCCCCCTTGACCCCAGTTCTCCATTTCTGCAACAGAAAATAGCTTCTTGATGAAACATGAGGATGAAAGAGGGAAATGCTTTCACTAAAAATGAAGGGTTCATGGAAAGTAGCAAGGGCTTGGAAACTCCAATTGTGCTCTTTAAAGACAGCAGCGCTGCAGAGAAGATGGTAATGAACACTGATTTTTAGTGTAACTTTGTTACAAACGTGGGTTCCCATGCACCCCTGAGAGCCAGGGTATTTCTGCCCTAACGAGCAAGCTGAAACACAGCCTCGCGTACGCTGCTGAAGGCAGAGCCAGAATACTCCAACACAATAAAAATTCTCCCTTGCCCTCAGGGCTTGGTCTAAAATTGTATCCAAACCTGAACTGAATTATTTCTGAAAGGGTAATTACTTCTTGATTACTTTTTACCAACCTCTAGGCTCCCAGGCTCCAGGCAGAAGTCAAACTGTCAGATGTCAAAAGGGAGAGAGAGAGAGAAAGAAAATGTTCGTGCAGCAACTCCAGCCCAGCTGGAAGAAAGAAGCGCAATAAATCCTTTCTTGTGGGAGCTCCAGACCACCTTCTAGAGGCTGTATTTCTTCTGATGCATTTCTGATAAGCCTCCAAACCCTGACAGGATGCTGACCTGCCCTTGCTGTGCGGAGTGGGAGAGGAGGGGAGAGCTCGGCACCGGCGGGGCATCGCAGACATCAGAGCACACGGAGGCAGACCGTCTCCACCAAGCCGCTCTTTGGCCCCCTGTGGAGGTGGGCTAGGAAGGGGTCTGGTCTTTCTCTGCCACCCCAGCCACAAGCCAGCACAGACCGAGAGGTCGCCCGCCCCGCAAAGTGCTGCTCACCACCAGTGAGGCCCGGTGCCATTGCTGGTGCAGTGCAGAAGGGAACTGGGGTGCGCTCCCCTTGCCAGGGGTCGCCTGCCGGCCCTCGGCCAGACCAGGTGGTGCATTTGCAAACTCCCCCTCCTCTCCGAGCCTCACTCCTCGCAGCAAACACTTCAGGACAGAGGGCTTGAATTCTCCTCTATTTGGCTCTGTCTCGCCTGGGCATGACAGCGACCTTGCACGCTGCCCGGCCAGTTTTCCACATCATCCTGTGCAGCACACAAACCACCCGCATGCAGACATCCCCGCTGGGGCCGGACAACAGTTCATGCAGGCTGGGGATTTTGTAGCCCAGCACATCACCTTTCTGTTGCCTGCTGTCCAAGCCAGGGAGTCCTATCATTGATCACTTTCTCTACACAGAAGCTGCTTCATATTCCTAAATCTTCCTTATCACACTTTTTTTTAACCTTTTCCTTTCTGAGCAGGAGTAATGGGTACTGGACACGGTATTCCTGGAATAAGTATGTTTCTGTTTTCTATGGCGGCATGTGATGCGTTCTGTTTTACTTGTCACTCATTTTAACAGAACCTCACATCCAACTTTCTTAGTATGGAGCTGACGCTAGTGAAGAATTGTCTTCTGTGATTCCAGTCTTCCTGGATTTCTTCTTGAGAGATGTTTGCTCATGGAGAGTATATCCATATGTATGTAAGGCTAGGGTTGTTTCTCCCTGCATGCATATTGCAAAAGGCTCTTTTTAACATTGAATTTCATCATGGCAGTTTATCACCCAGTAATTCATTGTCAGTGAACACTGAGAAAGTAATTTTTCCCCAGCAAAGCTAATGGAATTATGCATGGCTTTTCCTTTGTGGAGCAAATATCACCAGTGCTGCAGCCCATGATCAGACGTCTTGGTTATAGCTGCTGTGAGTGAAGAATGCTGCAAGGAACATGAAGCCTAATTCATTCTCAGAAGAATCTGATCCTGAACATCTTTTATTCCTTTAAGTGTTTTAAATGATGGCTTCCTTCCTTCATTTCTCTTTGATTCAGCAGATGCTATGTAGCATCAGGACTGGTTTGGGTAATGTTTCATACAAAGTCACCATGCACTGGTTGGGTTGGATTTATTTCCATAGGTTCCTTCAACCACAAGGGCACCATATATTTTGTATTCCTCAATATATCAAAGCCTAGTGATAGGATATGAAGTTTCTGTCTGTGTGTATGTGTGTGGGTGTGAGTCCGTTTCTACGATGAGAAAGAAAAATCGGAAGAGGGGACACAACACCAACTGGTGCATTATGTGGGACCTAAGGTTTCCATCTCAAGCATCAGCCCTATCATCTCAAAGAGGCTTTGGGGAGAAACCACAAAATTATATTTTCACGAAACAGTGGAGCACAAATAGGCCTGGCTGAGGGAAAGGAAGGCTCTTGTATTGACTGTAGTGGGTGCTAACATCAGGCAGGACAAAAGGGAGCTGCCATGGGCTTTTAGAACAAGAATAGGGTCAACGGGCTTCTTAAGAAAGCCAAAGCCAAGGTGAAATCTCAAAGGAGATCTGTTTTGTCCTCTTGACCAAATGATCCAATTTCAACAGAAAAATGGTAATTTGGATTTTAGTGCCGTTTCCTCATGTCTGGGTGAGGACTGGCAGACAATTCAGCCTGCTCATGGATCCAGAATGACAACAGTGTGTAATTAATGGGAATAATTGTTATTACTAACTCTGAAACATGCAAAACCTACAAGAAACATACGTAGCGCAAAGAGATGTCCATCATCAAACCACAACAGTTTCATTTGCCCTGAATAGCGGGTGTATGGGCAAGCAGGAATTCAACTAACAGAAGATCACAGGAAATAGAAAAGTGCAGCTTTGACCAGAAAATGACAATACTCCGTGGCTTCCAATTCATGTAGCTGTATTCTGGTGGTATCAAAGTATATTGTGGTGTTGTCTTCACATATTTCTTCAGTTACTGGTTTTCCTTCTCAGACTAAACAGCTATTCTGTTCAAATTCCTTCATTTTTCAAATAATTTAAAGACCTATCTTCTCAGAGCAGATTCCTGTAAAAATGATACATGACTAACAAATTCATATTTATCTTGTTTACTGAGTATCTCAACACCCATTTTTGAGTGCATTCTCCCATTTCATTTTAGAGAAGGTCTGTAAGACTTCTGATGCCACGTGACTGTTTCTTGTACTTATAATTCATTTCATTTAGAAAGAGTTAAACTCTTTAAAATGAACTAGTAGGTGAGTATTCACACAGAATAGAAATACAGGAAGAAATAAAACATACTGAAAAGCTTAAACTAATATTTTATTTTAATCAGGCCTTTTATTTTTCCCTCAAAGGGAAAGAATACACACAGTCAGCATGGTTTCATTTCCTCAGGAGCTGCACAGACCGAGTGTTGTATCAGGTGCTACAGGGACTTCTGTGGGAAGTGTGGTTTCTGTGTTTGTCCTTTATACCTCGTCAGGCAGTGAGTGAAATCTGAGTAACTTCTTGAGACACGACCTGTAAGTTTTTCCCCCCCAGTTTTTTACTGAGGCTGGGTGGAGAAGCAGATGTTGGTGGCTGTGAGGCGAAAGCCAGTGGAAGAGGAGAGGGTGAGGAAGGAGGCTGCAAAATCAACCCCTAGAGCAGGTCAGACTGGGACCCCAGGGCTTGCGGTGACAGGGGCAGGCTCCACGAACAGGCTCTGATTTCAACCATCTCCATTTTGTTGAGAAATGGGAAGAAACAGGAATGATTTTGATTTAGCAACACCTCTTTGGCCAGTTGCTTAACTCAAGTGGCTTGGATCAGGGAGCTGTTTTATTAAAACCAACCATGTTTGCCTGGGTGCATGTTTCAGATAGCTGGCTCTGGTTTGGGCTCTTTTTCATGGGCAGCCACAGGCTCATGCTCCCTTGCTGGCTTCTTTTTGCAGCTCCCTCTGCCCTAGCCTGTGGCCACTAAAAGAGAGTTTCATTGTTAGAAAACCAGGGAATTGGGTTTATTTACTGGGAGTGACCAAGTTAGAGCAGAAGCAGGGGGAGAAAACATAGCTAATATAGTTTATCATTTTGAATAAGCACTGAAACAACTGCTAGCCATCCCCTGCATACTTCACTCCTTGGATCAACAGAGGAGCCCTGCCAGACGTCAGATTATATATTCCACAGCTGAAGTGTTTGCATAACTTTTCAGTGGCTACCATTTAAAGAAAGAAAACCACTGATGGGCCTTTTCTTAATATATTCCCCCAAGTTTGACATGTTCACGGTGTACTGCCAGCAATCATTTTGTACTTGGAAGGCGAAGTTACTCATATCTCCGCCGTGGTCCCTGTGCCAGCTAGCAAGACAGGACTGGCCTTCCCCGTTTTCACAGTCGCGGCATTCGACTGCAGGCAGTGCTGGGGGGCACCCAGCCCTCTGCATCCACGGGGGGGGGTCCTGCCTCCCAGCCCAGGAGAGTGTGGACTTGCTGGAGTGCCAGTCGTGTGTTATCAGTAATGATACCTAGAAAATGTTCATTTGGCCATTTTGGTTGGTTGCCCAGTGACTCAAAAGAAATTGTCTGGTATTTCTCTTTGGAGGAAAGGAAAACGTGACTACATCCAATTTCAACATTGGCTTTTGCAGCATTCCTATCGCTGCCCAGATTTTGTCTTTACTAAGGAATTATCCAAGAAGCAGATTTCCTTTTCTGAGCAGAAGGTGCTCAGATAAGCCTTCCCACTCTGTGGCTGTTGAGCACATGCCTCAACATAGCTTTGCTCCCTTTGAACCCTGAGGGTTTTCAAACTCCTCTGGGGCTTTTTTGCTAGCCGTCACCCTCCCTGGCTTGCTCACATTATGGCTTGGCCAAATCCGTGCAGCCCACATAACTTCCCCTTGAAGCAGGCCAGTGCTTGGGCAGCCCGGGCCACTCTCCCACTGACAAGAGTGAGCTGAGTTTTTCACACTGGAGAAGGGCATTTTCTATTTTTGCTGCAAGCCAAAGCTACTGAGTACTGTCACTGAAATGACAGGCTGTACGCCAAGTGAGAATTCACAAACGAACCCTGTAATTAGCTAATGCATTACAATCAGTGAAAAAAATGGGTCCGGGAAGATAATTAGCACGCTGTTTAACTACTTTTGATTGCCCTGTTAAAGGGAAGAGTGAGACCTTTGACGTTCTTCCATAGCTGAGACATACTAAGACCATGCGTAATGGCTTACATTTGAAGACTTTGTAGATATTTTTCTCCCACCCCATTTCTCTTCTGTTCCGTAAAAGAAAGCAGGGTCTGGAGTTAGAGCAAACGAGCAGTTTTTCCTAGAAATTTTCTTAGAAAATTGCCCTTTTTCAGGATGTTAACCACCTCCTATTTTCAGGGAAAAAGATAGCCTCATGAGGCAAGTTAGATATAATGAACAATGAGATGGCCTGCACTGGAGGGAGATGAATGGTTTAGGAAGAAGAGAAGTTACATACTTTTTTAGCACCTGTTAAACCTGTGGGAAGTTTCTCTACATGCAGCTGAGAAGTTACGGCATATCACCCCAACAGTACCAGGGTTTTCACCCCCAGGGATTTCTGGTAGTGGACGTAGTCATTTATGCACATGCATTGTAAAATCCTCAACTCCTAAGAAATGAAACACTGTCATATAAATGGGGGATATTATTTATGTCTGCTGACACTAACTTTGAACCTCATGCTTGGACCAGGATGTTAGACAAAATGACCTCCAGATTTCTCTTATAACTGAAATATTTCTATAATTTTCATTAGCTCAGAAGCCCATTCTGTACCTGCTGTTAGTGTCAGTCAGTATCTTCAGACAAGCTATTGCATATTGCCACATTTTTCTTGTCCTGTCTATTCAGACATAAACACATTTTTCTCCTTTTATTTGCATCTTAATACGGACACTATGGATGTAGACTACAAGAGCACACTCTCTACAGCAACATGCTTTAACGCCCAAGAGATCCGTCATTCCAAAGACTGGATGCTGCTCCAAAGGTAGCAGGCTTTTGGCTACCTTCAGATCCACCCATGCCCAACCCCAGCAGTATTGATTCTCTTCCACCTCCAGTACAATAAATTCTGGGTTAGGAGAATGCTACAAAAGTTGTTATGCGGCAGCACTGCGGGTGGTTGTGCAAGGAACCAGCTGGCTACCACCCAAAAGGTGGTACCCCACTGAATGGTCATCTGAACACAGCAGCAATCCAGCTCGACCTCCTTCTTGCTGATTGATTTACCAGCATGTCCTGTGGCATTTGAGCCTTGCTGTGTGCCAAGCTTCATTTCCATGCCAGTTTCCCCAATTAGCTGGTTTTCCACCAGCTTTCCATCACCTGAGCAGAGTTGAGGAGCAGTGCAACACTACCATAGGTTGAAGCTTGAAGGCTGCTGTTGTGCTCAAATTCAGCAGCTGCTAGACAAGGCAGCACAGTCCCCAGACAGCCCTCTGCTCTGTAAATGACAAAGGGAATCCCAGCATGGCGTTTCTAAAATCTTTGCAGGTTCCACGTAGGGTAGAATAAGTCACAGGAGCAGATCTAGCTATTGTAGGTCTGTGGAAAGGCATGAACAAAGCCTAACTTTGCCTAAGAAGTCAGTTGAATCCCGTGTAGATTGCCTATAGGTAGCATGCAAAAAGTCAAAGCCTTGCAGCGTGTATTGGGTTGGGATTGAGAATCCCTCTCCTTAACTTGCAAACTGTGCTTCAAAGCATTTTTTTTTCAGGTTAAAACCATCTAACTTTGGCTGTGCTCCATTTTTTAGGCTGTACAGTATTTCACTGGATTCCTTTTCACATGTGGTTTAACAACACCCCCACACCAGCTCTTAAGTGCCGAAGAAATCAAGGAGTGGAACAGCACAAACAAGGCTGGACACTGTGAGGGAGGGGAGCTTGCAAGAGGGCTCACGCGGAGGCAGATGCCAGATGAATAAAGGTTCCTGTTAACTTCTTTCAAGAAAAAATAAAAATAAATAAAAATAATTATGTAGGCTAGCTAAACCTATCAGCTTCATCAGTTCTCATTATCAGTGGCCTCCATCACTTTGTTAACAGCTATGCAACCAGTGCCTTTATAAAAAAAGTTTTTTTCTCATGGGCCACGTGATATCCACCTTCTCTAAACAGACACTCTTTACATATAGGCACATACATGCCATTTAGGTGGGACATTTTTGCAAGTTTTTCCTTTGTCAGGTTTACACAGAACTAGAGGATTACTGTTAAGATCATCATTAGTCTAATGAAGCAATACTTCATACTGCTAGGTCATTTGCTAGGAAGCACGGCTTAAAAGTATTCTTGAGAATACACATTTTTCTCAGGGTTAAATTCTCTCACTCTCTTCCTAAAGAAATGTTCACAAAGGAAGGAAGGAGGGAGGGACTAAGTGCACAAACTCAGCTGGTGGGAGGAGATGTGCTGATGCAAGCAGAGCTGTGGTCACTGCTGTGTCACCATGGTCAGTGGCTCTCCAGTCTCCACGCAGACTTTCGCAGAACGGCTGGCCCATCCATTTGAAACAGCCAGGGGCCAGGGAATACATACAATTTGCAAAAGGGCCATGGGCTGTTTTCAGGAGACCTGCTTTAGGTGCCAATTGATAAATAAGAAGTCCAGCACCAGCTCATCAGTCCGTGGTGATGCTCCACCGCTGCTCCGAGGAAAGACAAGATGCAGGCTCAGGAATAAGAAGAATTTTAAAAATAGATGAGACTATTCTAGCAAACCCCTCAGTTCTGGCCTGGGTGCAAAGCACAACAGGAATGTACTCTTGCTTGCAAGCAGTAACTGCTTCTCTCTGCTGGGCAGAGAAGGAGCCATGCTTCAGCAGCCCTGGACAGTAGGCAGAGGGTGTCAGCATCGTGCATTGTCCTCTCAAGCTAAAATACTCTACCTGGTGTGGCGTCTGAGTCAGGCAGCTACTCTAGATGGGCTCTTAACTGACTAAAGGCAGGAATCAGAAAGACAGAAGTCAGTTCAAAGATCGGTTAGGCTCCCAGAAGATTTTCAAAGATGCTTGAGACCATTGATGGATGCCTAGAGAGACGCAGAAAACAATTGATTTTCCAGGGCTTTGATTTCTGTAGAGTTAACAGGGGAAAAGACATTTAAAATTTAAATTAAAAATAGGTGAGGAAAAAAGCTTGAAGAATCTAAATCTATATGCAAATTTAAACCTATAAATATAGATACATATGTTCTGAATAGAGTCTTACAGGAGTTTACCAATGAGCTTACTGCACCACTCACAGCAGCACTGGAAAAACCTAGGTTCACAGGCCTTCCCCATTTTGTCACACTCAGAGACCTTTGGGCCAGATGTCACCACCGTTACTAGCGTTGAGTCATCTGTCATTTCAGCTGTGGTCTTACTGGAAATGAGCGGAAACACAGTGAAATCAGGCAAATATTTTGCTCAGGAGTTCACTTAGTGACTACTGATAAAGACAAAATTGCTTTTGCATCTAAATATGCTTGAAGATATTTATCTAGTATTAGGTTTTTGGCTTTGGTTTTCTGAAGATTGGCTACCAGTTGGTATATATACAGCTTGCAAACTTGGTTTCACTTTAAGAGTTGGCATGTGTTGCATTTTTCTGATATTTCTTGTGGTAGCCCTTACTGCTTTATTCATCTGCAGGAAGGAAAGGAAGACTGGCACCTGCAAGTCTGCCTCTGAATCAGCAAAGTATTAAAAACAATTAACAAATAAACGGTCTGTTTTCCAAGCAGAACAATGAAATTGCTGCCATCTAGATAAGAAACTGTTTTTCAAGCCTGGCCTCGCGGTGGCTAACCTAGCAAAAGACAGGTGGAGGGAGCCCTTGATTATCTGACGGGCAGATGTCGAGGTTGACCTGTCAGAGGAGGCGAGAAGTTATAAAAAGACAAAATCTGCTGGGACGTGGCACGAGGGTGAGACCAAACAGGAAGGAGAAAGTGAGCAAACGCAGCAGCTTCGTCACCTTCCCACACAGCTATTACGTCCTGGGGTGAAAAGCAAACTGGGGAAGGGGTACGCGGACTTATGTCGGGTTTTTGGTGCCTCTCAGGCAGCATCTGCATGCGAAATGCAAACAGCTCAGGCAGCTTCTTTGCACCGTCTGTGCATTCCTGCATCGGCCACCCTGTGTCGCCGGGGGGTGCAGGCAGGAGGGCAGGTTTGGGACAGTGTGCCTGTGCGGCCAGTGCCCCTTGGAGGCCTGGGCTTGGCACGGAGGCTCCCAAAGGGCACTGGGCCAGCAGGCTGCCGTGACGGGGCCAGAGCTGGTGACTCGGGCAAAAGCCTGCCAAAGTCTAGAGGCTGCTGAAGCAGATTGGCCTCGAGATAGCCCTCTGAGCACAGTCACATGGGGTAGCTGCTCTGGCCTGAGACAAAGAGTCGTTAATCTCTGAGAGCACCCCTGGCTGGTGATGAGGCTGGGCTGGGCAAGGCTGCTGGCAGCTCACGGCTTCACGCTGCAGGTGCGCCCAGGCTTTCTGTGTGCTGGGGACACGGCCTCGCCAGGCAGGACCGGCAGCAGTGGGCAGCTGCTCTGCAGAGTCAGGAGAGGCCCATCGCCCTTGCTCTGCCCTGTGGCCAGGTGGGCAGGCGCCTCTTGGCACTTTCTTACCTTACTTTGCATCTCTCCCTGCCATGATGCAAAGAAAACCTGCAGCCACAGCAAATGAAGTGCTGGTTCTGTTTTCCACTTCTTCTTAGCATGCACACAGACACCCCACGTGCATCCGTGCACATGCTGGAGCTGCCCCCAGGAGCCCCTGCTGCCTCTTCCTTGAAGGAACAGCGTGCTCGCAGCGCGGCTCACGGTCCTGCGTGGCGGGGAAGGCAACGGGGTACTTTCATTCGCAGGGAGCACAGGCGAGGGAAGCTGCTCTGGACATACACCATGACACCAGGCTTTTCTCATGTTCTTCTGCTCCGCTGTTCGTGTCTGCATGAATGTCTTGCTTTATTTCCACCGAAACTCTCACATAAGAGGGCATTGAACATCTCCATTGACAGCCTGCTCCTCCACCAGTTGCCCTACCAGCACATCTGGACAGCAGGACAAAGCAATTGCTCTTTGCTGTCTTATCGTGGATAAGCCAACGTGAAACACACCCATTCACCTAAGCTTTCTGTATCTTGAAGTGGATAAATATATAGTATATAAGCATTTTCTGAACAAGCTGAACTCTTGCAGTTCCTACTTTTGCCTCATCTGAAGTTCTCTCCCGCTGCTGTGTTTTTCATTGCCATCTTGAATCCCCATATTCTGGAGAACATCACATCCTGCTCCACTTATCACCTGGTCTGGTGCGAAGTGGTGACTTCTGTCCCAGTATCACCAGTGAGACCAGACTGGCAATGCTCAAAGCATTTCTCCCTCTTCCCGACCCAAAACGCAACCAGCTCTGCACAGGAGAGCACCGCGAGGCTCTGACCCAACGCACAGCATGGTGTGATGCGGATAGGAAGACCTGTTTTGATGGGAAATACCACTGCATCTGCCACAGGTGTGACAGGCAAAACTGGGCGCTGTATTTGAGTTACATAGAAAAATGTCCTCCACAGCAAACCACAGAGAGAGCCTGGACTGCGGATGGGCAGACCTCTGCTTGTCCTGGGTGGCTGAGGCTGGCCCGGCCCCCCAGCTTGGCAAGCTTGACCTTCCCACCGCACGTGTGGCCGTGACTGGCACTTCCCCAGGGATGTCCATAATTCCACCACACATGATGAAGCCACCCAGGCATGACCATTTTCAGCAATGCAAGTGACTGGGAGACCCCAGGTCTGCTGGAGTCTGAGCTCTCTCATTGCTTTGCCTGATCCAAGCAAGCCGGGTATGTCTGACCAGATTTATTCTCCAAGTGACACCTCTAAGCTCTCATGCTCTGCCAGAAGCAATCTGCTTCAGACATTGCTGATTAGTATCATTGCTCTTATGCTGGGTTTCACCATCACACTTCTACCTGATGTGTCAAGTGGGATCCAGAAGTGAGCGAGGAAGGACCATGGTGGCTTTAAGATGCCCCTCAGCTTTTCTGCAGCTGCAGACGCTCCACTCAGTCTGGTTTTGCAATGATTTCTCAGTGATGCCAACATTTCTTGAAGGTGAGGTATAACTTTGGGAAGTAACATATACTTTCTAATATGTTTTCCAATGCAGTGCCATAGCTCAGCAGCCACATGCCACGGACTGCTGACCCTTTCTCCAGAGCTATGTTGGCTGTCCTCAATTAATATGATCAAAGTATCATAGCTCAAATCCCAGATTTGTCACTTCTTCCCGAGCTTCCATGAATTAATTCCAAATTCAATCTATTGAAAAAATAATATTTTTCAGAAGAATGGAGCCCTTATTCAACTGTTATATACCTGCTGTGAAGTGTAGCAAAGCTCTGTATAGCTGCTGTTTGACTATTTGATATCATTTGCCCAAATGTAGTCAACATTGGTAGTTTTGTTTTATTTATTTTATTTTATTTTATTTTATTTTATTTTATTTTCATTTCATTTGATTTCATTTCATTCCATTCCATTTCATTTCATTTCATTTCATTTTGTTTAATTTGATGCACTAGGTTTCTTTGATCACAATATGTGTCAGGCTCAGGAGTGAGCTCCTTTCCTAGATTTTCTTTGCTGTCCTTCTGAAAGCTAAACATGATCGTAGGACTGGAGTAATACCTGAAAAGTGCTGCAAAAATTAGCCTCAGTAAAGCAAAATTAGTGTCATCTGCATTCAGGCCTTTGTTGAATTAGCCTCCTAGAAACGTTCTAGTAAATACTGGCAGCACATTATCAAAGATAAGTGAATTTGAATTAATCCTGACAGAACTTTTACTAAATTTAATTATAAGCTCATAATTGTACCTGTTTGCAGCCAAAATTTTATTTTAGGAGATATACATATACAGCAAGACAGCAGAAACATTTCTATGCATTACTTTGTGCCTAGTTAAGTGTTACTAATCTACTTCAAATGTTAAATGCTTGGAACAAGCTGTTCGCAGTCACCAGGTCGATAATTTTTTGTAGGATCTGATTTCTTGTGTAACCGATGTTGAACAGCAAATGCATTCAGTAAAGCTACAGGCGTGAAGAGCAGCTAAAAATGGAATAAATTGTAGGTTATATCCCATTTGTTAAACTCTGCATAATTGCATTTTTTGTGATGCACATCAAAAGCACAAATGGTGCCTGTAAAACAACCGCCTGGCCGACAGGTGAGATATTTACTGCTCTGCAGACATCCTCCTGTGATGAAGTAATTGTTCCTGGGGTGCTGAGAGTAATGTTACTGCCGTTCACCTGCTTCCATGTTTCCTTTTCCAAGGGCATAGGAACTGAATCACGAGTGCAGCATGTCCTACGTCCAGCCCCAAAACCAGGGATGCACGGCTGCCTGACAGCCATACCTGGGGACCCGCCAGAGCTCTCCGTAAGAAAGCAGACACAGGCCCATTAAAAAAAAGAAAGTGCACAGCAGGCTGATGCCCCGAGGATCCCCGGCACGCAGCAGGCGTGCAGCAGGAGCCTGCGGGTCCATCGCTCTTGTTCGGCACTGGAGAAACGTCAGGGCACGGGGACAGCAGAAGCCCTTTCTGGTGCTGGCACAAGCGGATCTGCCCCTCGGTAATGTTGATCCTGAAGTCAGCAGGATTTGGTATCCACTGGGAGTTAAGTGCACACCTACACGCACAGCTGGGGCAGTGCCAGCACCGTGCATGGCTGAGCCCAGGCTACTGCCTCCTGTGGTGGTATTCACAGAATCACAGAATCGTATAGGTTGGAAAAGACCTTTAAGATCATTGAGTCCAACCATAAACCCAACACTGCCAAGACCACCACTATACCATGTCTCTAAGCACCTCATCCAAACGTCCTTTAAATACCTCCAGGGATGGCGACTCAACCACTTCCCTGGGCAGCCTGTTCCAACGCTTGATAACCCTATCAGTGAAGAAAAGTTTCCTAATATCCAGTCTAAACCTCCCCTGGTGCAACTTGAGGCCATTTCCTCTTGTCCTATCACTTGTTACCTGGGAGAAGAGACCGACCCCCACCTCTCTACAACCTCCTTTCAGGTAGTTGTAGAGAGCAATAAGGTCTCCCCTCAGCCTCCTCTTCTCCAGGCTGAACAGTCCCAGCTCCCTCAGCTGCTCCTCGTAAGACTTCTGCTCCAGACATAAGACTTCTGCTCCAGACAATTCGAGTATTCGAGGAAAGGTGAGGGACATACAAATCTCTGGGCATCCTCTGAAATGTTTGCAACAGCCCAACACCTCAAGATAATTGTACATGTATTTTTGAGTGAATATATATTGAGGAGGGAGGAGGATAAAAAAAGGTGTAGGATGACACATTTAGGTCCTAGACATACAGAAAAGCAGCAAAGTTAATGTTTGTGCTCAGTCTCCTCGGTAGCTACAAATACCCTTAGCTATTCATAGCCTTTGCCTTACATGCGTGCACGCACACACACAAATATATATATATATATATATGTATATGCCCTTCACATTGTTGGCTTGTAGGTTAGCCCTGAATATTTGTGTAGGAGTAGGCCAAAGGAGTCGGTGCTCGGGTTTGTGCTCCGGCGGCCTCTCTGGGGGACCCCAGCCCGGGAGCGCAGCGGGCAGGAGCGAGGAAGCGGCCACACGCTGCCTTTCCGGCGGCCGCCGCCTGAGTCCCCAGCCCAGCGCTACCTCACTCCCATGCAGAGCTGCCCAACAGGCGGCAAGAATGTTTTCTGTTACGTTTTTAACGTTATGTGCCCTGGTTGCAGGTTAAAACCGACCGAGCAACCTTTACTCTAAAAGCAGGAAGTGCATTTCGTTTGCATAGCTCTGATGGGATTAAAGGAGGCATTAGAGTAATTAAGGTCAGAGGGGTTTGCCATTTACTAAATCCCTAAATCTACCTCCGCTCCAACATAATTCAGTAACATCACAGGGCAAAAGGTCACTGCAGCAATTTATGCCCGTCTAGCCTTCCATCACAAAGAGATAAACCCTTTTTTGGACAAAGAGCTTTTCTGGACGTGACACATATACATTATTTTCCATACAGGCATCACAAGAAATTTTGTCTCAGCTACCATCTGAATGCATTAACTACCCTGTGCCTCAAGTCTGGGGGTTTTTTTCTGGTTTTGGATGGGAAAATTAGTAATACCTTTTATGCACATGAGCTTATATGGTTTCAATTTAAAAAAAAGCCCAGCTGATTCCACTAAATTTCTTCCCAAGTTTAAAATATTAAGGGACCCCTCTGTTAAAATGAGAATAATAAATGCACAGGGAACATTTGGAAGATAATGTCTTATTGAATAGTGTGTGTCCTTATGAGTAAGCTTGCAGCAGTTATTACTTCTAATTAAATGTACATGCATTTGACACTGCTGAAGGCCTTACCTCCCAAGGCTTCATTGTTATCTGTAATCCAGAGCTGCTCGATTCAATTGAAAGAGCCCTGAAACAGAGTAATGCTGAGCAAAGCTGCTCTGGGGACCAGCACACATGCATTTATTGCCTTTTGCAACTTCAGTTAGCTCCAAGCCAAACAGATTGTGCTGGGTGTCCTTCTCCACTCACAGCCTTTAGGGCCGACTCGCTGTAAGCTATGTCACCCCAAAGCAGTCCTGGAGGGACTCTGCAGTGCCCCACACCAGAGGAACAGGTGCCTTGCTGGACAGAAAAGGGGTTTGCAGAGCTCTCAGACAGGTAATCACTTCGTAATGATATTTTAGTGATGACCCTGCACTATGTCACACTTGACCCATCACATCTCTGAGCTTCCCCAGGCGTCTGATTCAACTCTCCAAGCAAAATAAAGGGGGCTGAAGGATGAAAAAAGTGGTTTTGAAACTGAGGAGATTCATTGAAATTACCTTAGCTGTACTATGGATGAAGAAATCATGGATTCAAAACTGATGGAAGTAATTGAAGCAGCTTCAGCCCTGCTAAGTGTTGTCAGAAAGTTGTCAAGTTTTCTTGAGGCAGCTTTGGTGACACACTGGGACCCATCGGTGACCCCTGTGTCGCTCCAGCCTTGCGCCTGACGGAGCAGGTAGTGGTCTCAGTAGTGGGACAGCATATAGAAGTGGGAATTAAACCCCAAGCAACAAATTTCGTGCCAGAGATAATCAAGGATTAGAAGGAATTATTTTGCTTCTAAGCAACGAGGGGCAGTGAATGTACAGTGCAAGGCCCCAGTCTGTAGCCAGGTGCTGCGGTGACAGCTGCAGCTACATAAACAGAAATAAACTGGGGGATTCTCTAGCAAGGGAGTTAGTGTGTTGCCCCTGCACAGCTTTGCCCCTGGGACAGACTGTGCCGGGAGTGCAAGGAGACCGGGGGAGGACTTTTCTTGGCCACTTGCTTGTCAATTTGCATTTACATAAAGCAGCAATTTTGCTGAAGTTCCTGGTTTTGTTATTTCCCCAAACAAGATGCTTTTCTTCAGCTCCCCACATGCAGAAGTGCCTCCTCACTCCTGGCAGACCCGTGCCTGGCTC
Source organism: Mycteria americana (assembly GCF_035582795.1). NCBI lineage: Eukaryota > Metazoa > Chordata > Aves > Ciconiiformes > Ciconiidae > Mycteria > Mycteria americana. The sequence continues at coordinate 17,470,993 of NC_134396.1, read as the reverse complement.
TTGTGCAGAGCGGGTGTGTGTGTTTGTGTGCACGTGTTCCCACGGTCCCTCTCACCGCCGGCTGCTGCAAAGTTGATTTCAGAAGCCCCATGGGCAGAAACCGACCCTGCCTTGCTGGTCCAGGGAGCATTGGCAAAAAGTCAAGAATAAATCAAGTCATCCTTGGTGATAAGGAGGCCAAGATGGTGAGAAGAGACGACAGAGGCAGTGTGGCAGATAATGCCGTCCTCCTGGCGCTCAGGCTGTGCTGGTGCTCCATCCCCTGGCACAAGGGGAAGGTGTGCCCGGCCCTTGACGAAAGAGCCCTGCGCGGTCGCGCTGCCGCAGCACGTGCTCGCCCGGCCTGGCTCTCGCCTCCTGGAGCTCTTGTTGCCTCTGTGCTGAGAAGACCGGGGACTAGTGGTCTGATTTCCAAATGCAAACAATGGCTGGATCTGCAAATAGCTGGCTAGGTGTTGCCCAGGACGTCCCTCCACACAGCAGCTTCCCCATGCCCCTGTCCCCATCTTTGGCAGTGACATCTAACGGGGGGGCGGCTCTGCTGAGGGTGCTCTGGGTGTGGGCTCGCTGTGCTGTATGGACCTGGTGAGACTGCACTATCCCAACCACATTATTGCAACATTTTCTCCACCCAAGAAGCCAAAGAGGCAAGTATTTGGGGATTATTTTTTTAAACAAATCTTCCAAGGGAATAAAGAAGAAGAAGAAGGAATCTGCTCAACATCCAAAAGGATGCAATTTCACAAAGACAACATAAACAAAGAGAGAAAAGCACACTGTGAAGCAGGGGATGCTTGAACACTTCTCTTAATCAGAGCGACCGACATGGCTTTTTGACCACTGACTGTTCCCAGTATTGCTAAAAGAGTAGGTGAGACGTCTGTGCTAAGTAAACAGCATCTGCCATCTCCACGGGCTGTTTGAAAGTGCTGACTAGCTGGTGAAGAGATTAGCACCGTCTGACTCCTCTACTAATAACTGATTCGTTACCCAGGCTTGGCAGTGCCTTCCTAATTGTCAGTTAGAACTGCTGACATTCCTGAATATTGCTCTTCAGATGTAAATAGTATTTATTTGAGGGTACTGTGGCCTCTGTTTTGATCCCACAAGTTCAGGTGAGTTCACTTACCTGAAAGGACCAAAACAAGTTTTACCTTGGGTGGTACATCCATTTCATAACTAAAATGTCATTATAATTGTCTCCCTTACAAGGGCATATTTTAAATCATATGCTTGAAATTTTGGTAAGTAACTTGAGTTGGGCTGGGATGGGTAAAGCTGCTTCACAGTGGGTTTAGTCTTTGGGAAACCATTAAGCAGCTCTTCTGAGTCCTGAAGAGTCATGTTTGAGTAGTTGTGTCTTAGCAGGGCCATGACTAGAAACAATTTTTTGAGACGCAAAAATGTAGACAATTTCACATTCTTATCAGAAAAAATCAAGTGTCGAAAGGACATGGCTATGTTTTGTCTGTGATTTTTTAATGTAGATTATATACTGAGTAAAGAAACTGCCTTTTCTGAAATTCTCATTAGGGTTATTCATGCCACTGTCTTTTAAAATAGTCTGGGAAAAATGTTCTTATGAAAATCATAAGCATGTAGTTGTTTTAAGTTCAAAATATGAAGTAACCAAGAATCGTGTTTTTATTCTGCTTTCCTCTATTTTAATTTCTTTATGCTTTTTTACTACATCTCTGCTGAACAGATGGCCGCTAGCTCCTGACAACGATACTTCACTACTCTTGGCAGGATGATGATGGTTCAATCACCCATTAATCCCATGGCAGATAATGGCTGAAAGCACCAGATCAGGTCAACTCTTGTTGACCAGATTGTGCAAATCTGTATGTGGGGTTTTTTTCACTGATTCCCTTGAAAGCTTTTTAATTTGAATGTGCAACATTCATGTGTCAGTCATTTTGAGTCTCATCACAAATCCTCACCCTGTCCTCCTGTGATCCTCCCATCTGGTGAAAAAGCCTTCACATTTTTCACCTGCAAAATAAAAATTGCTCCCAGAAACGACGGGCTTTCAGTGAAAACCACTCCTGTGAGACAGTCACGCCGGTAGATGTGATACCTGATCTCTGTTCACACCTGGAGGCCAAGATGCAGCCCCGCACAGAGACGGGCCCAGGAGGCATCGCACCCTCGCTGGCTGGGCGCTGCAAACCCCCAGCCCTGGGCAGGTCCCCTCCCTCAGGGGTGGCCGCGGGGAAGCGGTCCTGCGGGCAGCACGCAGCGGGAGGGGGACTCTCACCCCGGCTCACTCCCCCTTCACCTGGCGTGCAGCTTTGAAATGTCCCCATTTTCTACACACCGCAATTCCAAGCAGTTTCTCCGTTTAAAAGAAAGTAATTAGTGGGAAAGGAAATCAGCAGACCACTGATCAACAGTGCTATTTTGATTTTTCTCTAAATGAGAGAAATACAGAATAATTTTACTTGCCTTAATTTCTTTCCTGCCTGCTTGCGTTTTACCTTTTTCCTATGATTGTGTGGACACTGAGCAATCTGTCTCTCTAATGAATATAGACAGTAGTGGTAGGTGGGGAGTTGCTTATTTGCATCCTTTGCACCTCTGTGTGAAATTCATTACCGGATTACGTTACGCTGAAAGGCCCTTGGAAGATGGTCAAAACACTTGCAAACCTGCGCTGTCACAGCCTGATGAGTACAGCATGCAGGTACAAACTGTGGAGTCATTATTCAGCCTGTGCCTGGGCAAAAGTCCCCATGCGGCTAACAGCTGGGAAGAGGTTGAGGTTTTGAGGAGAGCTGTTGAGCTGGGAGCCATCACCTCCTACAGCAACAGCTGTGGCTCCCACAGCAGGGTGAGAAATGCCCAGATTTAGCCATGGCCCCAAAGAGTCGAGTAAACAGGTACTCCGACTGATGCACAGGTGAAGAGACTGTGGAAAGGGATTTTTGAGCGTTAGGAGACCCCTAGCACGACTCCCGGCAAAGCCAAAGGCTGACGTTAGCAGTGGGCAGAGGAGCCTGCAGCAGTCAGCAACAGCCAGAGCTCTCCCTGTCTCAGCAGTTCTCGAGTCACCTTCCTGATCTGAACCTGGCTGCTGACAACACCTGGCAAAACAAAAGCAGGAAAACACAATGAAAAGGCAAAACAAAAAAGCGGACAGGTTTAGCTATGTGTAGAAAGTATTCATACCCTCAGGGCATGCTGCACAGCGGAGGCAGAGAAGGCACTGGCCAAGGAGAGCCTTTCCCACGCAGCCATTCCGTGGCCCAATACTTGATGCCCATCTGCTCTGGGACAGAGAAGAAAAAGGTGCATTCCCATTGTCTCCTTGGGAGGCAGAAGAGGATGAGATACCACGACTCTTCTTTTATCAGCTGTGTGCTAGCTGGGTTTAGCCTGGATGTTTTTCATTCAGCTTGACATGTCCTTATGCTCTGGTCATCTTGCAGTTTCTGCTGACCAGTCATCAGATGAGTGGTCACTCTATTCCTAAACCATCTGTGCTCCTCTGCTTCTGTGGATGCTCCTGGAGAAGGAGTCAGCGAAGTCCCAACCTTGCAAGCACAGCTTTGCTGGAACAGCAAAGCTCAGATAATGATCAGGACTTCTTCAAAGTTCAAAGCTATTGAACCCCAGGTGTGGACTAAGCGTCTTATCTTTCTTTTTTTAAGATATCCCACCAATATATATGTCCCTTCTGAGATATCCAACCCAGCCAAGTGCCTACCTAAATGGAGTCAAGGCCAGACAGTCTCCAAATATTCTTCATGAGCACAGCAAACAAGCATCTCGCACAACGCCTGGGATCCAGCCAGCAAAGCCGTCTGCTGGTGTCCTGTAGCCGTATCACGACAAAAGCACAAGGTGCGAGCCCTTGACATCACCCTGGCAGGAGCGGCATCACCACCAGACCCACCACGAGTCAGCCACCCTAAGGGCGACCCACCGGGTGGCTCTGCTCAGAGCTCCCAGCCCGGCCGGCAGGCTGACAAGGGATGCTCAAATGGATGTTTATGGAACGAAAGGTACCCTTCCTCCACCTCCAGGACTGAGGGTCCCTCTTGTTTGATGTGTTTGTACATGAACTTCTACTTCCAAGGCTGTTTCCTGTTAGACCCTATTAAACACTCCCCCTAGTGCCTTGGCTTCCTGTGTTTGAAAGACCTGAAGGCAGTTTGTCATTTCACTGTGTCTAAATACCCTAACCGAAGCAAAGGCTCATTTACAGCTACATGAAATGGATGTAAACAGTGACAAATACACTCACAGTAACAAGCATGCGGAGACACAATCAGAGGGCTTTGGTTACGGGAACAGACCAGACTGGACCATTATGGGGGCCAGGACATACCCGCAGAACCGGAGTTTTGGCACTGAGGAAAGACTGAAAGGAACAGCAGGGAAATATTTTCCTTCCACAGCTTCAAAATGTTTGGATAGCTACCCTAGACCCCTTCATAGAGGAAAACATGTATCAAAAAATGAGTAAACCAGATTTTATTTATAAACAGGGGTACTACCTAAGGTACAATTTCCATTTTCTGTGACTATTACCTTCTCCTTCCTATACCCAGCTAGCTTTAATCCCCTTTATATCATAGACACTTTCTGCATGTGAGGATATGTATTTCAGCAGAATAAACAGGTGGAGCAGCAACTCAGTTTTTCTTCCTAAACATTTCCTTGCCATTTTTACAAAGGCTTTTCCAGAAGTCTTTCCTAAGAGACCTCTAACACCATCTCAGTGAATTGTTGACTTGCCTACAATCTTTCGAATTCCTCACCATCCACCTCTCAGGTTTAGGTTCTGTTAGTCAAAAGTTCGCATTGTACAGAAGAAGGTACAAGTGTCATGTGGCACATGACATAAATTAAATTGCATATCAAGTTGGACAAACCCAAATCCTTCACTTAGGTGAAAGGGCATCCTGTGACATGCTCACCCATGTGATCTGTGGGTATTTGTGAATCATTTGTAGCCCAAAAACAATTTCTTGTTTGAATTCGTCTGGTTTAGAATAGGAGTGAAGTTGAAAGACTTCACAATGTGTTTTCAAGCAATCTGCAAACAGTAAAGAGGGGCAAAGTGTATCCATTGCAATTAGCTCACAATTAACATCTGTACAATCTGTACACTGGACTTGCACAGATAGTTTTAAGTTTAGTTTTGAAACAAATCACCACCCTGAAGTCTAGAATTATCTTCCACAGGTTTTCCACTGAATAGTTATGTTGACAAGGACCAAATAAGTTTAAAATATTTAAATGTCATTGCATTGTATAATCAATGAATAAAATAATCATTGCATAAAATATGCTTACATGGAAAAATCTGTCTGTTTTGCTCTGATTCAGTTATTTCCATCATACATAAATGTTGCAGTCATTGTGAGTTTTCCTACTGACTTCAACGAGGCTGAGGATTTCCTCCTAAGGACTGATTAGCGGGAAGGTCAGATTTCATACAGAAGACTAAATACAGACATTACACGTTGGCATTATGAAATCCATAATACTGTTGAATGATTAAGATTTTGTGCTGTGTTTCCTTTCAATGCTGTGTGGGCATGCTTACTTTGTTCAGACCTTTAAAACAAATCAGTAAGATGGGAGTGAAGTTAAGTTAAATATTAAAGCAGTTCATCACAAGGCCAGGGCATTTGTTACTAAGCCCAGGAATGAATGGCTATAAGAATGTGCCTGGAGTATCTTGCAGGAGGTGGTTATAAATGTGTCTTTTTTTCTTTCTTTTCTTTTTTTTTTTCCTTTTTTTTTTTTTTTGAGATGGAATGTGAGGAAGCTTAGACCTGCACAAGTTATCAAATTTTTTTTCTACACAATCCAGATCATTTTACTTCCCACCTTGTGCAGCTACTTCTCAGGTGTGACAAGAGTCCATATTACACTAACAGATGCAGTTTGTCTTATACAATCATTTAAACTATCAGTTAAACTATCCTGCGTGTCAAGTATTAGAAATATGACCAGAAGCCCTCAATTTCTTTCCTTGTTTTCCCATGTTCTTTCTGTCCACACATGTTGACCCACATGAGGTGGTCTTTACTACTAAACTTAGAAGCAGCACCTTTCTAAGTTTCACCTCACTGTAAAGTGAGGAAAACATGTTCAAGAGACATCTTCATGTAAAAACTGTAATCATATACCTTTAATGCTTATTGAGAATAAATACTGTTCCAGAAAACATGTTTCTTACTGAGCGCTTGTAAAGGGTCTGTAGCACCTACATGATACAGAGCAGGGAAAGGACAGGGAAGCAAAAGAGCGAAAGAACAAGGAAACTTCCATTTTCACACTCTGGTTTTCCAGAAGTAAGTGTGCAGCTAGTCTTTTCTGTTGAAAGCTAAAGAGGATTCAATTCCAGAAACGTCCTGGCTTGAGAAGAGTTCTTATAGGAATTGCTCCCCTGCTTCTGTGTTATTAACGTACTATAAGTGACATTACACTCAGGTAACCAATGAATTATAAAAGGGAGGGACACCACGCTAGAAGGGCTTCTAAAGAGAAATAACAGTTGGAGCTGTTTGTTGCTGTCTAAAAAAAGATGTTTGTGATCACTTTTCTTCAAGTAGCATAATTTTTTAAGAATTGCCATCATTGTTTTAACTCGTATCAGTGCTACTGTTTTGAGGACAGGTTGCCAGGTCCGGAAAAGAAGGACATGAGAGTTACTGAACAGGAAAACAGGCAGTGAGCAGAGACCTCTTATCAACAGCAAGTACATTGAATCTCACCCAGAATATCACTCCGGTTAAAAATCAGTTCTGGAGTGCTCACATCTGCTGAGATTCTTGTGCAGGCCAAGGCCACAGCTTTCTCCAAATCATGCTCACACACGAGCTGCTGCAGGCAGCTCATGAAGATGACGTTTTTTCCTGACCTGCACACACTTTTCTTGTTGCACAGCTGTGCTGAGTGCTCCCAGGGAATCCAGGATAAAATCCAAAAGCAAGCAAATTTTCTAGCAGCCTGTTATGATTCACGATGCAATGAAACCTTCCAATTAGCAACTGTAACAGCAAGAAGGAAGTCAACCAACTGGAAGAAAACCCATAAATACAAGGATCCCCAGTTTCATTACATGTAAATGTCATTCTACACGCTATACCAATAAGTGAATATGAAAAATACAAAGTATTTGAAGGCAAATACAGGATTGAACTCCATCAGGATTTAATTCTTGACAGGAAATCCTGTGTGAATTACTACTGGCCTTACTATAAGGGCTGGTGTTGATAGAGTCTTTTTTTATACCTGCTTCTAAAGGTGATGATCCAGCTTCCCTGCATCGTCCCTTGCAGATGCAAAGCCATAATAAAACACAAATGCAGACATCTCTTTTTCAAGCCTGTGCCTAATTAATTTCCATGTAAGCAGGAGCTGTGCATGCACGGAAGCCAGGCTTCTCCCGGGCTCCCAGCCCTGGGCCCCCCTATCACCCTGAGCACCACAGTGCAATTAACGTGTCTGAACCTGCCACTGTTGCAAAGTTGTAATCTTGCCATGTACTCACTACATCAGGAGATCTCTTAGCTGAGCCAAAACAGCTGCCAGGTGCAGGAGAAACCTGAGCAGATAAGATTGCTATGAAGAAGATATTTCTAGTTTAGCAGCCTCACCACAGACTCGCTGCTTTCTCTCTCAAGCAAGAGAATGAAGCCATTTTTGTCATGTTCTTGCAGTTATTGGTGTGGTATGTTTCTGAGAGTTTATTTTGATTCGAGCATTGCCCTGAATCATTCCGTCTGCATCAGCAAATGCAGACAACCTCCTTTCTGGCCTCTCTTCCAGCAGATACTTTTGTTCAAGTGCATATGGCTGGAAAGTTGGATTGAACACAGCGTATTCATTGCATACACATACTTCTCCCCAACCTGTATGCAAGTTCAAGCACTGCATGTTTCAGTTCTTATTTCCCGCAGATTGTCAGATAACCTTAGTTTTTGTCTGTATTTCATTTGAGGGGCCTCCTGACTTAGACTTTGTCCCCCCTGGGATCTTCCTCAGTCCTGTACTGCATTCTTGCTTTTCCAAGTTATTTTTTACAGCTTAACTCCAGCAACGCTATCACTGCTGCCCTTTTCTGTTGGTAGGAGCTTGCAGCCATGGGGCACTGCACTGCTGCCCAAGTTACAGATCCAGCCCAGGACTGTGGGCTCAGTCTCTCTGAGCCCTGTTGAGCAATGTGAACACCGTCATTCCCACCTCTTTCTAGAATCACAGCACAGCGGACAGCCTGTTCAAGGTCAAGACAATACCGGTTCAGAACTTCTCGATTATTTTTCCGTTAAAGTACAAACTTTCCCAGATCAAACTGGGGGAAAAAAAGTTTGCTTTAAGGGAATAAAATCCAGGATGGACCATTCTAATTTTCACCTGCCTTTAATTGTGATCTGACAAAGTTGGCACTTAAAACCCAGCAATTGCCTTCTGGACCAACAGCCATTTCTCAGTCACTTAAAATAAGAGCAACTCCTAACATTTGAGTGAAAACAGAGGAAAGCCAGCATCAGCTAGGAAGTAGCCCGCCCCACCAAAGCCCGTGCTCTAGATGCTCACTCTCTGTGCTCCTTTTGCTACATTGAAAGTCCTCTGTCCTCTTAATCTAACCATGAGCAGCAAGGGGAGGAGCACCCTTCTGCACCACAACCCCTGCAGCAAACCTAGCTGGGTGTAAACTGCACACAGCACCTCATGAGAAGAGCTTTTCTGTGTTCTGGGGCCAGGTCTGAGCAATAATTTCACTGCTGCAAAGTACAGTCCTTAATTCAGAATTTATAGCAAAGAAGAAATACACAGCAGGCCAGGCCAAAAAAAAAAAAAAAAAAGAAAAAAAAAAAGAAAAAAACGTCACTGATGTTCGGTTTACAGTAAAAGACATGGAAGATTTTGTGCCAAGATGTAAGATGGTTTTCCAAGTGCCCAGTGCTTCTCAGTCAAAAGCTTCGGGGCTGATGGCTCCAAGGTAAAGGTGGCCAGGCTCCCTGCTTCCCTCCTCAGCTCCCGGGAGCCCAGGGGCCCTGGGGCCAGTGGGACACCCAGACTCCCTGCCGGAGGAGCACATCCCGAGGGTGCTGCGAGGGCCACGTCTGGCTGGTGCCTGTCACCGTCTTTACGAGAGAACAGACCTGCCAGCTCGCTACTGCCCTGAGATACCCCAGGCTTGGCCAAGGCTGAGGCAGGAGAAAGATGCCAAAACATTTGATAACTCTAGCTGGAAAGATGTTTTATAACTTCCCTGTGCCTGTGAAAAAATAAAATAAAAATGAAGTCATACATAGAAAAACTGCAAAAGCAGGGCAGAATGCAATTCAGCAGCATCCTTGTTAGCACACTCACCACTGTAGCCTGGGATCATTTCTCTGGGGAGGGAAGCAGTTTTCATCCTCTGAGCTACTGGCCTATAAAATACTCATTACCATCATTGTATGGAAGTTTGTATCCAAGGCTTAAGTTCAGCCAGCGATGATGTCTGGCAAAATTGCAGCACTTTTTAAACAGCAAGCATGCCAACTCCAACGCTTTTTACCTAAATATTTTTATGCTGTATCATAGCAATCCTTGCTACCAGAGAACTCCGAGCATAGACCCAGTTTATACACATGCATATGTATATACATGTGTGTTTAATTATGCATGCTCCTCCTAGGCATTTAGGCTGGGAACCAGCCACGTAATGGCCTCTTGGCAACAGACTCTGCAGGTCGGACCTGGGCATGCAGGGTGGCTCGGACATGACCTTCAGCCTGTGAAGGCATCTCCTCCAATGCATTTTTTACAGCTTCTGAAATCTTTACCACAATCTCTTTCTTATGTTACTTTGCACTCCTAGAAGCTTCAATTACTGGGGGATATTGCCGGGTGAAGTGATGCACCGACGCTCTCCTCAATGAGATGTTGGCTGGGATGCGCCTTTCCCCATGCCTCCCCAGCGAAGAAGGGCCTCTCTTGGCCCTCAGCAGACCTTTGTCGCAGGTGGGTGCTCTGGTACTTCTGAGCTGGATTCCTGCTCCAGAAGAGAGGCTCTGGTGAGAACATCAGGAGCTGCCATGAGAAGAGCTGGACTAACAGAGACGCTGCGCTTCTCTCTCTTCCTCAGAAACAGCCTTCCTGTTTTTCCTGGACGCTAACCAGATCCTGCAGCTTTTTCTGCCTCATTTCAAAGCCCTTGGTGGTGCCCAGGCCTGTGGCTTCCGACCCTGCAATCTTCTGCCGTGGAAGTGCATGATCTACCCCAAAGTCTAAGTCATGAAAGGAGAGGAAGGCAATGATTGTTTTCCCTAAAACTGGGTCACACATTTTCACCCTACCCTGCATGCCTGTGGGATATCAGACTTTGATTTATTACGTTTTTACATACACGTGGTCAAATGTAATCTCGCTAACACCGTTCAATTGAAGGCAATGTCGCTGAACCCCTGACTCAGGGCTGGAAGCTGGCACTTAGACCATAAGCTGGTGAAACATTACACGGTACTGAAGGGCTTGTGTAACCCAGTGATGTACCAAATGACATTTTGATCTACAGACAACCAGAGCCTCAAATGCCTCCCCATGCAAGCCGGTTTTATACTGTTGCGCTACTGCTTCTTCGGGAGGACCACTCCTGGGTTATGTCCGTGGAAATGAGATATGACAAAACAGCACTGCTCCCACGGGTGAGCTTTGGGTTACACGCCTTTTCTCTTGCACTGAATCCTTGCAGCCTTCTCTTGAGCTCTCCCTATGGTTCAATATATAGAAAATGCCCTTTCAGTCTGGTATCTACTTTCTTAAAGTAAATCCACAGAATGGCCCTGAGTTGGACGTTAGACAGTGCCAAGTATCTCAATGCATTGTAACGTGGGGAAACAGGCCCAAGGTGTTCAGTCACTAACAGATTACGGTATGCATTGGTGCGAACACACCTTTGCTCTTTGGGCCTTCAGGTTTGTAGGCAGACTGATGCACTCGGTGGAGTGATAGCTTTGACAAATATGACCAGAAATTTCCAACCTCTTACCATCTGGCAATATTATTTGCTGGCAGGAGGTGAGTAGGACTTTGGCACAAACCAAATCCATCCGGTCTAACATAATGATTTCATTTTTGGGTATATCTTAATCCCACCTTCCTGGTTTTTGCACGGCTTTGAGACGCTTGTATGGTTATATAACAATGGTTTCTGCCAGCCTGTTTATAATTATCCCTAGTGCTCAGATCAAAGAGCACTATCATCTGCCCTTGGTTCTTCTGAGATATTACAGTGCGGGGAAAGTAACGGCAAACCCAAACTAGGAACATCCCGTCCCCTTGTTAACTGTGCAGCAGGAGGCGAAGCAGGGAGGAGGTGGAGGCAGCCCCGGGGCTGCATCCCTCTCCCTGCCGACGGCTTGGGAAATCACATGCCAGCCGGTCCACCAGGCTCCCGAGGGCTGTGCGCATGTGCACGCACCACAGGAGGTAACACAGTATCTTGCAAGACTAATAAAAGAAGGAAATCAAATAGCCCTTTCAGGAAGACCCCTCCAAGTGCTAGAAATGTGTATCAGTTATTTCATCTCAGAGTAAATTAAAAAATATCCATCTTTTGAAACTCAGTGTCTGAAGGCGAAGTAGGAGGCCCGCTCTCTCAGGATCCAGCACTAACATGGAGACACTCTCTCCAGCGGAACATGTCTTACTGGAGACACCCACGTACCTGCACATTTTGTAGGTACTGCTGGGGCAGGGAAGAAAGATTTGGTGCATGAATTCACCTGGTGACATCCCTTGCTTAATAAAGCTTGCAGAGCACAAAGCAGCTGAGGAGAGACAGTAGTTAAAGTGTCAGAAGCAGCAGAACAAGTAGTAGATGAAACCCCAAACTGCTGGAAGAGATGCTCAAGCAGACCCCAGGTGGGTGCCTGCTGCCACAGCCCTCGGTGCTGGCTCCTGCCACGGTGCTCTGCCAACAGGCCAGGCTGCTCTCATACACTCTGCCAGAGACCTGAGAGGATACACACTCCCTGGGAAACAAAAGAAAAAGTGGAGGGAATTGGCAAAATTCTCAGGTTATAAAGACTGCTAGGATATAATACAAAAACACTGGAATAAACAGGGATGGAATTAGCATTCCTGCTTCACAAAATGTGCCAGCCTTTCTAAGACTTGGCTGCCTGAACGTTAGCCCTGGTTGCAAACTTCCATATAACTATGGTAATGAGTATTTTTCAGGCCAATAACAATAGCTCACGGGATAAAGAGGAGTATTTCCCCACGCAGATTATCTTGATCTCCAGTGCAGCACAGGGTATGTTTTTGTAGGAATGTAGCAATGTGTTAGCTTTCTAACCTCAAATTCTACATATACATCACTGCACAAGGTTTGTTTGCACATGTTTTTTATAGCTTGCATGCTTAATTACTTAATGATTTATGGTTGTCATTAAACACTGCTGCTCTGCATGTGAGAAGCTGCAGGAGCAAATGGAAGTGACTTGGAACGGCTCCATCTCATTGCCTGGTGAGCTACGGAGAGGTTCAGAAGCGTAGGCACTCCTCCACGCCCTTGTCGTCTGCCCATGGGTGTCTACGGAGCCCGGGCTCTGTGAGAGCGGGACAAGCGAGCAAGGACACACAGGACTGAGCTAGCTCCTGCTTCTTCACATCCGACTGAAACTTGGCCTTTTCCCCAAGCAAGGCAGGGCCTCCCTGTCCCCCTCACAGGACTCCTGCACGTTCCCACGTTGTTCTCCACAGGCTTGGGAAAGGGTCAGTCTGGCGAGCTCTCACGGAGACTAGAGGAGCATTTCATACAGGGGAAGAGTTAAGGTTGTTGTGAAAGTGGTATTGCAGAAGGCAAGTTTCAAATCTCCCAGTGTTGGGATGTTTAAGTCAATTATACTTCAAGTCTTTAAGCACTGGCTTCACATTCTGGAAAGTATCAGGAACCACTAAGCTCCTTACCTTATAGCAATCTATTTTTTGGATGCTTCAAAGATGTGGCAGCAGTGGTGCTTTTCCCATGCAATCTGATGGCTCCCCTCAACATCCCAGTGCCACCTACATGAACTGTGTCGGGGAGAGGGCTCGGCACGAGGGGCAGCTGCCCGAAAGCTGCATGCGTGCGCACCTTTCCCTCGCTCACACCTCCCCTTGGCACCAGGTGCCAAACTTCTGCGTAGGGGAGGATCGGTGCGTCCAGAGGGCAACACTCCGTCCCACAAGCTGCTCTGGACAGGCTTGCTTTGGGGAAGAAGGGAGGGAGGCAAACCAAGGGCAGCCCCAGGGGTGAGCTTGCTCACGGGCAGGCAGTGTACGGCTCTGCCAGTGCTGCGCCGTGCCCACATACGCTGCAGGCACAGACGAGCCCCGTGCGAGTTCGCTGCTGGGCAAGCGTCCCTCAGTGAGGGCTCTCTGAAGAAATGTTAGATGCCAAGTCTCTCCAGAGGCAGTGAAGCATTTGGACTGTGATAACATGACATACCTGAAGACTGGTGCAAGGCCAGACAGCCTATTTGTGGAGGGTTTGGTCGTTGCTTTTTCTCCCTGCTATGGACTGCAAAAGTTGTTAGAGTCTGGCAAATGCTGTAAGCAGCTCTGTTTCTGTGGCCCACGCCTGAGGGACGCTTTGACAGAAGGACTCCTCATTTCGACCAAACATGCCTGCTGCAGCAGATCAGTATTTGGCTTATTGGGGTTGGGCAGGTTGGAGGTTTTAGAGCAATGTGGATATGAAAAACAGCTGCATACGTGCATGGGGCAGGCAGTATCTACAGAACATGCTGTGTCAAGTGACCCCAGAGTAAATTTATCCTCTGGCCCTGCTAAGGCATAGCAACTTTCCGAACAGATTGAGCATGCGTGTGGGTTTCAGATCCCGTTGAAACATTGGCTTTGAGAATGACAGCTTTGCTGTCAGGACCAAAGTGTGACAAGAAGCCCTTGCAGCTTGCAGGTGGAAAGTTAGCAATGCTGCAATTCATATCCCCAGAGCTGCCAGCAGCCCCCCAGCTGTCCATAAACCATGTCCTGCTGTGCACACAACCCTAATTTCCTTTACCTTTTCACCTTAATCCAGAGAGATCCAATCTGTACCCCCATTACTTTTTCTAGTATTACCTCCCTAAGGGTCTTTGGGTGTCAAACACCAAACCATACAAAACACCATACTCCAAGTAGATGACCTGATAACAGCTTGGAGAGGATCACAGCCACAGTGCGATATCCAGATGTGTGCAACCAGTAAACGAAGTACTGTAACAGCAGTAACATTTGGATGGCATATGACTTTTTTAAGAAGGGGTTGCATCTTAGGAGTTCCTTACTCAAATTACCTCAAATTTGGCCTTTAATCCACACTTGGAGAGCAACTTTCAAGGGAATTGTGCTATTCAGATGAATTATTCGGGTACGTCCACATTGCACAATGCAATGTACTGCAGAGCTCCTCAGTCTAACACGGGATGAGCTGGCTCCCAAACCAAAGGCAGCACAGCTGCCCCAAACAGAACAGATGCTGCCAATATTCAAACTTATCTCTATACACACTGTGTCATTGACATGAAGGTTCAGCTGGACTTTGCTCGGGACCCAGCGAGGCACCATACCACCCTGTACAGGCATGCCTTCAAAATACAGACAATACTGTGAAATGGTATGCTAATCTCGTTTTCAGCTTGACTTCCTAAGGAAACTAAACTTCTGTAACACCAGTGTTTATGTCTGTCAATCCCACATCACTCTCAAAAGTTTTTGAACCTGTTGGCTTCCTTGCCAGTTAAATTGGGTTACTTTCAATGGAGTTAACGTGTAATGGCATTAGGTGGCTACATAAAAGGAAGGAAGCCCAAACGAACACTCCCAGTGAGGGAGGGGCTGCAGTGTGAACTCACCTCCAGTGCTGGAGAGCAGGGAGGGGGCATGGGAGAAAGACCCAGAAAACCAGCCTGCCCGTGCACAAGGATGGCTCGGGACGGAAAGTGTGAACGCCAGCCCGCGAGAGCAGAAGTGGGGACCTTTGAGCAAACAGTCCTCCCACACATTTTAACGTGTTTCGGCATCCATGCTGCAGCAGCTGGGCCCCCGCCCTGTGGGGACCTGCACTCGTGCACAAACCTCAAACAAAACAAACGAAATTCAGGGGTTGAAGAAGGAGGAATGCCAATTTTCTAAAACCGTGCATGCCTTGATTTAGAAGACAGGGTTTAGTCTGGATGATTTATGAGTGCCCAGGCCACTCCTCCCAGGCTGGGACAGGATTTCTGCACTGGAGCAGGAAAGGCTGGGTTCTCTCTGGCAGCTGCTTCAGGAAAAGTCCAGAGAAATTCCTACTGCCCATTTCCAACAGCCTCCTAGCAAGGGAGAGACCAGGGGCACGGAGAAGCAGGGATGGCCCGGCACAAGCCAGCACAGGTCTGGCGAGACTCCTTAGCCTGGCTTCGGCACCTCTCCCGTGGTGCGATTGCAGCTCAGTTCAGAGGCAGCTGTGAACAGGCGCCCTCAAGCTCCAGAAAGATGGATAGAGGAAAACAGAAGTGTAATTTATGCCACATCTTTTTATCTGCTCTTATCACCACCAGGATGCAAATCAGTCATAGCTTTAGTAAGTGATTACATAAGCATTAATTTTGTTCTTATTTCCCCAAAGAAATCAGCAAATTGTTAGAACAACTTGGACTCGCAGATTTATTTTCCAGGCATTATGGACCATTGGCAACTGGGGTGAAGTCATTTATCATTTTACAGTGAAGGTAATCTGGTTAACAAACCAAATTTCTTCCACAAGAAAGAGGCAACAGTAAGCGAATAGGCAATGACAATCAAAAGCCACAAGAGGGTTTGGAGGAGAAAGCAAATTTGGTTCAGCCTATTGTTTTTTATGCTGCATTCTCTAGAGCTGCCTGAAGATTTCTTTGTTCCCATCCAGAATATTCTGTTATACAAAGCATTGTTCAAAGACAGAGGGAGCGACTGCACATTCACAGGTAGAAAAGGTCTTGAGGGAGTCCAGTATACAAATGCCCAAACCCCTCAGTCCTCTGAGCTTTCAGTAGCCCCAGAAGACCCATCAGGGTGCACACCTCCCACTGACTGGTGCCTTGTGCGACTGATGCTGGATGATATGTGCATGACTCTTTCACTGAAAGGAAAAATAGGTTCGATGAGGAAGTTTGCTGCTGCGTCCATTTTCTGAGTGCAACACTAGGACAGAGGGAAGGAGCTCTTGGAGGGCATGTGAAAACCCCTTAGCACAGCTCAGAATGACTTGAAGTATGCCAGTGAAGTAGATCCGCGGGGCCTTTGGCCAGCCCTGTCTCCTCTCCTCCCCATTGCTAAGTGCCCTCCTGGGAAGAAGTAGCTCCTTGAATTTCTGTTTGAGCTGAGGCAGGACCTGCCTGATGCCTCTTCAAGCACTGGGCTTCTCCTGGCTGCAAACCTGGGACCCGTAGAAGGCCAACACTCGTAATGCCTGTCTTAAACCTGGGAGCAGGAACAGGGCTCATTCTGTAAATAAAGTGAAATTCTTTTACCTTCCCAAGGAATATTCTCAGCCATGAGCACTCTGGCTGGGGACAGGCTGATAAACATGAGGAATCTCAAACTGACAGTTTTATCATTTGTTTCTTGCAGGAGACAGCCTAACACACAGAGGGGATGAAAGACGGCACCTGAGCATAGGGCTGCCAAAGGTGTCCAGCACACAGCCCCTCGCCTGTAAGCACTAAGCAAATACAGACCCACACAAGCTCCTCCATCTCCTCTGCAAAATTCGTGACCCTTGGGCTGAATGATGCCACCTTGCAGTTCCCCCGTGGAGACAACCAGCTGCAACAGACCTGACGAGGTCACTGCACAGGACACCGCGGAGCGCACGGTAGCCCTGCTGCTGAAATACCCTTTACCACAGGGCCCGTGGCGAGGAGGGCAGCAGGCACCCAGCAGCCATCAGCTTCCCCTGCCTGTCCTCAGGGAGGTGTTGGTCCAGCGGGTTTCCCCAGGGGTGCCCAGCCCTTCCCAGCGGCTTCCCCCCATCTGCTCTTCAGGCTCCCAGCAATGCCCCTGCAACCACCTCACACCCCTCAGGCAAGGGTTCTCCAACTGGGGGCACTGGCAGAGAGCAAAACAGGATGGACTAAGCTAAAAAATAGCAGGAATGCATCTTTCCCCAAGTTTTATGCCTGGGGAGTGCCCAGGGAGAGTCAGGCATCTAAAAAACACAGCTAAACAACTAGCAAGAGTATGCCTTGCATCCTATCAGTCCCAGCAACCTTTTTTGACTTCTGGTCACCCTCTCCCTCCACACAAGGCTGTCCCCAGGCTTTCTCTTGAGGTGACACAATCATTACAATATAAAAGAAAAAAGAGGGCATAAAAAAAGCCCTTTCAAACCAAACAACTGGAGGAAAATGTGCTTCTCCGCTGTTCAGTGACCAAACAGAGCACTTGCTTAGAGCCAGAGAAACCACAGCCAGGTCCCTCCTCAGCTTGATGGGGTTCACCCCAAAAGCTCCCTGCAAAGCATCCTCCCACACCAATGTGTTCAGGAGAGCCGTGGCTTCCTCCCCCCACAGCCCTTCTGCTTTGGGTCAACCCCTATTTGCTGGATTAGAGAGAGAGAAAACATCATTCATACCCTTGCCATCTCCTCCTCCTTCAATGCTACCCCAAAAGAGCATCAAAAGAAGATGATGCAGACAATCATCAACACCTACACACACCTGCTAACCCCGTATCGCACAGCACCATGCTGCCTGCGCACCAGGTGCCTGTCCTCCCAGGTGCAGTTTCCAGCAGGAATGCCCTGAGCCCTCCCTTCTTTCGGGGTGCCACCAGCAAGTGCTGGGTGTCATGGGGGTGGCCGTGCTTTCCCCCATGCTCGCTGGGGGGGATCATCCCGTGGGTGCCAAGCCCCGGGGGAAGGGGTGTAGTGAAGTGGGCACCACACCGTCCGGGCTGAGGCAAAGCCACCCCACGGCAGAGGACAACCCAGTGCCAAGGAACAGGAAATGCTGGAAACCCCACATGCCCTGGGGCTCCAGGCAGCCCCCAAGCTTAGAGAAGCATTTGTGCATTGAAATGTCAGACCTGGGAGCCACCTATGGCAGCCAGCAGCTTCATCTTTCTTCAGATGAGATGACCATTCACTGCAGACTTATTGCAGACCGTGACATTTCTCACAAGCTGTCTCATGGCCATCAGCTGGAGGCAGCACCATTGCTGCTAGCCTGAGCTGCATGTGATCCATCTACAGGATTTCAGGTACTAAGCAGCTATAGATGAATACAGTAAGGAATATTTCTACACTGGTGAGGTGATGAGCGTAACAGTCCAGCTAACCCTTCTTCTCTTTCACTTGTAATTATTCTATACCCAAGAAGTTACTGCAACAGCCAAAACTGTATGCTGTGGCTCTAGAGTGATTTCTACATTAAATTAAGAGCCACAGTAGACCTCCTAGAGCATGCTTGGCCTCTGTCTGTGCTGAATGATTTCAGTCCCTTCTCTCCACTCACCTGAGGGGTTTAAATCCTGAGATATTTAAGGCCTAATACAGAAAAGCTCTTTGGCACGTGCTTACCCCTAACAGCACAAAAAGTTCTGCTGGAACCAGTAATAAGAGAAGCCAATATGAGTTTTATTTTATTTAGGAGATATCTAGTTGATGTAGTTGGAGAAAGCAACAGTTAAAAGAGCTATAAACTTTCACTCTATATATCTAGATTATATTACAGTAACATTCATATCTATGTAGTTCAGCAGCACCAGCCATTTTGCTGCACATGCCTGCAATTTGGAGGTTAGCTACATCTAGGATGCTTCGAGGGCAAGGAGGGATTTTTTAAAAATGCCTGAAGCAATTTCATTAGCATAAGGTAGTCTTTTCCACTTTATCATATGAACTGCGGTTGCTGTACAGTGAAGCAGCTCAAGAGCAGCTGCTTTTCATTGATAGGTGAATTATTTCCCTTAAATTATGAAGAGATGATGGACTATATATAACCACCCTTTAGATTATATTTTTAAAGAGCAGAAGCAAAATGTATTCTTAAATAACTGCTAACCTCCAGCCAACTGGATTTCTTTGCAATTTTGTACAAACGATGATTTGTTTCCAAGCTGAGATTTGATATACTGAGTTCCAGCCCCGAGCACAGTTCTGAAGCCAAGCTCAAACTTCCTGAAGATGAAAATTCATTATGAAACATAAACAAGTCTTTAACCATGACATGGAGAATAGGAACAAGAGGTGAAATCATTCTGCTGTGATAAGAATAATTTTTCTCTGCAGTTGAATCATTGTTCTAGACTGAGCATGTGAAAAGAATTAGGTCAGCCTTACCTTCCCTATCTTAGATTTGGACAAGTAATTAAAAGTTAACAGAAGGTAGACTAAAATTAGCTCAAAATGCCACAGCCATATGATAACCCAGAAATAAAAACCACAGGCCTGTCCATTGCGATTTAAACCTAAATCAGAATGGGACTAGACCTAAAATGATTCCCCTTGCATTAGCTGTGGGTCTGCCTGCTATGCTTGCCCACCTGCTGACTGCTTCTCCATTCTCTGGAGGAAGCCCTTCCCTGATTTCACCTCCTCCAGGATCACAGTTCCCAAATTTTACCCACAGGCTTTCACAGTCCTGCAAAGACTCAGCCCTCTGTCTGGCAAAGGCACTGACCCCATGGCTGCCACGCAGGTGCCAGACCAGACATACCCCGCCTTCCCAGCAACTCCGACCAGCGCTGCAGCTCCCAGTTCAGCACGCTGCTTCCGAGCTTTGCCCAAGGGACACACTCGCGCTATTCGTTTGGTGGCAAGAGAGTGAGTTGCCTCTTTGGGGCATGCAGAGATGTTAGTTGCAGGAGCCTGCCTCTCTCCACCAGGCACAGCCGAAGCCCATGCAGGTGCTACCAGCACCTTCCCACAGCCAGGCCACAAGTCTGCCTAGATACCTCCAGAGACAGGGAACGCTGCCTCCAACAGCTTTGACTGCAGGGCCAAGACAACTTCCTGTCTTTGACACAAGCAGCAGGACTCCATGAGTGCTGAGTTCCAGCTTTGCAGTAGTGATCAGGTGTCAACAGCTTTGCCTTTAAGGTACAGCCAGGAAGACTGAAAATGACTCTGCTGGCATGGGGGAGTAAGACTTTCTTTGGTGCATATGTGCCCACGGATGCTTACTTAGACCCTGACTGCAAGTTGGGACAAGTCACAAGCACAGGGTGGCCTGGAGAGGTGGCCTGCCACTGCCGTCAGCGGTGGGGATGGCACCCTGACCGAGTGTCCTGGGCCAGCACAGCCCCTGGCAGCAAAGGGGCTGCACCTCCAGGCACCGCTGCAGCCCGGCACTGCCCATCACCTGGTCCACTGGTACCAGGACACAAGCAAGGGTCAAGCTCCAGGAACATCTATTGCCTGCTTGCAGCCTGCTATGCCATTTACTGGTCAGCGGCCAGGCAGCCCCTTTCCCACCTACCTTGACATACTTCGGTGGCAAAAAACAGGGTCTAACATAGCTTTTGTCCCTAGCAGGGAAGTGAGCAGCAGTCAGGCAGGAAGGCACACATGCAGAGCAGACCAGAGCGTGCTGGCTGCCTGCACTCGCTCGTACCCACTCATCCTCCCACAGATGAGCAAGAATAGTACCTGATCACATTGCACATGTGGCTTGCCTTCCCCTGATAAACGCACTGCAACTTTCAGCACAAATAATGCTTCTAAACTCCTCTTCCAGTCCCACAAATGGCAGGCTCCTACATCCATGCATTTGTGAATGGTCGGTTCATTCCTCAAAGAGCCAACAGGACCGGTGCGTACCCAGCAGCGTTCATCTTCAGGGCTGTGAACGGGTAACTCAGCTGCTTTTTTGTTAGGTAGCTTAGAGTTAGGGGTGCCTGTGGGATATTAGAGCAACAGACAATAGGACACCCCCAGTTCTGCATCTCCCTTCTAACCTCAGTTCACCAGACCCCACATGAGATCCTCAGTCCATGCTGCATTGTCCTGCGGGGTCCTTTCTCTTCAGGGTCATGACTATACTTTGAAGGAGACACTTCTGGGTACGTGCAGCTCTGGTGATGTCAGTTCAGAAACGTTTGGAACTCTCTTAAGCTACAAGAAGAAACCCCACAGCAATCCTATGTTACATTTCTTACCCACAAGATAGAGCGCCTTCAGCTTCCCAGAAACCACAGTTCAGGTGTGCAGCTAATGCACTGCTTCCAGCACTGGAAAAAAACAGGACCAAGAAGATAAGTAAGTCTCTGGGAGACTTTACAGGCCCCCAGGGAGAGGATGGCCAGACATGCCCTCTGGAGCTGGAAGAGTCATGAATATCTGTTCAGGAGCTGAAGGACCCACGTAGCGCTCAGCAGTTGTGATCCGGGAGCCCATAGAACGTGTCACCATTTATCTGGATGGGAGAGGGATGGACACCTGCCTGAAAGTGTTGCAGAAATAGCCAGTCTTGCCTAATACTCTCCAGTTCATGCTCTCCTTATTTACCCTCCGTCCCTTCCCTTGTACTTCCCCTGTACATGCATGCTCCTCTTGCATGTCCTTAAGAGCCAATATTTTCTGTGCGCTGCAGAGCTGCAGTCCCGAAACATTCTCCAGCCCTGTGAAAAGGCTTCTCCTCGGGCATGGCAAGCAGTGCTCGGCAGGCCTCTGCAGCTGCACCAAGCCTGGTTGTGCTTGCGTCTTCCTCTTCAGCTCGCCTTTCTGGCAGCCAAACCATTTCACCCCCTTGCAGGCACACGGAGGCATGAAGACAGGGTGATCCAGACCCAGAGCTTCTGGCTGCTTCAGAGTAGCCGGCGTGCTGGCACCTCTGCAACACTCAGTCTGCTGAAGATTTCTTACACCGCTGCTGTAGAGGGTTTTGACCTTCCTTTTGTTCCATTTTGTTTCATTTATTTGCTCTTTTGCCCTGTGGTTAAATACTTTCCTTTCATGACTTGCTGCACTTTTTTAGTTCAAAACCTGAAAAGTGGTATGTTTGCCCCACTGAGGGAAAGCACGAAGCACTGGGATAATCTTGCCCACTTATTGCCCCAGTATATCTGAGGAGCATCAGCTACTTAAACACATCTGCAGCTTGCTGATTGTGTGAAAACCATGCAGCTTGGCCAAATATCCATTTTGCAGCTATGTATGCCTCCTGGGCAACAGCCCCTCCTGCTGATTTGCTAACTCTGAGCTCGTTGGTGGGAAAGCACAGGCACTATGAGGAGCTGCATGCTCTAGTCTGTGTCTTCTCCACGTTCAATGCAGAAATGGGGTTAGATCAGCACATTTGTCCAAGGATTTTCTGATCCTTCTTTAGTGCACAGTCTTCTCCTCCGTCTCTCTCACGGACCCAGCATGGCGCTGGCAGTGCAGAGGAACCAGGATCCCCAGCGTGGTCATCCTTGCTCTGTGGCAGAGCTGGGTCCTGCTCTGCCTGGCTTCTACGCAGGCCAGGCAAGCTAAGTTGATGGGCACCATCGTTGCACCCAATCTGCTGCAGTGCATGCAGCTGAGGTTCAACATGTATCTGTGAGTCTCACAGCAGGAGGCATGTTCAAACTCAGTACCTCTCCTTGTCTTGTGTAGTATGGGTGTCTGCATGCCGGTAAACGTCCATGCTACTGGGCTGATCACTCAGTGACTTTTTGGAAACCCCTTGTGGGTTAGCATCGGACAGAGGAGGCCCAGGTTTCCAGCTCAGCTTTAGTCCCACAGCATCTTGGTGTCCCACAACACCCTGACAGAGGACTGCCACGGGTTTGGAGTTCACAGACCACATGAATTCCTGGCATGAGTTTGCCTGGAAAAAGACAATGCTACCAATTTCTGTGTTAGCACTTCATTCATTTAAAATTTACAACACATCTTTGTGGAGGATCATGTTTGTTGATTATGTGTTTTACACCCGTGGAGATTTAGGGCCTTGCTTTTATTTACACAACAGCTGCTTGTGATAAACTAGGAAATGCTTGTATTATCTTGTGGGAGATGGAGCGTGATGAAGCATGTCTGATTCTGATGCTTACGTACTGTGGAGCAAAAATTGCTGCTAACAGAACCAAGCAGGAAAGGTACTACACAAGCCCAGATAAGGAACATCCATAATAGACACCAAGAAGCAGGATTATAGCCTTGAAGAGAAAACTCCTCCACCCCAAGCTCCCATGACATGGCTGGTTCACCAACAACGAGAAGAGAGGGATCAAAGGAAAGTGAAAAATATCACAGGCCTGCATGTGTGGAAAGGGAGAAGGACTAACTGCAGCGGGAGAGGCTGTCCAGAGGGTGCTTGCCAAAATGGGCAGGTCGGTGAAGGAGGACACGGCTCGCAGGAGCAGGGGCTGCAGGCTGCCAGGGCTGCTCCTCCTGGCTGGTGGTGGGGCTGGCCAGGAGCTACGGATATCTGAGGTGCTCCCGAGCCAGGCTCGGGAGCAGAGGCTACATTCGGGCCACTGGCTGAGGTGTCATGGGGCCATCGCATAAGCATCCAAGCCCCCAACCCAGGAATCTCTCCCACCTCCCAAGTCAGATAACCCTCAGCTGAGTAGTTTAAAGAGGCTTCTCTGTGACATTTACACGGGTGCTTCCAGGAGGTCCTCTTGAGGCTAGCAGTGCAAAGGGGCTGGTGTCCTGCATGCGCTGGCAGCAGATCGGAGCTGCTCAGTGCCCTCTGCCCCGCACTGCTCTTCGTTCCAACCAGCACGAGGGGATGACTGTCTCCGAGGCACTATCAGCGGTGTAAGCAATAGTTCAGGCTGTTTAAAAGGGCACTTTTCAGATTCCTTAGTGTGACTGAGCCCCTGGATATAGAAGAGCTGGGGTAAGCTTGGCTGCTCTCTGCTATGTGCCTGTGCAGATGAACAGACACATGCAAATACCTGCTGGGGTATTGCAAAGGCAGAAACCATTACCCAGAGCAGCACATCGTCTGCATGTGCCTCAGTTCCCAAAGCTTGTGCCCTGTTTTCAAGTCTGTGGAAATCATGGGGTAGGTTGGGAAGGGGAAGAGAAGGAAGTCTGCATGTGACGGGATACCTGGGGCATCCGTCTGGACCCCAAACGTGCAACATGCTCTCACATGCTGGTGTAAAGACCTAGAAATACATAATGCCCAGCAAATTTAGTAGGCAGCAACTTCCCACTTGGCAAGTGCTAGGTAATAGAGAAATTATGGTTAATGTATTCCCCTGTCAGATCCTCTACAAGTCATGGGGAAGGGGTCGGTAGAGGAGCTTGGGCTGTAAGAGGGAGGGTTTGGATGTCTCTGCTCTGCTGGGTCCTGAGATACAAGGAAAATCAGCCATGCTCCCCAAAAACTGACAGGTCTGACCCAGAGCCCGGTCCAACCCAGAGGTGCCCAGTGAGTGCTGCAGCCCCCGGTGGGGTCCTGCTGCCCAAAGCCAGAGCTCAGTCAGCATGCTCAGCCGGTGCCGGCACAGCATGGACACGGTGGCTACTTTTGCTGTTCGAAAGAGTGTGAGAAAAAGCCATCATTTGCAAATGGCCCCGTCACTTCTGCTGGCTGGCATGGGGGACAGTACTGAACAGCAGCACGGGTGCTCGCATAGGAAATACTGCTCATGGCACCTTGTCGCTGATGGGCTTTGGCCCGGGGTAGGGGGACCACAGCAAAGTCACCCCCACCAACCACAGTGGGAGAGGGGAGAGGAGCCAGGGCTGTCTAGAAGAGGCTAAAATGGAGGAGGAGACCAGCCGATGTGGCTAAACGGCTCCCATTTCTCACCCCACTCCTCATCACTTAGGGCTTCACTCTCAGTGGGAACTAAGCTAAAAGTCAGCCCACGCTGCCTCAGTGCCATGGTTCTCTACCTCTAACATCTACGTGGATATCCCTTTCTGAAATGCAAATCACGTGGCTCTTAAAGCAAGTTCTTTCATTTTCTTAAGTGCGTTTAGTGCATGACTCTTAAATCACAGACTTCTGCACTTGCAAATAACTTTCAACACAATTACTGTGTACAAATGAGGATAGAGTCTGCAAATGATCAATTACTTGATTGCAGCAAATCACACTGGTAGATGTCTGTGTAGTCTCACTTGAATCCACAAGGAGTTGCAGGTCCAATTATTGGACATATTAAAATTATAACATGCAAAACAGGAAGCAAAGTAAAGGATGCTTAAAAAATTGGAGACAGTATTTTGTGGGCAGTAAACCAAGTCTGCTATCCTCTTCACCCCTACCTGCAGGAACTATTACTATGGCTCATTAAGATACTGGCTAATACCTAGATTTCTTTGTCTTTGTACATTTTCCTCTGTAAGGGTGCAAACCAAAAATGTTGCATTGTTATATAAAATTAACTGTATTTTTTTTCTGGTTTTAATGCAATTGTGGTTGTCTCCGAAGAGGGTGATATTTATTAGACTACGACTATCTCTCAGCTAAAGCTCTTCCTTTGTACATGCTCCTTCAGCACATCGTATCCTCAAGTACTCACACAAACCCACAAGTTAAGGATGAAGCACTGCATGTCTCAACTTGTAGATACATACTTACCTTATGCATACTAGCACTGAACCAAAGAGCCCTTAAAAACTCTCTCAAGAAATGCCACTTTTTATTCATTGCTAGATCAATAATGTCTCAAGTGCAATCATTTTTCCCCCCAAAATTCTGTGTTTCTTTGATAAATACCTTTTGCTCAGTAGATTACTCTAACAGTGAATATGCAAGACACAAAGCACCATTTGCCGTGTCCTGAGCCCAAGCATGAGTGATGCTTCACAGTTACAGGCCTTACAGAATGATCTTTTTTGGAAGAACCTGGTTGCCTCAGTGCTGTGCCTCCTCAATTGTTTGTGCTGGAGTGTCTTGGCCGTATGAAGAGTTCTCTGCATCTTTTAAGAACCACAGTAGCACACAGGAGAATCAAATCCTCCGAGTGCAGAACGGCTTATGAAAGGATAGCAATTACTTCTTTCCAAAACATTTTTTTGGGGAAAAAAGCCAGAAGGTCAGAAGTTTACCTCTGAGTACAGCTTTTTGGCCAAGGACAGCGCAGATTCGACCCACAGGGATTATCACATTATGCAGCGTGTCGGTGCCAAGCCCAGGAACAATGCCACACAGTCTGACTCCTACCCGCGGTGCTGCAGGCGGAGCCGAGCCCTCCGCGTGGATGAAGAAAACAGCATGCTCAGGAACGCGCTGTTCAGCGTCACCCCCGCAGCAGGAGTTCACAGAGGCTTCAGAGGCTCTTAGACATAGCTATGAGGAGGTGTTTACCGAAATGAGGTGTAAGCATGTCGCTGAGACTCCTGTTCAGGTAGCGGCTCTCTGTAAACAGCTGCCCAGGAGAGACCTTGTCATACTGCAGCCATAATAACTAGCACACAGAAAGCCCCAAGTCCAGCCACAGAAACCTTTGTTTACTGATTGCAAAGAACAGGAGGGACACGCAGTCCCTCTGAACATCCCTCTCCCTTTGATCATCCTTTGAACAACCATGCCTCCTACAGTGCGAGGCAGAGGTGAGCAAATAACATTTCTTTCCCATCAGTTAAGCTAACCAAGGACCCTAAGCAGTGTAGCCAGCACGTGCTGCCTCAATTATAGCGAGCAAGCAAGCAGCCTCCCTGACTGCTTATCAACCCAGCTTCCCCAATGATGTTGCCCTCTCAAACGATTTTCTGCAAGGAATTCTTCTCCAGAAAACTTACCGTTAAAAGAAAAGACAGCATGTGGGTGTAAGCAATCATTTGGAAGGTATTTGTAACTCTCCTGCTAGAGGCTTTTGCTGTTGGACTCAAGACATTAAGCAATCCTAGCTCTAGAGATTGAGTAGAAAGGGGCTAAACCACAACAGATGGCAGTAACACACCTCTGCCAATGTTTAACGTTTTTGTAATGGGGGGAAGATGCGAGGTGGCAAAATGAGTTTGTAACACACTTGCCTTGGACTTCCATATGTGCCTAAGGATTTTCCTTGCTCTGGATAATGCAGCAACTCCCAAATGAACAGAGTTTCTGTTATACACAGAGGTGTTCACTCTCTCTCCCTCTCCCTCTCCCTCCATGTGCATGTGTTTGTTAAATATGCAGTCACATTGTCATATCATCACTTTCTGGTCCTCTGCTGTGACACTGCAGCTGGTACTCTGACCTCAGAAGACAGAAGCAACTTCCTCAGATGGTCTCATCTGCTCTGAGCACTGCTGTCCTTCATCCCAGGCTCTTGCACTTTGTCTAAACAGGCAAATGATCAACAGCTTGGCAGGTCAGTATTTTGATGAAATTATCTTCAGCCCTCTAAATCCTGATGCTTAATGACCATTCTCTGGCAATCTCTGTCTTCAGTGCAAAAGATACTGCATTTTTGTAACAGGATAGCTAACTCATCATAAAAGTGATCCATTAGCCATTTTCCTGTTATAGCTAGTCTGACAAAAACTAAGAGCATGCATGAATTTGCCACGAACTTTTACAGTAAGAACATGGTACAGAGCTGGAAAGGACAATACTCCCATTTTGAGCAGGAGTTTTAACTGGGTGATCTCCAGAGGTTCCTTCCAAGCAATATTTCTAAGCTCCTATGACTTCATGTGTATAGAAAAGTAAAAAGTACATGTACATTGTCTCTAGAAGTCTCTGCTAGTTATCTTGACATAAAACCCAAAACATTTATTTTCAGTGGCGATAAACTTGGGCAAGAATGATCAACCATGTTAAAAGAGTGGTGGCAGCAGCTGTTCTATTAACACAGCAAGATGGCGAATGAATAATTGTACCATCTTTGTAATACTGTTCTATCTATGGAGATATTTGATTGTTTTCTAATGACTTTTTAATCAGCTTATGTGAAATAAATTATAAGCAGGAAACCTCAATAGGAAACTCAGCAATAAAGCAGGAAGAGATGGCTGTCTGCATCTCGGTTTTGCAAAGGAATTTAGCTTGATTTATTGGACGTGATTTCCACTACCTCATGCCTTGCACAAGCATGTGCAAACTGGGGGAAAAGGAGGTGTAAAATCTGGCCATTCCCATTCGGAGCCACCCAGGGCTGAACACAGCATCCATCCACATCAGCTACGGGAAGGCACTTCTTCCCCAAAGCAGCATGTCTTCCCACACCTGCCCCATGCTGGACTGATGTGCAGGGCTGCTCTGTCTGGAGGGAAGGGCTGCCATACAAAGACAGTAGCCAAGGACACTTTTTCTGATTTCTCAAAAAAAGCACAGATAAATCATCTTAGACTGCTCTGGCATGAACTTATCCTTGTCTACAGTTGAAACTATTATTGGAGATTAAATATTGAGAAAATTCACAAATGAAGGAGCCTTGATAAGTGTAGGGATTTGGAAAATAATTTGCAAAAAAAAAATCATCCCAGGTACGCTTTATAAATCCCAGAACAACCAAAATACTTCCTATTGCTCCAATTCGACGTGGCATTAAGGGCCCATCTTACTGAAGGTCTGCCTGAAGGACGCAGTGTAACTGGAAAAAAGTTCTTTGCCACTCAAGAGAAGTAGAAGGTCTGTATTGAATTACTGGTTTTCCTAACTCCACCTCAAAGAATAACATTTACAATAAAGCACGTACAAAGAAACTTCATATAAATATAACACTAAAGACAATATTCAGTCAGTCATTGAGAAATGAACAAAGAATTTTCCACTCGTTATTGTAGCTGGTAAAGTTTTACATTCTGATTCTTATAAAAGGATTTATATAGTGCTGTAAATTTACAAAGCACTTTCCAAACATAGATAAGACATATTCCCTGTCAAAAATGTTGTGGAAGACAAATGCAAGAGGAGATGTAGGAGGAATCCTTAGAAAGAATTAGAGACTAACAGAGTCTTGAAAGTGTGTGTTAAATGGATATCAGTGCTCTGGAAAACACACAGCCTGATTCTTCAGCTTCTTGCATCAGCTCATACAGGTACAAATCAATTGCTTGAGGGACCTGATTTCTGCTCCACACCAATAGAAGCAGAAAGATCCTGCTTCTTTCATTCTGGTGCAAAAAAATTATTTTGAAATTAGCACAGGTAGAAATCTGACCACTAGATTTGAACTAGGGATTCAAAACTGGATATGTTCAAAACCAAACCAAAATCTTAAATACCCTGAACTGAAAACCAAAACCCAATTTTGTGATGAAGACCATTTCTAAAATGGGCTTTTCCAGAATTAAAAATCAAAACATCATTAAGAGATTGATTCTTGAGTCCAGTTTTGGATCCAGACTTCTGACTTAGACCAACTATGCTAGAGATTTAAGGATGCCTTCCATGCTGTCCCATGGCTGATGAGACTTGGGAGCTCAGGGCTGCTTGAAGTCACCGAGCTAGCACAGAACAGTTGCAGCATTCTGCAGAATTAACACTAGAAAAGTTTTTTAGAACAATTTTGTTCAAGCTGTATATTTTTTCTCTTCTTACTGGATTTTGCTGCCTTGTTCTTCTTTGAAAAGTTCTTCTTTGAAACGCTCCATTTAATTTTAGATGAGTCAATGAACCAGTAGAACTATTGCATGAAAGCTTGTTTAAAAGTCTCAGCTTTAAAATCTCTAAAATACTGCTGTTAAGCTCTGCGACTTATTCCCAGGGCCTGGGCTTGGGCCTTCAGCTGGGAAACCTTTTGTCCAACTCTGTTACTTTAAATATGAAACTCTGCTTGTGCAATCACAGTATACTCCAAGAACAGGGAAGGAAAAGAAAGTGGTTCAAGCAAACAAACAAACAAAGACTGAAAGAGAGATTAAGAGGGAAGGAGTGCCCTGAATATGTCTTTTCTGCATTCAAATCATGGTCTGAAAACCACACTTCAGTTTAAAGCAACCTTTGCACAGCTCTCACTTATTTGCAAACTGGCATCAGCAACTTATGCGAGGATCACATCGATTTTCTGGTGCATTAGTATTTCCTGAGACCCTGAAGTTTAAAATGCAAGTCCATGTGGTGGATAAAAAAATTGTAATAAACATTGTCAGAGCCCTTTGGATAGCTCACTTCCTTTATTAACCTTTCTGTCAGCAGGAGCCCTGGCCAGATTTCAGTAAAGGAAAAGATTCAGAATTTCTCATGGGAAAAATGTTGGCTTTTCTGACAATATTAAGAAAGAATATTAATATAATAACAATTCAGATCTTCATATTGGGGTCAAGCTCTTTTACAGCTCTGCAGTGATCTCCCCGCTCCTCAGACCCCACATTTTCAGTTGTGTGAAGCAAACACCTGTGTGGTTTTGGCGCTCTGCCCTGCTGAAGTGTGGAAAGTTGAAAGACCTCCAGGGCACAAAGCCATGGT
The DNA here is from genome assembly GCF_035582795.1 of Mycteria americana. NCBI lineage: Eukaryota > Metazoa > Chordata > Aves > Ciconiiformes > Ciconiidae > Mycteria > Mycteria americana. The sequence continues at coordinate 17,440,739 of NC_134396.1, read as the reverse complement.
CTCGTCCTTTCCTTATCCTGTGCCTCCTTCACACACAATACTTTTCCAGTTCTCCTAACATTACTGCCACTTCCCTGATCATCTTTTGAGTCTCCCAGCCAAGGAGGGTGACAGTGCTGCCACCTGCCTCTCCATCCACTGTGCCTACCAGAGCCCTTGTGCTACATCTCAGCTGCAGTCCCACCTCCTCAGCGGTGCCCAGAAGTGGATTCAGCATTCAGGGCTGGCTTTTAGGGAATTATCTCGCTCAGGTAGTCCAGGACAGACGATGGCATAGCTTGCTTCAGTCCAGTCAGCATGATTTTAGCCTGTGCCTTTCTTCTGAGCGCCTTTGGAGAAATGAGAGGAAAATGTTAGAAGGACAAGACACGCAGAGCAAGTAGATGATATGTACCTGGGGCTGAAATTTGGACATTCAAAGATGGAGGCTTTGAGGCAAATACTATTGATTGACTATTGATTGACTTTGAGGCAAATACTATTGATGGACTTTGAGGCAAATACTATTTGAGGCAAATACTAGTATTTGGAGGTAAATACTGGCTCACACAGAAAGGCAAGGGGAAATAGTCAGAGAGATAACACTCCAACAGAGCTGGAGTGGTGGGTATCAGGCTGTAAAACTGAAGTATCTGGTGAAACTAGTAGGTGGATTTGTTGGAAATAACTTTGTCAGCACTTCTAGTCCCCTATATCACCTGGAATCCTTCTGTAGTATAGTGATTTAACTGAAAATAGTCTCCAGTCTAGTAGTATTACATAACAAGTACAATTAGTATACATTCATTAGAATCATAGAAGCATAAAATCATAGAATCATAGAATCATAGAATCATAGAGTCATGGAATCATAGAACAGTTTGGGTTGGAAGGGACCATTAAAGGTCACCTAGTCCAACCCCCCTGCAATGAGCAGGGACATCTGCAACTACATCAGGTTGCTCAGAGCCCCGTCCAACCTGACCTTGAATGTTTCCAGGGATGGGGCATCTACCACTTCTCTGGGAAACCTGTTCCAGTGTTTCACCACCCTCACTGTAAAAAATTTCTTCCTTATATCTGGTCTGAATCTACCCTCTTGTAGTTTAAAGCCATTACCCCTTGTCCTGTTGCAACAGGCCCTACTAAAAACTTTGTCCCCATCTTTGTTATAAGCCCCCTTTAAGTACTGGAAGGCCACAATAAGGTGTCCCTGGAGCTTTCTCTTCTCCAGGCTGAACAACCCCAGCTCTCTCAGCCTTTCCTCATAGGAGAGGTGTTCCATCCCTCTGATCATTTTTGTGGCCCTCCTCTGGACCCGCTCCAACAGGTCCATGTGTTTCCTGTGCTGAGGGCTCCAGAGCTGGACACAGGACTCCAGGTGGGGTCTCACCAGAGCGGAGTAGAGGGGCAGAATCACCTCCCTCGACCTGCTGGCCACAAATTAACATTGAGGTATTTGTAGCCAAGACACCTGCTAATGTTAAAGGTAAAATTGGAGGAGAATTCAAAGACCAAGTTCGGGTTACAAGGTTGACTCATGGTCTATATGAGTGAGGCCAGTAATTAGCCAAACTTTAGCTCCTCTTGTTCAACCTTTTGGAGCTGCAAATGACACTTTTCGTAGTACTCTATAGCAAAACAGGAGCAACAAAAATAGTCTCAAAAACAAGACTTGCCACATTTTTTTATAAAATTCACCTAACATTCAAAATGCCTGGAGTGTTCCTAAGTGATCTGCCAGCCTTCACAATCAGGAGCTGCTGTGCAGAATCTAAGGCAGGTTTTCAAAGGCATTTTGGTGTCTGAAGATGCAGGGAGCATCTAGAAGGGATTACAAATGTGGCAGTACAAATTTGGACTGCAACTTAGGGTTAATGGCACCCATCTGCTAGGGTGCTTTCAAAATTCAGTGAAGACTTTTTCTGCATTTTAATACAAGGGAAATTTGAAAACCTGGACTTTTTACTGTCTGGTGAGATGCCTAGTTTAGCAGAGCCTGTGACCAGCGCCTATATATTCCTGGGGATCTGAGGTTGCAGACCCAAGCTCAGGCTGCACAAAATGGTCAAGGAACCTCCAAGGTGACTTAAAATTACCTTTGGTCCTGGCTTCCAGCTAGTATTCATTCCCCCTTGCTAATGAGTCTTGTAAATGAGTCCTGACTGTGCATGTAAGACATATGAACAACCTGTTTGTTCTACTGTATCTAGAATTAGGTCTTGATTTGATTATTACATGTTTATAACACTAAGAAGCAAAGAAAGTAATTGTTTTTCTGTAAATCCAGCAGTATAAAATAAAGTTTGTGTTTCTAAAACAAGTAATTTTAGAAATATTGAGAACCAAAAAACATGTATGGAAAAATCTTCCCAAAAGAACTGGCCTGTGTTTTTTTCTATGAACTATTTCTTTCACTGGGTTTTCCCAAGGCCTTTGTAAAGAAACCAGCTGTCACTTGCCCAAAGGTCTGGTATTCCCGGCAAGCTGGTTTTGTCTGGGCTTAGCTGACAAGGCTGCTGGAGACCATTTAATGGTCATCAGAGAGATTCAGGTTACTCTATGGTGCTGTTGAAGCTGAATGTGCTCCTTCAGGTTGATTTTGACCCTAGGCCGATTTTGAGAATCCTTCAAGTTTGATGAAAAGACACTTGTGCCTCTCTGGAAAGACTTTTTACAAAGCCCAAAGGAACCTCCAAAGCGGAGTCAGTTGGTGTTATTTATCCAGATCATTGTATGCAACCAGACTTTTTATTCATCCCTTTAGCCACAAAACCTTGATTTTTTCTAGGTCCTAGAGGGGAGAGATGTTTCTTACTCATTTCCTACAGCTTAGCCTGCAGAAGCACCATGCAGCAGGGCCTTTACATAGGTATTGCTGTTGAAGACAGGCCAAGAGTGATCACCATTTAAACACCAACATTGTTCTACTGGGGGGAAAAAAAAATGGAAAAACACTAAAAACAAAACCCCAGAAGCCTTCCACATTCATCTTTTGCCAAGTGCATACTAGTGCATCCATTTACAGTCATCCTGACTTACCTTTTAAAAGTATCTTTGCCTGTACCAGTGGTAGAGGAGATGTCACATCAAAAGAAGGCATAAATCTGCAGCCATCCTCACTGCAAACTTTGGTATCTCTAGTGACTATGTCCAGCATTGTTTCATTAATGAGTTACAATAAGTTACATATGTATCATACCTTTCCTCTGCATTTGCCCCTTTGGAGAGGAACCACCAACTAGGAAAGCAAGTCTTAAACTGGGGGCAGTAAATGTCGACTGCCTTGAGGAGAGCTCAAGACTGATTACATCAGTCTGGCTTTCGTCCCTGTCCCCATCTGCTAAAATCACATTACAAAATAGCTGCAATGCACAGAAATTTTTCTGCAATATTATTTTGTCCTTTAAGCTACAGACACTATTCTCAGAAGACCATAGCTGAGAATGGAAGAAGCAAAACCAGTTTTCATGGAAAGATACTCCTAAGCTTTGGAGCTCTTGAACCTGTGTGGAGACCTGGCTCTTATGAAGTCAGTCTCAGGATTTCACTGCAGGGTGTCTCAGATTTCTTTTCTCAGCTCTTTTCATTTCAAGATACTTAGCACTGGTCTAGTACATGCTAGGTACCTTACAGCTGTGCATGGGATCATGTAGTTAGGATAACACACCTGTGAGGCCAATGACCCATCACTACCTCACTACTGCATCCAGTAATTCAATTTGAAATGTATAAACAATTTTGGGAGCAGAATCAAATCCCAGTGTCTTCCCTCCCATCTGATAGCCATACCCTCCTCCCTTTGCACACCTCCCTACATCACTTGCCTATTGTTTTCTTCAATAAGTAGTTGCTGTAACTCTTTTTTATGAGAACATTCATCCTTTTGATGCAAGTTAGGCGTGCGCTGGGAACACCTTCGGGACTGAGCTCTCCTGTTTGCAAAGGCACCTAGTTCTTTGTTCGAGTAGGCTTGGGTATCAGTTCAGTTTTAATTTTCTCTGCACTGCCAAAGTTGGGGCACATTGGGAATGAAAAGAAGCAAAACATGAGGCGTCTAGGAAAGCTTCCATTAAAAAGTGAGATGACAGTAGAGTTCAGGTGAGCAGGGCATTTCAAAATGTTTTAGGATGATATATCTAAATTACGCTTAAATCCGAGATGAAGTGCGTAAGTCTATGCCTGTAGGTAGCTGTTAGGACCATGAGAAAATTTGTGGGTGTCGGCCTTGATGCATATGGATACTGGGCACCTCTGGGTTAGACAGCAACCTGATGAGCTTAGAGGATACTTTAAGAAGAAATTTCAGTGCCCAAAGAGACAGTTAGATATGAACTGACAAGTGAGGCTTTTTGTAGGTCTAAATATTTCCCTGTCTGCAGCTCAAAACACTTATGGCTTATTTATTACACAACTCACATTAAACACATTCTGCAGCAAACATTCAACATGCTCTGTTTTTCAGGACAGTGCTACCACAGTTGCATTGTTATTGGTTGCTTCAAAATAGTAGTAGTATACATTCACTTACATGTATGGAGATACAAACACACAAACATACCTGCACACATACACATACATGAGCACTGTCAGATTAAAAGAGTTGAAAATACTACCACATCATATTTTTCAGCCTACCTCTCACTAATAACTAGAAAAAAACAAGTTCTGGAATGCCAAAGAATCAAGTCAAATTAATGAGCCAAATTCTCAAGTAATGTAAGATGTCCGAGCTACTAGATGAAGGTTGGATCCATATATTTAAAATGAGGTAAAATTTCAGGGAAAATTTTGAGTATCATACTATTTTTTCTAGTTCAAAATAATTTTCCAAGTATGCAATTTCAGACATATTTCTCATCATGGGTAATTAACAGATTGTAAGCAGCATCTCATTTCTGTTCTTCTATTTTTCTGATCTTCACTATACTTGCATTATCTCTGCTTCTCCACCACTCCACCTGGCAGTCTTGGTCTACTGATAATTCCTGTTCTGGCTATCTGTGTTTACAATTGGGCAGTATTTAAAATCTCAAAGGTAAACTCATACCTGTTTCAATATGCTCTTCAGTATATTTCTATGCTGAATATGGCAATGTCTACACCAGCAGTACAGCCTGGCCTCTGATTCCCAAAAGCAACTTAAATTGCCCTGTGTCCTTATGCAAAATTTGCCAGTTCCCTGAAAACTTGAGAAAGACTCTTGTGCTCTCTGGGGATATGTGATCAAGATGAGTGTCCTGGTACTCCTAAATTCCTTTCCTTTCTTTCCTTGCTTTACAGAGAAAAGGGTAAAGTTATTTTCCTGCCCTGTTCTATTGACATTGTACACCTGCCTGCCGTCTTTGACCACCTAAAACGTTTTGCTGCAAGCTTAAAGGAGTGCAGAAAGCACCTGCATCCACTTTACTGTTATTTATCAAATTGCATAGCTGTGCTGTTGAAACATTTGGGATATTGTGGACCTCTATGTGTAATACTATGAGTAACACTGCTTCAGTTGAATAATTACATCATCAAAGACAAAAAGTATTTTGTATGACCCCTATTTTATTTGGGCCACAAATAAAGTCTTACACAAGTTATGATCACTATAAAATGGAAAAACCTAAACTTTAGAACAAGTCACAAAGCACACAGTGTTCCAAAGAATAAGCCAAAGTCCCAGTTACAACATGAAAGGAACACATAATTTGCCCATACAGAAAGGAACCCTTGTCCCCAAAATTTGTGTAGTACCACAAATACATGGGGAGCATCACATGGCCCAGATACAAAGTATATACTTCAGGCAACCAGTGAAAAACCAAGATGGCAAAAAATCAAGTACAGTTTCTGGCCACAGGAACTGTGAATTTTTCTAATTTCTTCTTTTACCCTTACAGAAACAGTTCTGGTTCCACATGCAGACTGTATTAACCATTCTCCTTGGGAACGCAAGCTTCACTGCCACCGCTTCTGAACAGCAGCTACAAATAGCTTCTTTGATACCTGATTATTTTGAGTTTTTCATTATATCAGAGAGTTTAGAAAAGGAAAAGAAGTATTGATTCAACTTTGGCCAGTCAGGGATTATAAGCTCTGTTCAATGTGACTCTTTACTATGGAGAGCAGGAATTGTTCACAAGTCCATACAGCCATTCAGAAAGAAATTTCTTTGGTGTGCCACCATCCCAGTTTATCAACATCTGACCAATAGGTCATTGGAGATCCACCTGCTCTGCTCTGAGGAGCAGAATATTGATTTACTGCTGATTTATATTGATTTATATTGATTAGCCTGGAGAAAAGGAGGCTGAGGGGAGACCTCATCGCTCTCTACAACTACCTGAAAGGAGGGTGTAGAGAGGTGGGGGTCGGTCTCTTCTCCCAGGTAACAAGTGATAGGACAAGAGGAAATGGCCTCAAGTTGCGCCAGGGGAGGTTTAGACTGGATATTAGGAAATTTTTCTTCACCGAGAGGGTTATCAAGCATTGGAACAGGCTGCCCAGGGAAGTGGTTGAGTCGCCATCCCTGGAGGTATTTAAAGGACGTTTGGATGAGGTACTTAGAGACATGGTGTAGTGGTGGTTTTTGGCAGTGTTAGGTTTATGGTTGGACTCGATGATCTTAAAGGTCTTTTCCAACCTATATGATTCTGTGATTCTGTGATTCTGTGATTTCTCCATGGACACCTGAGAAAAGGACACTTGAACAAGAGTGTGCACAACAGTGAGAGAAGTCACAGCTGCACAGGAGTTTCTTCATTTTTAGTGTCATGATCAACGTTCACCTGGTCAGATGAGAGCGCTGATCTTTCTTGTCCCCCCTCCTTTTGTCTTTCCAGCCACTCAGCTTCCCACTACCCTTTCTCCATTTCTGCTATGTAATATCAGGAGGATTTCCTGTTTACTCAAGATACACTGGAAATAACACAGAAAAAAACATGTGCTTTGGCCTGCCAACAGACCTGGTTGAGATTGAGCCTTTCAGCATCTCCAACACCTTCTCACGATGCAGTCCTCAGGCCCTCTAAGTGCCCCCTTCTCTGCACACTTCGTATTATCTTTTTCTAGTTCATAATAATGCCCAGTTTGCTAATCACGCCCCTCTCTCTCTGCTCCTTCCAACATATTATCTCACTCCTAGGTCTCCTCTTCCTTATGAAATTACTCCAGCATTACTAGGCACACAGGAAGCGCTGATGACTATTACTTGCAGTCACAGCTGATCTAGCTGTTCTTCCTCTGTAGCTGCAGCTTATAATGAACATATAAAGCAATTTCCAGCTGCTCTCCCCAGACAAAAAACAGAAAGCATTCGAAGAAAGGAGTCAGAGATGTGTCCTGCCAGCTCTCTGCAGACCACAAGTAAATGCTTTAAGAAGCAGAGTGGGACCAGGAGCCACAGCCTGAGCTTTAGCAGGACTCCATTACTTCTAATTACATACTGGGTTTTCCCCTTTCCTTCTGAGGGGACAGGATGACTAGAAGACAATCCTCATCACACCTTCTCTTTAGTCACACCTAGCCAAGTGCATGTATTTCATTCCTGGAAAATTTCCCCATAAGCCTCTTCTTCCAGCGTTTAAATATTTTTGTGGTTCTTTTAATAGTACAACAGGAAATACAACCAAAGTAGATGGAGTAAAGTTGAGCTGACTTCAAGAAGTCCAGATGTTTGGAAGGTATACAAACCTTTCAAAGTGATCAAAATCACTTTTTGGTCTATAAGTCAATCTGGAAAAACATGCCAAGAATATTAACAAAGCTAATTTTGATCGTTTTTCTGATTTTACCTCTCTTGGAAACATTAGAAAACCAGCCTTTGACATTTCCATTTGGAGTCCCACAAAAATCAAGGAAGTGGAAAGGCAGAGGAAACAATAAAAGTCAATGGTTGGTTTGTTTGAGGCTTGGGAAGAGACTCGCGGCAGTTTATATCTCTGTCCGTTTGCTCACCCCTAATTTAGGACTCCTGTCAAGCTCAAGTTTCTTTTAAAGCACAGGTCTTAGTCAGCTTCTCTGTGATATCTGCTGTGATAAGCAGTGGTCAGCTGAAACTTAATCTGGGCTTTTGAGCTCTTATTTGTCCCCTCAAGTCCTCTCGCTCCCAGGTGTGTCTATGGCCACCGTGAAGATCAGCTCCAGTCCTGCTTGGCGCCTCATGTAGCTGAGAGCAACACCTTCAACTCAGAGACACTGCTCAGCCCACGTGTCCAGAGTACTTCAAAAGCTTCCAGCTGGCTGCACCCAACCTGCCTAAGACACTGCCCATGTCATCCGGGCACTCACAGTATGACCGAGCTACGCCATTTGCCAGCTTCTCTCTTGAGAACAGCAATGTCCTTTTCTCCAGCATTGCCAAACGAAGCCACGTCCCACTTGCAGCACTCGTAACACTGCTGTAAAGATCATTCCCCAGTTGCTTGTTTATGTTAAGACACCTCCATGGGCTAGTCCTTGCCTGCCAAATCCAGGATAAGTGCCTCACCTCAGCTTTAAAGCCCCTTGTGCTCTACCCCAAGTCTCACTCACCTCTTGCTTGCTGACTCCTGTCTCCAGGAGGGCATTTTCAAACCAAAATTTTGCTCTTTCTTCCATATTTTCCTTTCTGCCAGACAACTTCCCTAAGTAAATACCCATGGCACTATCTCTTCATCTTTCTTTGAATCCTGCCTTGAAGTTCGACTTTGCTCTGAAACCCGCAAAAATCTTGGCACTGGCCAGAGTGCCTGTTTGCAGATACCACAGTCATTTTTGCTGCCCAAAGTACAGCAGAGGGAAAAGGAAGCAAACCCTTCTTTTGTGAGAGGCGGGGCTGGTGGGTGAGATCCTTGCACAGGCAAAACACAGGCTGCCTCTCCCCCACTTTCTCTCTTTGCCCAGGCCGGACAGCCCGGCAGCAGCATCTTTTGCAGAGCCCGTGAGGCACAGGGATGGTAGGAGGTGGCAGCAGGACAGCCTGCAAAGCCCGGACATGTCTTGCACAGCAGAGCCACAGCTCTGGACTCACCCCACGCTGTGGTCAAAACTCAGCAGTCATCCCAATCCCTTTGATGAGAACATCACATTTTCCACGAGCTCCTTCTTCTTTATCCCTGCCCGATTTTTCTACCCAGCTCTTAAGAACAGAGAGAAGTCAAAAATGCATCTCAGAGAGTTTTTTTATAATCTGATCTGAAGCCCAGTGGAATTTTTCTACTGATCTCAGATAGGATTTTTGCTGGGGATCACAAGTAATGTGCTGCCTCTTGAGATCCCATAAGGAGTTTTGCTCACAGCATGAACATAAATCACCATGAACATGGCTTCCACTGAGCTAGCACACATCTCATTCCTAGTGAGCGGTGCCTGTGTCAATTTGCCATTAAAAAAATCTGTAATTTGGGCAAATTTACATGCCAGGTGCAGGGCAGTCACACTTAGTATAGAAGTAGAGTATACAGTTTATTTTTATATAGCTATAGTTATAAATTTGTATATAACTATACATTTTTTTAAAAAAGCATTTAGAAATCCATATACTTTAAACATATACACCCAAAGAGAGGTTCATAGGCTTACCTTTTGGGCAACCCAGGCCACAGGATGCCAAACCACACACCCCATAAGCTTTTTTTTGTGTGAGACCCTCATGTTTAAAAGCCATGCAGTATCTTTAAACTGAGAAGCAACTCTGTATTAACAAAGACATGGGGCAACTCAAGCAGGAGTTGTAGGCTTTTCTGGAATACTTAATGAGCTACTGTTGACTGGACAGTGTGGTGGCAGTTTGCAATACTGTTTGCAATTCTTAGAATCACATTTCTGGTACAAATATTCATAAGTGCGCATTGGGAATAACTTGTTTCTCATTCATCACAATCTGTGCTTCACAGACATCAGAATTTCACCCTCAGCTCCTTTTCTGAACTGCCACCTGGCATTTATTTTCATTCGTCTGGAGGCAAATCATTGCTCTTAGACTCCTGAAGCCCTTATGTGAACACCCCACTGATTTCCATAGAGAATCTCCCCAGACCAAGAGTGCAGACTTTGATCCTCTGCGAGCAATGGGAAAGGGCAGAATCAATAACAATTTACTAACCAAAGGTTTGTAAATCAAACCAAATCAATTTACTAACCTCTAAACTTTGGGGCTGGAGGTGAGGGGCATCAGGGGGGACCAGCAGCCATCTGCTACAGCCATCATTTCCCCTCTGAAGCAGGCAGAAATGCAGGTGAGCCTGTCCTGGATGGCAAGCTTGCAACTGCACTGTCAGCAGTGCTGGGGATGCCCTGGCCATGCAAAGCATATCACCCATACATACTGCATCTCCAAAGGTTTCACAGAGGTCAGAACTACACCTATGAACCTGGTAAAGGACCAAACCACTTCAGTGGCATTACAGTCCTGGGCTGAGCGTGGACCTGAAGGCAATTCTTGTTTCTGCCAAGCCCCTGGGACTTGGGACGAGTTGCCCATCCTTTCTCTGCCATACTTTTCCATCTTTGAAATTAATTTCCATTTTTCTTCCCATTAAACATGAGGAGAGGAGGAGGGACTTTTGATAGAAGGGTATAAATACATAATCATACTTTGTGAAACACTCAGAAAACTATAGATTGAATTAATTTAATTGTTTTGGCTCAGACAACTCTTTCTTGAGCAGTAAATGTTTAATTTCAACATCCTGTAAATTAACTCCTTTGATTTCATAGAAATGCTTTGCTTAGGTGTTTATCTAAAGTTCATGTTTTTAAATGGTTAAAGGAAAAGAAACAAGAAATATTTTCTGCTGAGGCAAAGCAAAATGTTTGCTTCACTTGACATGACTTTATTGTCACCTTTTTCTGTCTATTCATATGAAAAACCCATCTGCAGACCAGTTCCCAGTGAATATCCCTCTTCCCTTGCCTCCAGTTTTACAGTTAGTTCAACAAGCAGCAGAAGCAGCAGCACAGCTCTTCAGGGGCTGTCAGCCAGGTATGCACAGTCCTTGCACAACGGGACCACAAACAAAGCACAGCCCTCCAGGCTTGACTGCAAAACTACAAAAAAACACAAATAAAATCAACAGCAGCAGTAACATATGCTTCATAGGAGCAGTGAGGCATAGAAAGGCATCACCTTAAGGCAACAAGGTTTTCAGACTAATATAATAATAATAAGAGATTCACAGCTTTACCAAGCTAGCAATAAAAAGACTACACTAAAAAACAACATCATAAAATAGTGGTTCCTAGGTCACAGATATGAAGCAAAGTGGTAAAAAGGGTATAGACAATCAGTGTTTCGCATTTTAGTGGTTTTAGTCTACATTTAAAATGTTAGATTATTACACAAATAGACAATTGGGGGTTTTATTTCTTAGTGATCTCAGGGAAGACATAACTTACACAGCTGTGGGAAAGGTAAGGATGGCTCAGAGCTTGGGAGCTGAAAAGAGGGCAAAATGAAGGGTAATGGGAAAGGACAAGGGCAGCTTGCAGAGAGGGCATGAGAGGGTGAAGGGAAACATACAAATTTTCTGTGCATTGCTTTTCCCACCTACAATTTAAACATCCAATAAGCTTTCCTCAAAAGTTAGGGAAATCATAGTTTCTAGCTGGTTATTTAGAAATTGTAAATCATGTTGTAACATTTTCAGGCAAAATTTATTAGATAATTTTGCACCTGTGAAAGACGTTTTCAATCCTGAACTCTATTTTTGAAAGATATAGGAAGATATGAAAACTAATAACCCCTGATATTGGAATTCTACAAGTTCTATACTCCTGGCATTTTTTTTTCCCCCTGCAGGGCTATGCCTCTGTTTTGAAACCTCCAAGCCCTTTCCTACCTATCTTTAAGCACAGCAGGTATGTGTGTGTGTGTGTTTATTTTGGCCTATGGCTACGTAGAAAGGAAATTGAAAGTTTTATTGAAAAATCTCTTTCGCGATAATGCCATTTTGGGGGATTTATTTTTTCCTTTCATAGGATAATCTGATCTATTTGATGGTGAAGACCCTCTGCTGGAAATGCCTGAAAAGGTGCATGGGATGGTGTCTGTAGTGATTAGCTAAAGGTGATGAAAAACACCAAGTTTCCCTGCAAGCCACAGGCAGGGTTCTCAGGCACCCCGGGCCCCATCTCTATTTCAAATAGCAGTTTTTAAAAGAGATTAGTGTGCACTGTTGCACAGTTTATACTAAGCTAATCCTGTGGGAATACATTTGGTTTTGATCGCAAAATACTGAATATATAATACAAGTCTCCACTGCCCTCCCAAGCAAACAAGCTTGCCCTTCCAGCCGGCACTGGATCCTGCACCCCACACCCTGGCGTGCCCAATGGGGTGCTCAGCTCAAGCACAGCATGCATGCATGTCCCTGCCCAGGGCTGGCAGGAAGACAAGGGTTTGCAGTGGCTCCTTTCCTCTTGCTTTCCATGTGGGCATGATTGCCACGGCTGGCACTGCGGCAGGATCCACGGGATGGGAAGAGGATGTGGGACAGTATGGGGAGGATGGGGGGATTCAGTCATAAAGAGGGCACCTGTTGCAAACACGTGCGCACAGAAATACCATGAAGCAGGCTGCCCAGGGCATTTCAGGTTTAGTTCCCCTTCCTGAAGAACAAGGGGCATTATCTGAACAGGTTTAAGTCACAATGCAGCTGTGAACTCGGCATACTCCGGAGGCTTAAGCAATATAAACCTACAACATGACATTCACAGTCACTGTCTAAATAATTTTCAGTTCATAGCAATTAATTCACAGGTGTCAGGTATTTGCTAATGTAAATGGTTTTCATGTAATTAAAGACCACAGTTCAATACTTGAGCTCAGTAGAGCAATTACGGTCACGATGGCACACACAAAATCCTGACTGCAAAGAAAAAACAGTCTTTGCAATGCTTTATCCTGCATAAGGCAAACCCAGATCTGTGGCATGCACAGGCAAAAGATAATCAGAGAAAGCACCCAAGGTACCCTGACCCACCGGCTGGTATATTTTATATAAAAGCCAGCATTTAGCAGGGACCAGGGGCTCTGTTGCACTGACCAGCAGCACCCCGTTCCCTGCACCTCCAAAGGCACATTCGCCATGCTGGGGGAAGGGGCTGCCTCTTTAGCCTGGGTCTGCACAGGCACAGGGGTCCCCTCATAGGCCCGAACCCCAAGGGCAGCATGGGTGTGGGGGCAGCAGTGGGGCTGGTGGAAGAGCCATAGCATGGCCCCTGCTCTGCTGGCTCAGCCCAGCGCTTCCCCTGCACTTGGGGACACTGCGCTGACACTGTCTGGCTCCTGCAAAAAGGGGTGGCTCTGACCCAATGTTCCCACCTCCTTCTTGTGCCAGAGTGTCCAAGCCTGTGGCTATGCCAATAGCGAGAGCAGGGGGCTGATCTGGCAGAAGAGTAACTGGGAGTAAACCCAAAACTTCATTTTCAACCAAACCAGGTCTCAAATCCAGTCTGACAGGGAGTGGTACGAATACAGCGCAGAAGAAAAGAGGCAATGACAACTCAGGAGAAGGAAGGACCATTTCTTGAAGCAGCAGCACTGTAACATAAGCATAAAGTGACTTTTAGGTTACTCATAAAGATGGGAATAAGTGCTCCTCTAACCTCACTTTACAATCTATGGATGGGTCATGCAATGTAAGAACTGCTTGCAGCTTTCACAGAACAAGGGTGGAATTTCTGCAAACACATTTATTTTCATGGCACTGTTCAGGGTCCTCAAGCCCAAAGCTCTGCTCAGGGCAGGGCCAGCTCTGAGTCTGGATCCATCTTCGATGCTAGACCAAGTTGCCCAGGGCCTTTGATTGTCTCCAAGGCTGGGGATACCAGCCCTCTCCAGGCAACCGATGCTTGACAGAGGCACTTCAACTATCATATAATCCATCCAAAGGCCAAAAAGGCCAAGAATATAGAGAATTCTGGGACAAAATTTGGAGTTTATACACTTAAACTAGGGCCAGTGATGTCACAGGGTCTCAGTCCAGCCTGGTGCCAGCTGACGTGCAGGAAGGCAACTTGGCCTGTCAAAATCTGAGAAACTTGATTTTCCAACCAGCTATGCTTTGTGTTAGCTGGTGACAGGATGGGAGACCTGGAGCTCCCTCTCCCTCCTTCTCAGCCTTGTCCCTTGTGCCTGAAGTCAGCTTTTAGCTTAAGCAGATGCTGGGCTCAGCTGCTTGGCCCTTTCCCTGCCACCCCAAAACATCACCTGGGAGGAGAGGACCATGCTCCAGCCACTGGCACAGACATAGGGTGGAAAGCTGCTGGCTTTTGCCTTTTCCAGCTGAAGCCTTCGCTGAAGAGCAGCTGGCAGCACACACTGGTGGCTCTCCACCCCCTGGAGAGATACCTCCTCACCCACCAAGGAAAGCCACAGGGGGTTGCCTTCATTTTTTTAAGAAAGTTAATTTAGAACATGTTTCAAAAGGGACACCAAGGTGCTGTGCTTGTCATGGACGTGATACACGGAGAAGCCCGAACAGAGCTCTGAAAATGCAGGAGAAGGAACTGAGAAGTAAGAAACCAGAGTAAATACTGAGGTGTGCAAGTTTGTTTCCATCTAAATTAACAGGGACTGTGTCGTTGGCTTCAGTGAAGCCATGCTTTCGCCCAAGCACTTGTGGTGCCAGGGGAAGGGATAGCAGAAAGATTTAATTATCCAAATAGGTGATCCAGTTTCTTCAACTTGCTTCAAACTGGAGGTTAATGTTCAAATAATTAAAAGGCTGTTACGCATCGGTCATCATGACTGGTGACTCATCCTTTTCACAGTTCAGTCAAGTTACTTCTAAATCAGTCAACAGACTTCTCACTGATTGCTGGAACATGTCAGGACTTCCTACCTGTTTCAAGAGAACGTTTTACAGGCATGCCCTGCTCTTGTCCTCAAGGTTTCTTAATGGACCTTTCTCTGCAAACCTAGCCCAACTGCACTGAGCTTGAAAGTCTTCAGAAAGGAAAACAACACTTATGGTAGCAACGAGATATTAAAAGAGGAGTTAAAAACAAAGAAGCCACTGCCTCTGCAACTCTTTATAGCTCCCTTGTCTGCAGCGGCAGGAAGCTTTCTGAGGGGTCCATTTCAAACTCAGCAACAGCTTTCTTACAGGGGCTGGACACAGTAACCAAAAGGAAAACAGTTTTCCTTTTGCTAACAACAAAGAGATTTCGTAACTGTTGCTTCTGCAAGTAACAATCCTCTGACCTTCAAAAAAGCACGCCTAAAATTGCTGCAGATCCTTTCCCCAGGTACACAGCTAAGTGGGCAAATTTTCAAAGCAGGGAGTGCTTCTGTGGACTCTAATGGAGTGCAATGAGAACTGCTGCAAATTACCACCCAACATGCATTTAGCACCATACATACACAACTGGGTTCTGAGAAAAATGTTTGCTATTAAATGTAATTAATATCTACCTAATCATTAATGCATAATAACTCTCATCATATACTAGGAAGCCTAGATTTCCCAGTATTAATTAGCCTACAGAAGGCATGACCAGAAGATATCACTGATGTCAACAATTTAATATGATTCAAATATACATGAATAATGAGAATGTTCACAATAATATTGTACAATAAGCTATTTCATATGAATTGGGGGCGGGAAAAAAAAAAAGGACTATATTGTAGCATCAACCATGGTAACAAGGGTTAATCAGAAGCTTCCCAGCTGGCTGGCTTTTTCCTGACCGCCCATTACAGATTTATTTCTCCCTCTTCCTTCCAAGGGTGAGGTGCTGGCCTCTCCACTCCGGACTGCTGTGCTGGACAGACCAGTTAAGATATTTGGCAATTTCCAAGTGACTATTAAATTACCCATGCATATTTTTGACCTAGTTATAAAATATAATCGCTGGGCAACATCCAGGAGAATGCAGAAGACTGATAATAAATTGCAGATCCTGTGTCACTAGTTCAAAAATCCAACCCTGGCAGTAAGCTAGGCTAATTTTCTGACAGTTGTTTTCACAGCCTTTTTAACCCAAAGGAGCAGGGAGCGGCAGAGCACACATCCCTGTGTTGGCGCAGGGCAAGCAGGCTGCCCCATCGGCACTGGGACTGCCTGCTCCACAGCACCTTCAAAAGAAACGGAAAATTCTTCTTCAAACAAACACTCTTGAAGAAATGTGATCATTCAGCATCAACTGGGAATGGGGATGGGGTTCAGAAAAAAAGGGTTGCTTTTTTTTTTTGCAAATTTTGTTACTCTATTTGGCATTGTCCAAATACTGTCAGTTTTTCACCAGCTTTGGGGGTTTTTTGCATACTCACTTCTTTATCTTTCCACAAGCAAAATGGGAAGAAAAGAGAGGTAAAGAAGTGAAAAACAAAGGTTTATTGATTTTTTTCAAAGAAAGCCCCATCATTCCCAGTAAAATTTTTTGTTTCGCTCAAAAATTATTGAGTGAGCCTTGTGGGCAGATCTTCTTACAACTACTGGATTCCCCACAGAGAAGAGAGCAAGAGCTTGTTGTTGTACCAAAAGCAATAGGGCACTTAGAGAGTCTCCCATCCAGCAAATTCACTGCACAGGTCACCGGGCATCCTGATGCCTCCATTGCTAAAGCTTATCTTTCTCATGGGCACAGTGATGCCAAGACCCATGTTTTACCACCCTGCCGTGAAATGTAACTCCTGCAAATGAAACCCCTGCTAGCAAAAAGCAGTGCAGCCTCCCGTTCAAAGGCTATTACTTTTGCTGAGCATGAACATGAAAATTTGCTTTGAGCCCTCCCCTGTCTGCCCTGTTATTCTTTTTCCACTGTTTATGAAATTCAGACTTCATTTGCTGTGTGGCCTGTATTATGTCCCATGTTTCTGTTTCCAGCGAGGATGGCCCAGCATGAGCGGCAGCCCACTTGGGCAAACAGCAGGTGACACAGCACACCTCCTCCCCAGTGGGAAGGGTCCCTCTCCCGCCAGGGAAATGATCCGCCGGCAGAGCTTTCTGCAGTGAGAGCAGCCAGCATGCTCTCGGCTTACTGCATGGCCGTTGTACCACGGTGTAGACAACACCACCAAGCAGGGAGAGGGGTGAGGGCCACTGTGGCCGAAAGCCCCGTATCAGCAGGGCATTGTCCTCTGCCCAGTGCTGGAAGAGGGCCAATGCCCAAGCCCCCATGGCCACCTCTGCTGATGCTCAGGGATAACGATGTCATCATGCATCCTCTTGACAAGCAGGAGAACTGCCCTCTGACAAGTTTTCATTGCTGTTAAAAGACTAAAATTTTGACTACATGTAGCTTTCTCTGATGTTTGAGAACCCAACCTCATTAATTCTGCCACAGGCATGGGGCAGCAGAAAGAAGACAAACATGGGACCAGGGAGAGGCTCAGAAAAAAGGAAAAGAGATGTCAAAGACAAACATTAATAAAGAAGATTTCTACACATAGATTTTGCACCCACTCTGTATGAACACTCTTGCTCCAGTTTAAGAGTACCTTTGTCCACTTTAGTTTAAACCTGTTCCCAAAGCAGAGATAAACCTGGATTAAATGAAGACTGGAATGTACACAGAAGGACTACTTGGAAATTGTGTCCCAAGGCACATGCTTACTTCAGCTGGTACTTCAGGATGGAATAGAAAAAGCATATCAACATTTAATTGAATGTACAGGACATTTTGGAAGACCTTTCTTTTGTTGCTTTTTTATAAAGCATTTTGTGAGATTGCAGTACTTGAGAAATAGAACCAAGAAAAAATACTAAATGGTACTAAGATGATGGCAATAGTTACTGTATCTAGATGAGAACAAAGAGCTGCATGCAATCTGAATGGCAGAGGATGAAAAAGGACCTGATTTTTTACATTTTTCGTGCTAAAAAAGCCCCAGCTATTTTTTCCCTTAATAACCAGCATTTCCAATATAATAGAACATACCAGGGAAAGAATATATCCTGGAGTGCTATGCGTGGCTTTATAAGTCCTGAAAGATCAGACAAATAACTCATAGCCCAGCAGCTGGGGAAACAAGACAGACTTTCTGGACCCCCCGGCATGGTCCTGTGACCACTCATGCCAATGCCCAGAGACCAGATCGCTCAGGGTCCCAGGTGCGGGGTGCCCAGCTGCCCGGTTGAGGTAAGCGGCTTGAACTCAGCTCCAATTTGCAGCAGTCATGGCCTATGTACGATGAATTTAACGGCCTGATTTCATTTGCGAATGGAGTTGTGCTGTCTGGGTTGCAAAACATACTTCCATTTATATTGGAAGGGATACCAGAGAGACTAGTTGAATAGCCAAAGACTGGCTTTATGATCTTTTCACAGAGTGTACCCTCCCCTGCTGGGATCATGGTGACAAGGAAACAGAAGTTTGCACTTTCTCTTCTAATACTGTAAAAAACCTCCAGGGGGAAGGATAACAAGCCCCCTTGGTCTCCTTCAGATGAGGAGATGGAGAGGTCAGTTGACACTATATTGAGCTTCGTTTCAGGGCCGCAAGGCATGCTGTTCATATCATTAATCCTGCATGGGTATTCCTGTGCCCCAGACCTGCTTGGTATTCATCCCACTTGCAAAGAATAACGATAATTTTAGGTATCTTCAGTCCAAGACACAAAAATTACAACTATTACTTATCTCATTTCAAGTTAACATTGTCCCAGAGTTAATACCAAAACTAATTTTTTATATGGATATTTATAAAATTGCCTGTAACACACTAGCAATAGATTTCAGCATTTTATCTTCCAGTTCTCAGAGTAACACTAAGAGAGATTCATGTGAGAAAATAACCTGTAATTAGGTTGGCCAAACAAAATTGTGGAGAAGTCTATAAAAGCATAATCGAATTTATGTCTGGGACCTCCTGCCACCGTGCTAGGGCAGCGGTGAGAAGATTTGAAGAATTTAGGCTTTTCCCATCTTGAGCAATGTCCTGCTCCACGTATGCAACAAACTGCCATCCACTGAGTCCACTTGAACAATTTTGAAATGAACAAATGTATGTGAGAGTAAAATCTGGCTAGTTAAATGTTCGTGGAAAGCAATTATAAGGGACTGGCTGGCAACTTCAGCCTTAGTTCCCTTCCAACTGCATATGTGTACTTCTAGGAGAGGGTATGTAGTTGTTCTATTTCCAGTTCCTGCAGCTATGTCACAATTTGTGGTTTGCAAAATTAGAAGTTAATGAAGTATGCCGGCATTAGGATGAGTCCTTGAGAGAAAAATCCAGCAATAAAAGGCTGGTAATTGCTGCCAAACAAGGAACTGATGGATAGCACACCGCGCTGGTTGCAGGTAGGTAGGCAAAGTGACTCATGAAGTAGGCTTAAAGGGATGAGTAATCAATGAAAACAGAGTGAAAGAATAAATTGTCTTGTATGAGAAAGGCAGCTGCTGCCAGAGATCACCCGTCTAGGACACAGAAGCAGTAATGAAAAATTGGAGTAGAATAAAGAAGGGCAATGGAAGAAAGCAATAGAGCAGCAGTTCCCAGTCCCAATTTGTTCAAGGACTAACATCACTCACAGCAGCTGCAGCAATTCCTGGCCATGGGCAGAGGAGGAGGCAGTCAGTTCTTTAAGCAATGTGCTCTGACCCATCTTGCACATGTGCAGCAGCATGTGGAGGGGATGGAGGCAGAGAGCCTATTGCAGATGGCAGCTAGAGGTGCATCTGTTCTGGACCCGTGGATAAAGCCAATCAGACAGTGCAGATTTGGAAGTGAAGGGGAATATGCAGTATTTTGAGGCAGAAACACTGGCATCGTGTTTGGATGTTAGAACATGAACATCCATGTGGTCAACTGTCACTGCGGAGGACAGCAGAGCTCAGAGTTACTTCGGGGGCTTCTTCCCAGACCCCAGTAAAGCAACCATGTGCTCCAGTGCTGTTTCCCCCACCCCTGCTCCAGGGAGCCCTGCTGCGGCTGCACACACAGCAGCAGGGGAGCCCACCACTCCTTCTGCGCGCACCTGGAGGCGAGGGAAGATGAAGCTGGTGTCCCTGATAAGGGGACCCCACACGGAGCTGCGACAGGCCAGCATATGCATGCGGATCCAGGAGCGCAGCAGCAGTTGCCCCCCACTGTGAGATACAACATGCTGAGACTTTTCCCTTATTTCGATAGGTGCGGTCCATTTACATGTTAAATGAAAGCTAGACCATCTCTCCTCTGACTGTGATTATTGAATCACAGTCAATAATAGAGACAGAGAATACTCTGATACTTCAGCCCTCTGATATATTGTTTACCCAATTCTCTCAGACTCTGCTAAATCTTAAGCTGTTCCCCCAATAATTTTATATATTTGGATTGTGTATCCAAGCAAGGCTTTGGAGTTAATCACAACACTAGTCATTGGGACTGAACAGGAACGGGATGGATTTGTGCTTGTTCTCAGACAGGATAAGCCTACCCATTAGGAGAAAGTTTCCTGGTTCACGCTCTCGGATTAGAAAAATGAAACTCTGTATCTCTACTATCCTTGCTTAGACTCTGATCCCATAAACACTCTCACTAACATGTGCAAAGAAGAGGAAACACAGCCAATTCCTACTAAGTTATAGTGAGCAACAATCTTATTGCAGGACATTTATGTTTTCTGCATGTTCCACTGGGAGAGAGGTCCCTTTAAAGCTTTCAATATGATTTAAGCACAAATGGTTTTTATATAGGTCAGGAAAGAGAAATGTAATTTCCCCTAGTTTTGTTTGGTTGAAGTTCTCTGTTCTAGCACTTAATTAATGACTCTGGCAAAATGTTTTGAAAGCAGCAATGTTTCTAACCCCAAATGCATTGCCAAATTGAGTGCTTCCTGCTCATTGTCTATTTTGGAGAGGAGGCTGAATCCATGCGCTGCTAATAAAACCCAGGAAACTATTTTTATGGCTGTGGAAAAAAGGTATTTCTTCCTCAGTACCCATCTGTCAGTTATAGCTGCGGGAAAGAAAGAGGTGATATAAGAGATGTGGAAAGCAAGGGAGAGGAGGGAAGGGAAGCCACATAGGACAACGCAATGTTATCCCAGCTGGAACAGTCAGCTTCACCAGCTGGCTTTGACACATAACTTTCTGTCTTGTACATTCACCCTTGAAACCCAAGCACTGCGAGGAGAGTCCACATAAGGACATAAGCACGCAGAGTGTAAATTAGGCAGAACGGCGTCCAGAACACGATCCTCAAGTCTTTACCTAATCCAATGAGTGCCTGTTTTTTTACCAGTATATTTCCCCAGGTTTTTAAGCTTTCATGTCTCTTACAGCCCAGCACCTGCCTCTGGTCTGAAAGACTGCAGCCCCGAGGGCCTACATCAGTACACACACTCAGAGCCCCCCTAAGGTGTGTCTCCATGTGTCACTACAAACCGACGGCATTGCCATCAAAGACCTGCCCAGAAGAGGAGGCGACACGCTTCCACTGCACCATGGCCTGATGACCGCTTCTCCAGGCAGTGAGAAGCAAACATGCCCCTCTGCAGTGTGAAGGGTTCGAGCTTGTTACCCTAATGGCTAAAGTTCCGATTCATTTCACCTAGGGGGTTTTGCACCAAAATGAGATAGGAACAGAGAGAAATAGGGACTTGCAGCAGTCACTGCAGCCCAGCTGAGCTGCCCTCCTTGTTGAGCACAGAGGCAGCCTAGGAAAACACCTCCTGCCGCTCTGCAGCGGCAGCGGGATGTGCAGAGAGTGCGGGGATGGGCCTGATCTCGGGGCCGGCAGCTGCTCCACACACAGCGGGCATGGCAAAGCCTCCTCTCCTGGGGGAGCCTCACCCCCTCCACGTCCAGTTGCTCTGCTGAAGGAGCAGCACCCCTGACCTGGGCCCCCGGCAGCACTCAGGAGCTCACTGACCAGCCGGGTGCAGAACAAGACCAGTTGGATCTGTTGCCTTTTCCTCTGTGGGCGAACTACAGGCCTGTCAGTCTGACACCGGTGCCAGGGAAGGTTATGCAGCAGATCATCTGGAGTGCCATCACATGGCACATGCAGGGCAACCAGGTGATCAGGCCCAGCCAGCATGGGTTTAGGAAAGGCAGGTCCTGCTTGACCAACCTGATCTCCTCTACGACAAGGTGACCTGCTTAGTGGATAAAGGAAAGCCTGTGGATGTTGTTTACCTGGACTTTAGTAAAGCCTTTGACACTGTTTCCCACAGCATTCTCCTGGAGAAACTGGCAGCTCATGGCTTGGACAGGTAAAAAACTGGGTAAAAAAACTGTCTGGATGGCCAGGCCCAAAGAGTGGTGGTGAATGGAGATAACTCCAGTTGGCGGCCGGTCACAAGTGGTGTTCCCCAGGGCTCTGTGTTGGGGCCAGTCCTGTTTAATATCTTTATCAATGATCTGGATGAGGGGGATTGAGTGCACCCTCAGTAAGTTTGCAGATGACACCAAGTTGTGTGGGAGTGTTGATCTGCTGGAGGGTAGGAAGGCTCTGCAGAGGGACCTGGACAGGCTGGATCGATGGGCCGAGGTCAATTGTATGAGGTTTAACAAGGCCAAGTGCAGGGTCCTGCACTTGGGCCACAGCAACCCCATGGAACACTACAGGCGTGGGGAAGAGTGGCTGGAAAGCTTCCCAGCGGAAAAGGACCTGGGGGTGCTGGTCAACAGCTGGCTGAATATGAGCCAGCAGTGTGCCCAGGTGGCCAAGAAGGCCAATGGCATCCTGGCTTGTATCAGAAACAGTGTGGCCAGCAGGAGGAGGGAAGTGATAGTCCCCCTGTACTCAGCACTGGTAAAACCACACCTCGAATACTGTGTTCAGTTTTGGGCCCCTCACTACAAGAGAGACATTGAGGTGCTGGAGCATGTCCAGAGAAGGGCAACGAAGCTGGTGAAGGGTCTGGAGCAGAAGTCTTATGAGGAGCGGCTGAGGGAACTGGGGCTGTTTAGCCTGGAGAAAAGGAGGCTGAGGGGAGACCTTATTGCTCTCTACAACTACCTAAAAGGAGGCTGTAGTGAGGTGGGGGCCAGTCTCTTCTCCCAAGTAACAAGTGATAGGACAAGAGGAAATGGCCTCAAGTTGCAACAGGGGAGGCTGAGATTGGATATTAGGAAAAATTTCTTCACTGAAAGGGTTGTCAAGCATTGAAACAGGCTGCCCAGGGAAGTGGTGGAGTCACTATCCCTTGAGGCATTTAAAAGACGTGTAGATGTGGTGCTTTGGGACATGGTGGACTTGGCAGTGCTAGGTTAACAGTTGGACTTGATGATCTGAAAGGTCTTTTCTAACCTAAACAATTCTATGGTTCTATGATTCTATGACTCTATGATGGTGACAGAGGTCTCTCTCTTCTACCTACATGTACTTTTCCCATAAAACCTGCAGCAACTTGGGCAGCTTCTCTTTTGCAGTCATATTTGGTTGTCATTTCAAATGGAAAAGAAGCTTTTGCAGAGGCAATGGGGGACAGTCAGAGCCATTACATGAATCTCATCCCCTCAGACAGCTGTACAGCATTGTAGCATCTGCTGAGTCAAGGACAGTGATTTCCATTTGGTAAGCTACAAACGTGGACATCCTCTCAGATGGCCAACCTGTTTCTCCCAAGAACTGTTGCACCTAGATGCTATGGCAGGTGGAGTCAAGAACAACCACATCTACTCTGAGAGATTCAGGAAGAGAAAGAATAAATAAATACAAATTGCCACGTCTTGGCTGAAGTCTCTCCATCTTAGAGATCTCTAACCTTTCAAGGCAAAACCATATCACTAACTGCCTATCTATCTGTGAAATAAGTCAGAATTTAATACTGGCTGTTATAAAACACACTTAGTCTGCAATGTGTTACCTCTTGGAGACAGTTTAAACAATGCAGGAGACTTTAAAGCACCAAAAGCATCGTTCTTCTTGCGGGAACTACTGCTCCAGACACTTTCCACTTGCCAAAGCTCCTGATTGCCATAGTCCCAAGTCTTCATGCTCTTAGACAAACTGATGGGACTGCCCTGTCCCTGAGCAATGCCAGACTTCGCATCCTGCCTCTTCAGCTCTTTTGTCACTGGACCTACAGCTCAACAGTGGAGAAAAGTTCACTGATAAAATCCCTTCATTTTCTGCAGGATGTCCCCTGCAAGCCCTTGTCACACCATGATATTACTCAAGCAAACACACATTGCTGAAGGAGGCGCCAGTGGGAAACACTGCTTGGCTGCCACCAGGGTCAGAAGATCCTAAGGAATACACCAAAGATGTTAAAAAATCTTAAGAGCTACAGGCACATCTTTACTAGGAAAAGAAACTCTGTAGAAGCTTGTCAAGGTTGTAAACATGAAAGACTGAATCTGCATGGCAGGCAAAGCATGGAATAGCATCTGGTCTGAATTTCTTCCGTGTGACTGGAATAAGTCCCCATCCTGACACTGATCATAATGTAGGGTGTGCTGATGGGAGTGATTGCAATGATCAGGTGAAGCCATGGCAAACAGAGCTGAGAAGGTTTCACTGCTAAGTAAGGATGGCAATGATATTGGTTCTGATACAACAAGACAGCCTTCCCTGAAATAGTAGTTGGTGAAATAGCAGATCTGTGCATGAGAGATAACTATGTGGATATTGAAATCGCAGGCAAGGGTAACGATATGGACATCAGCTAACAAGTAAACCATAAAGCTGCTATTCAAGTACTTGATGGGTGCGTTGCCTATCTTTAAATGCAGCCCAGCACAAACACTGCTCACTTAATGTTCCACAGACTCACAGCATCTGACAAAATAAATGACCGCCCAGGACTTCTCATTTGGCATTTCTGCTTTCTGCTGGAACACAATGATTTTGACTAAACATGTGTCTTGTAAACATTTGGCTGCAGTGTTCTTGCTTTGTATATTTACCAGCCCATGTAAATTTTGTGCTTTACTTTTGACAGAGAAAACCTGCAGTGACTTTTTATGTTTAATGCATTCATTCTGAAGTTGTTGCTTCACCTACTGACAATATGCTCTTTTTTTGCTAAAGAATATTAGAAAATATTAAGAAAACATATTTGCACACGTAACCCTCACACTTCCATTACTTGCACTAAAGTTTCAGTGGCCAAGAAAGTGGTATATTCCCAGGCTTTGGATCAGTGAGGTTTCTCCACATCATGAGAGTGATCTGGCAAGGCCAAGAAAGCAGACCTCAAAAGGTCAGAGGGATCCCATGCACAGGCCTGCCAGCCTGGGAACAAAGAAGCCAAGGCAATGCAAATTCATGAATGTTGAATTTGCAAAGCTGGACGGTGCTAGCAGGAGGTGCAACATGTGGATGAAGAGAACAGCCCAGAGGCTTTCTCTTAAGAGCAACATGCAACACCTCAGAAGAAAAGTGACTGGGCTACCTGTCTGCAAGCTAATATATTCATTTTAAGCTTGGTGCAAGCTTTAGGGGGACTGATGATATTGTTAGAGAAAAAAAGCAAGCCACAGAAGATAATAAAGAAATTAAATAGAGGACTTGCAATGCTCACTTGCTCCTCACTGAAGGAATATAAGAACTAAATTTATTACCAAAATAAGCAGTCAGGGATTGTAGCAGAGGTATTAAAATACTCATTGTTTTAAAAAAAGATCACACATGGATCTCATCAAGCTGACACCCCTAGGAAGAACAGGTCATCCATGCAGTTAGGGAAGAGTTTGAGGGCACTGAGAATCAAGAAGCCGGTAATAAAAACAGGCTAGGGCTGAAGGAACCCAACCATCCTACTCGTCATGACTCAAGAATTATTTCTCAGTCTTAAGGGCAGAAACTGAAGGAGTTTCTTCTCAGGATATCATTGGTCAAGTAGAGCCACCACTAGGGTGGTTAAAATAGAGAAAAGGGCTTTAGTGTGAAATCAGTTATGCCTTTTTTAAGGAAAGTCGTTATTAACTGAATCTGATCTTAAACCAAGGATTGCATTTTCCAAAAGGGACCTCACAAACATCTTCCAGCCCCACAAAAAACCCCACAGATCCTATCTGCAACTTCAAGCATCCAATCTGCAAAGCAGATACAGTTTTAGGAAAATGTAACTGCTTTTCTGGACAGAACAGTCAGAGGAGCAAAGTCCAGAAGTAGCATTTCAATCTGATTTAGAAAAGAAACTTGCATAATCTCAGGCAGACTTAGAAAAGAAACCTGCATAATCCCAGGCAGATTTAGACTGGGATTGCCAGAGCTCATGGAGGCCTCCCACAGAACGAGAGTCAACACAAATAGCAGTTCTCCCAGCTCCTACTGGGAAGCTAAAAGGAGAGGTAGGAGTCTCAGTATTAGCAAATAATTTTTTTTAGGATAGAGGTTTTCAGGATTTACAGAATTTGAACGCCTCCACTGCTCTCCAATAGCTTTGCCACTACTTAACTTTCTATCTGTAAAGCAGAACTACATTCTCTTTCTTCCTGCAATGTTTTGGAGAAGGAATGAGTTCTTTTAAGGACTGGCAAAGCTAAAAACAATGATAATAAAAAACAATTTCAAAAAGCCAGAGATCCTTTATGCTGCTTCAAAAGGAAAAAGAGTTTGACAAAACTGTTAAAAATTATTGTGTGCATCAAAAATACAGGTTAAGTCAGGCAAAGAGTCCCTGTGGTCACATGGAGAGAAGCAGACCTTGCAGTGGAACAAATGTATAAATTCATGTCCCAGACCAGACTTCTTTCCTCTCGGAGATAATCTCAACAAACACGAGTACGTGGGCAACGAAGAGCTCACACAGTTGGTTTGCACGGGTCATGGGGCAGCTGACAGAGGAACAGGGCCTGACCAAGATCCCTAGCTAGCAGTCAGGAATTGGAGCAGTTAGCTGCAGTATTTAAATGCAGATATCTTGTTATAGCCTTAATCTGTGGTCCAAGGGGATGGTGGAAACGAGGGTCAAAACTGCAAAGCCTGCATGTAGTGCTTCAGCTCAGGCATGTCCGCTGGTTATTGCAGAGAACAAAGATGAAAACCTTCACTAATGCAAAACCTCATGAGAACAAAGCAAGTGTGTGAAAAGGAAGTATATAAAACACGTTCACAAGGAACGGCTAGTGCCAAATACTTCTCTGTGCCTGAAGCGTCAGCTGGGTCTGACAGGTGCCTTTGGAAAAACAGCAAGTCAGAGCAATAACTAATGGCTCCCTAAATCCCCGCTGTCAGGCACTGGCACGCTAGTCATTTCCACACTTCTCCTTTCTGATGGCTGAAGGAGAACCACGTCTTCCCAAGACACCACACCTTGCTGAGCTCCTAAATAAACAATAAACACCCACAGTCTCTCAAGGGCTGAGATGCTTGTATGAGGATGCAAGCACCGCTCCCCCCTTTGGACACCCTGCTCCTCCTGCCTCCCAGCATTACCCTGGTGTCTTCATCACCAGAATGATTTGATCAAATTATGGTTTTGCCTTCTCCTGTATCCTCCTCTTGGTGCAGTGAGGACAGCCTGGCCTGCGAGACTGATGTTCAGCTGGGTTTTTTCTTTTTTAAGACTTAATTTGCTGATCTGCCGCATTTCCCAGATCTCATGCAAATCACTTACTCTCCCTTTGGAGTAAGAGAGTGCTATTGCTGGCTATCAGCCCCAGATCCTGGGATGATGCAAAGAAT
The DNA here is from genome assembly GCF_035582795.1 of Mycteria americana. Taxonomy (NCBI): domain Eukaryota; kingdom Metazoa; phylum Chordata; class Aves; order Ciconiiformes; family Ciconiidae; genus Mycteria; species Mycteria americana. Next base: position 17,413,280 of record NC_134396.1, on the reverse strand, counting down.
AAAGGCTGTGAGCTGCTCCACAGGGGAAAAAAGTGGGCACAGAAAGATGTTACCTAAATGTAACACAGATTCCTGTCTGCCACTTTGGTTTCCCAGGGTAATGGATTTCAAGCATTTCTGCTTGCCTTAAAGTACCACAATAAAGTTCAGATATGCTCACCAGGAGGATAGACTAAACTTTCATCAAAATAATAGTGCTACCATGAAATACTGGTTCTGAGGTAACCATTTGCCATTGGTAGAAAAACAATTTGAACTGGTGGCTTCAAAGACCTGAAAAGCATTCACTAATCTTTGGTCAGCAGCTGGACTGGAGAAGATAAGCCCAAGCTTTTATTTTGGTACACTTGCTTTCTTGAATCAATGATGATATGGTCTTTGCAGAAATACAGATCAGGGGAGGTTCAGAAAGCAGTTTTTCAAAACAAAAGCATGAAGTAAGCAACTCATTGGGGTCAGGAGAGGGAGGAAAGCAATGGAATAAATGACTGATGAATGAGAAAATTATTATAAGTGGCTTAGTTATGCTTCCAGAACACCAGCTGGGGAAGGAAAGATGGCAAGAGAACAAAATTGGTGCATACTGAGCCAGGGATAAAAAAACACATGAAATAATCACTGTATTTTTGTAAATTATGCTGATCCCTTGCAGATAACTCTTGCAAAATTAAGGGTTGATTTTAGAGCCAAAAAGTCCATAGATGTTTTGACACAGAGGCTAGCAGGAATAGGATCTGGCCCATGGATAATATAAGAAAAACAGAACCAGGCCAAAGATTATTTTCTTTTCATTGGTCGAGATTTTAAAGGGAACTAGAGATTCACTGTGTTCACCACAACACAAAACATTTATAAAAGTTCTGGTTTTCAGAAGGCAATTGTCCAGTACTGCATAAAAAAATCAGGATTTCTTTAAAAAGATCTCAAGTTACTAGTGAGGAACGTTCGAAACCAAAAATCACCAGTCTTTTCTGGAGATTTCATGGAAAAAGCAGCTGTATAAAAGTAAAGCCTAGTGGTTTCCCTTTACATGGTGGCAAGTTTTGATTAAAATTTGTACGTCTTATGTGTTCAGTGGCTGGCCTAAAATGTAATTATATGACCAATCTGATACTTTGAGCCTACAAATATAAAAAGGAAGATTTAAACTTTGAGGCTTTCACCACATTTCTCTGAAGGCCAAAACCAAAAGCACACATCTGACAACTTCAGACTGAGGTAAAGTTCAGTTCTTACACCTATCCAGATGCCAAAATCCTTGGTTCTTGCTCATCTTTAGTTCTTCTGGGTTGACATTGTTTTACAGAAAAAAAACAGGTTTGAGAGTCTTTTATAACAATATCCCTGCTTTTGTAGCCTGAAAAAATACGTGAAGAGGACACCTGAAGGAAATACAACATGTCATTTAAATGAAAGATACATGAAAACATGTAACGTCTATTAACCATAATGCCTACTTGGAGAGCTGCTAAGTTTATGGTGGTGTTTTACTATTCCAACACTAAGAAACTCTCCTCCTCTACATTTTAATTAGTATCCTACTACCTATAAAACACAACGTTCAGTTTACCTTGCTATCTCTTTTTACTAGGCTGTGTAAGAGTTAGGACCTGATATTCCCAGAACCTTCGTCACTTGCGAGGGATTCTCTTCTTAACTGTGTTTATCACTAGCTTTAAATAAACCTGTGAATGACATGAAACATGGCAATACACCTCCACCGCCAACTCAGCCAAATGTAGCTTTCAAGTGGATCGGATCCCAGGACTTGATTTTAAAACACCTGTCTGGCTCTGGTGCGATGCTCACCCACTACAGCTAGCGTGGATGAGGCCAACGGCATGACCCTGCTGCGAGCAAGCCCTTTGGGAGCCCACAGCTTCAGTTATCCCCACCGGTCACTGTATTGCAGCTGCAATGCTGCTGAATTATAGCCTTGCACAGGAGGCTGCTTGGGGCCGCAGAGCCTTTACCCCCACTGCAGTGCTGTGCAGGTGCTACAGGCTGTGGTGGGATGGCAGCAGTGTGTCATATGCAACACTAAGACAGTAACACTGGGTTATGCCCTTATAGTGGCTTTTACCCAGAACTGGGTGAATGTTTAAGGGGTTTGTATTGTTTTGAGGTTTTTAGATTAACCTTTAGAAAGGAAATCTAAGAGAGTGCTACATCTGAAGTTGCCTGCTGCTGTTGAGGTGCAGCAGGTCGACTGCATCTGCTGTCCCTCCCGCATGGTCCGTGCCATCCAGAGGAAACCCTCCTCTGCCTCCACAGACAGGCACTTGTGTAAACAGACTGGTTCCTGAAACCCACTGTCATATACCACAGCTGAAAACCTGGGAAGGGCCAGAGATACATGAAACAATGCTATATTACAGCCTGAAGACCACAAAATGACAACACCAAGGCACCAAGAAGCAACGCAGGGCTGTGCCAGCCCTGAGCACAGCGAGCCCTGTTGGGGCTCTGCCGGGGAGAGGAGGAGGTAGGGCCGGTGGCTGGGGCCACATCTCCCTGCTCCAGTGGAGCAGTGGCGATGCAGCAGCCCCACGCCGTGGGAAATGCCAGAGCACTGGCAGTGCCAGCCTGGGCCTGCATAGCACAACGGGGCGTGCAAGGCCAGGTCAGAACATAATGCAGTTGTGAGGGTCTTTTCTTTTTCTTCTCTTTTTAAACCAAACAGCTTTACTTTGCATGGAAACATCACCATATATTGTGTGAGATTTCACAACAGATAGCATCAAGCATCTAAAGCATCCTACTCACAGGACTTGGCACTGGAGGTCTCCGTGACCACTGAGCACCCCTGACCAGGGAACAGCCTTTGACTGAAATACCAAATACTTAAAACATGGCAAACCACCACAAGAGATCCACACTGAAATGACAGTGTTTACACACCTGTACACAGGAGCTGAAATCAGAAACCTAAAACAGACTGGAAATATCATCGCTTTACAGCGGTAAGAAAAGAGGCTTCAGGGGAGAGGAGGCAGATAGATCCAGGTTATCTGAGCTGCCAAAAAAATGAAGAAAATATTTAATTGTCTTGGAATCCATTCATTGGGAAAACTCTCTTCATATACTGCATGAATGATACCCAGCTATTAAAAGACAACCTTCTGCTCTCCCTTGAATTGCTGTGCCCGGGAGGCTGTTCGATTAATGGGCAGAGAGGCAGCTCAAAGCAGGTCCAGCTCTATAGAGAATCAGAGTCCTCCTTCACAACACCCTGTGGTTTAGTAACACGGCAATTCAGCCCTGGGAGCTGATTTTGTTTCTGGAGCCTTCTCACTTCAAATTTAATCAGAAATAATTGGCCCTTTTGAACAGCAAGAAACTTGGCTGCTACCGAAGCCATGCTACACCGCCAAGCTCTGCTTGTCCAGCAGGAACTGCAGTCCTGCTGCGTGGATGCGGCTCGCAGCCCTGAGGGACAGCCTCCTCCGCCTAGGCGGGATGCAGCTCAGCATCCCAACAGCCTCCTTGGGACCTGAAGGGAGAGCAGCGCCCATTGCATTTAATTGGAAAAAAGAGTGACATGCAACAGGAGAACGTAAACTTATGTTGCATAAGCTCCATAAGGGAGATCTCCAGATTGTAAAGTGCTGGCGATCAAAGGATGTCCCAGGCAGATCCTCAGGCTCTGAGAGCTGTCTTGTACCCTGACTCTAGTAACTGTTTTAATGCGATGAACCCTGCATTAAACTGCGTAAAATGAGTATGCCCTTTAAAAAGTTTCAGCAGTGCTCTTAAGTGTGCTCACACAGAGAGCAGGTGCATGAGCACATGGCAAAGAGTCACTGACAAAAGGCCACAGACTCTGACGTCAGACTGATGCCAGGGATGGTACTGGCCCTGCAAGAGGATATTGGCTTCCAGGAAAAATGCCAAGAGCCCTTCCCAAATATGAGCATGCAATTAGGAGATGACAGGGAATGCCTTTCAAAATGATACATGGTGCTTTCATACAAGCGATGGTCTTGTGCAAGAGATCTCAATGTTGCAGAAATCACAGATAATGGGAAAGAGGATGAAAAGGAACTTGTGCAAACATTGTCTGGAGCACAGGAATGACAAATGCTCTGGGGAGGGATCCTTTAACCACTCCAGCAAACTCCATTGTAATCAAGGTGTAGGCAAATAAAAGGCCATTGTATTCACAAGTGAATCAAAAGAACTTTTGAAATGTTAAGAGGATTTGAGGGGAAAAAAATGGATAAATAGGAACTTTTAAGGGCAGGCAGGACTCTCGTTGCATATGGCTGACAACTAGCTTTTGTAATGGGAACAGGGACAGAAATTATTTCATTTCTTAATATGGCACTTCCAGTCAAATATCATTGTCAAAGCCAGGATGCTTTGTTAGTAATACAGTACTAACATGGTAACTGCCCTGCCCCAAACTGCCCTAATAGGGAGGAGGTTCAGACACATTTCCTGATATCAGAGGAACAGAAAATACATGTGCAAGACACAAAGGAAAGACACTAACAGCCTGGGGGAAAAAAAAATCTGAAAGAAAGATGTGAGCCTCAGATTTCTCTTTGGTTTTCCCAAGATCTGGCTAGGGCATCTCACTCTTGTGTGTGATTGAGTTAGTTTGGCCAAAAAAACGGAGTGAAAATAAAACATACCAGTGCAGTCAAAGGAATAAAAGCAAATTATTTTCTCATCCCAGGAACCAGCCTTAATACACAGCTGGATAAAATGAGGTGGATGAGAGATCTAGGTACGTTACAACTTGCAGCAAACTAGCCACAAATGAACAATAGCTTAAAGATTAAAGCTATGTTAAAAAGTGCTTTTTGTTCCACGTCTCAGAGGGTGCTTCTTGTCAATTCCATTTCCATTTCTTTGCTAACATGACAAACTGTATAAACTGACAAAAACCTTGCGACTGAAGCAACAGCCACAATTTTATGCTGTATAATTTTAATTTTGCTTGTTCACTGTGTCCTCATTGTGTTGTACCTTATCTGATATACATTGCAATTGCCTCCAGTAAATTATATACACATTCTGTAAGTACAAAAGACTCCAAAGGAACTAGTTAAATTAGCAATAAAGATACAACAAGCACAGTAGTCATTAATCCAAAGAAAAAGTACTAGTTGCTGTTCTTACAAAAAGTTCAAATTGTCACAAAACATTTGCAAAATATTCCACTCTCAAACTGCTTTGGCAATTGCAGTGGAAAATCTCCAGGGTCAGAGTCTCTGCTAAACTGGGCAGAGAAGCCGAGCCAAGGCGGCAACATACTTGAGGTTAGGATACAATCTTTTGACAATTCCTGTAAGGAACTATCCTTCTTTTTTGCACAAGGGAACCTCCTGCAGTAGGATTTTGCAACACCCAGTTTTCCTTAGACATGAATATCAGGCGGGGAGTCAAGCATATGCTGGAATGACTCTGCGACTGCAGCCTGAGACTAAACAACAGGTAAAGTTTCTCAATTAGACATGCTAATCCTCCTTACAAAAGCCAGACAAGTATGCTGTGCATTCATAGATTTAGCCGAAGGGCTTGCTACGGCAACCTTCTTATGGTGCATAGCTGAGACAACCCAGCTGTGTCCTGGCCTGAAGGGATCCTAGGTAATAAATGAAAAGTAATCCTTTTACATTCATACAGTGAGATTATAGGTATGTAACCCCTGCAAGCCACTTTGTTTCCACTAGAAGTGGCAGTACGTCAGTAGTAGGATCAGTTAGAGTGTAAGACAAGAGAAAAACAGACGTATTTAGCTTTTACCAAAAGAAATGAAGGCTGACAGGTAAGCGAGCCTGCTCTTAGGTGGCAAGTAACAGATCCATTTGGGTCTTTATTCTTTGGAGGTGCTTTCCCATCCATTGCTCTCCTGTATTTAATGAGCCCAGGGCCAAATTTTAAATGTCATGCTATGCAACTCCACAGATATTGTAGGACAGGACAGACTGTGGAATGGAGCTATGACACTGCAGCACTGGGAGCGCAGGCCAGAAAGTGAGAGCGAAACCCAGCCTGGATTTGGTTGTGCCGGTAAAGAGAGAAGTGAGGCAGCCCAGTGCTCTTCCACAGCTCACCATGGCTCCCTCTGCTGCATCCCTCTTCCCTACGTCTTTCCAGCACGCTCCAGCCACCTCATCTTCACAATTTGTGGTGACATCCTGCTTCAATCAGACTTGCCATGCAACACTCGGAGAGCCTGGAAGGACAGCCTTTAGGCTTTTATTCAGCCTAATTGCACCTTTTTGCACTCACTGTCATTTAAAGCTTTTTAGCAGCTGATGATAGGTCATCAAAATAAAATTCTTCTAATAACTTCTTCTTTTACCTGCCTGAGATTCACAGACATAGTAATCAGCATTAAAAAACAGTTTCCCTCTCAAAATCAAATTGCAGGAAAAGATTTGAATTAAGGGGTACACTTGAAAAAATATAGGACCTTTTCACTGAACAATGCTAATAACAGCAGGACTTTAAACCCTATTGAAATATAATTAAATACATGTTCACCTCAAAAATGATTTTAAAGAATTAAGCTTTCCTAAAGCCATTCAGTAAAGCCCCTTGCAACCCATTATGAATCCTTTCAATAACATTTTACAACTATATATTTTTGGGCTTTTTTTTTTTTTCCTTGTTGGCTTGGTACATTTTCTTGAGAGGAAAACGTCCTAGTGCCATTGTGTTAGCTTTGGGGAAAAATCCACTGCTATAAGCAAATGCGAACGCTCTTTTGTTTTCCCCTCATTACCCAATAGAGTAAGAATAGGGGTGTAATTGAACAAGTGACCTCACATTTGGGCACACATAGGAAAGAATGAAATGTATGTTATTGTAAGCTCTCCAGAGTCCACATAAGCAAACCTCTCCAGATATTGCACTAAATGTCAGATCCTGCTTCTTGTGAAGTCAGTGGGAGGTTTGCCATTGTATTCTGTGTCAGCAGGATGGAGCCCCTAGTATTTGTCTTCAGATGTGGTGACTTGTCCATGTCCGCCAATGTCAGTAGAGCTCTGGCTACTTAGAGCAGTTGAAGATCTGCCAAGACATGTTTATACTCTATCACTATTGAAATCACAGCATGCAGAATTAAAAAAAAACCAAAACAAAAACAAAACCAAAAACCCAAACCAAACATCTTGTTAAAGGAAGTCCTGGAGGAGTTCCCGCAGTCCTGCACCTTTGGGAAAAGGCTGCACGTGCACAGAGCTGAAGAACACGAAAATATTTGGGTACGGTAGTGGCCTGAGCAGGGGAGCCGCTGTGTGGAGCACACGCTTCCTTTGCTCACTCCTGGTAGCGCGCTAGCTGCAGCTCTTCACAGACGGACATGTGAGAGCTGGAAGGGAGGAGGCAGTGGCCTCTTTTCCTTCTCCTGGGGCCCTGCAGGGCAGAGGCGGGAGAGGGAAGGTGTGAGCACCGGGAGTCAGTGAGGGACAGAGAATGCCAGGGGACAGGGAACACCAGCTGGGCCTCGGGGGATGGAGGGACTGAGCCAAAATTCCTGCTACCAGCAAAGCCACTGAGCCAGCTGGGAGCAGGGACTGGCTGGCAGGGCCAGCATGAGCAGGGAAGGGAACCGCATACAAACCTTTCCATTTTGGCTTTTTTTTTTCCTCCTGTTCTCTCTGCCCCAATCACTTTGAGTTTCCTCTATTTAAAAGCTTAAACATTCTCAAATTAAATTTTCAGTTTAAAAGCCTCCCAGTTTTCCTGGAGAAACTCATTGTAGGGGAAAGGCTTGGGAGATCTGCCTCAAACCTCTGGTCATTGGAGTCCTGTCAGAAGTACCAAGAGATACCATCTGCAATGGCTCATGGAATTTAAGATTATTTTGAGGCTGTTTTGTTTAAGTAAAGCCATTCCCCTTGCTATCACCTAAACCGGAGTATAAACATACTCTTAAAGTTTCAGTGCAGCATTGTTTTGTTTGAATGTGGCTCTTTGGAAGAAAAATCCTGCTGTTGTTTACAACTTGCTAAGCCTTTTTATTCAGTGCCAGACAAAAAGCAGATAGGGTGCAATGCTTTATAAGGACAATAACTACACTTTATTTTGGAGACAGCCCACCACAGAGAAGAGATTATATCCAAACAGCTGTGATGAGATCCATACTCATAAGGATCCTCCAACGTTTGCATTGCCGTAATGCCATCTGCTTAACGAATACGCTCAACACCCCAGTGAGGTAAAAATAAAAATAATACTCTCAGTGGGAAAATGGAGACATAGGTAGTAAGTGGCTTTCCTGAGGTATAGGACGTGCATGTGGTGACATGCAGACACCAACCCGACCCTCCAGTGCAGGGCTTAACCAGAAGATCAAACTTTCCCATTAGCTGCTTAATCACTGTATGCATAATCACAATACCAGCAACAGGGAAGTCTAGGACTGCTGTGACAACAGAATATGAAGCCGCTCACAATTACAGGCATTTCTGCTGACCCCTCTGACGAGAGCAAGCTGCTAAAGCACAGCGGCACTGGATCCCGGAGCTGCCATCACTGGGGTTATAACGGGATCAGCATTCCTTGCCATTAATAGAGCCACTCCCTCAGAAATAGTAACAGTTTTAAATTTTGCTGTGTTATATCTCATTCCATGTAAAAACCCAAAATAGCCCAATAACAGCTGAAACATAACTAGCTCCACTGAAAACCATCTGTGACAGCTAACCTGCCACTGAAGCAATAAGGAGGGATAGATGAAGTCCAAGAGCTTATGGCCGACCGCAGGTGGAGAAGAGGCACCCTATCCACACCAGCCACGAAGGAGGACACCACATGGCTGTGCACCCAGGATGCTCCATGGCGATCAGCCAAGCAATTCACACATCTCTGCCTGGGGAGGAGCATTCATATCCTCTGGAGGTCTGAAGGAAGATAAAACCATTTCCCTGCTCTGGGGCACTCCAAGACCTTCTAACTGTGACCCACTTCCAGGAACACATCTGATCTCTGGTAACATAGGAGGTGGCCTTCCCACAGGCTCCTGTCCCAGCTGCCGTGGTTGCACCCGTGCTCACGGCTGGCATTGTGGGAGCCACTCCCCAAAGCAGAGCCAGCTCAGCAACTAAACTCACTCAACAGGGACCTGTGCCCTGACAAGAAATGGGGAGCCTGCAGATTGAGAAGCATCAATGTTTTCCTCCTCTGCTGAAGGGACCCAAACCAACAACAGCAGCAACCCAGACCATCATCAAGGAAAGCTGATGAGACTGCTGAGGAGGTGACAGAGGACCTTCACTCTGCCAGGAGGTATTCAGGACTATTGGGGCACAGGGTCAGCGTGTTAGCCCAGCATTTGTAGCTTCAGAGAAAAGGGATGAAAGGCACAGAAAGAGAATATTAAGGCAAGAATATTGCTGTGATGAAGGACAGAGCTGAAATCAGGGAGAGAGACAAAAACATGCATCAGCTTTCTTCAGATCATCATTCAGTGAGCTCAATGCCTCGGCAGTGCCTATGTCATTTCTCCATTTCTTCTTTTCTCATTCAAATGGTGGAGAACCTGCAATAACTGTTAAATGGATTATTGTTAACAATGCCAGAGTGTTTCCTGCTTGTGCAGTAACTCATTGCGAGGCCAGTAAACTCTGGCTTTTGGCCTCGCAGTATTTATTTGCAGTGGATACCCCTCGGTTAAGTCACTTCTGCACTTTTTGGGCACCAGGCAGCTGATCTACTTGAGATTACTTTTTCAGAGCAAGGTGTGCTGTGTCTGCCCACTGATTACAAAGGGAGCTTCAAATGAGCAGGCCAGCCATGGCCATGCATGCTCAGATGATGGACCCTGCCAGGGAGGAAAGAGGGCTCTTGGTTTCCTGAGCTGTCGCTGACATTTTTTCCACCTGGGTTAGGGAGGAGAAGAAAAACAGAGTCTGTCCTTTCAAGCGCACAGTGATTTCTGTGAGGCACATTATTTTAAAAGCAACACCTGCTACACATAAGCCTTTCACTTCAACCAAGTTCACAGATTTTCCTGGAAAGGGAAATGAGTTGCTATTGTTCAGCATAACCACCAGGAAACGCAGAGATTCCTTTCCTGTGGAGCCCTCTAATTAATACCATCTTGAAGTACACTTGAAGTAGGGATTAGATAGCATCTCAACCCCTCTGAGATAATTAGAAATATACCTACAGCTTCATTGCTTTGCAATCTGATGTATAAAGGGTTAATCCAAACATTGTACAATATACTGCTGTGTCATCGTGGTAATAATTTATAAATAACTGACTTCAGCTTTGCAGGACAAAATGGTTGCAGTACTATGAACCCAGTGCAGACACTGACTATACCGTATTTGATCTGAACAGTTCATTGTGGGTGGGCTGTTGCCTTCACTGGTACAGTTCATCTTTTGTTTGTTGTTAGCACAAATTGTGAAGGGTTTTCTTAGATCATCTGAATAAAAGCAGTGTTTTCCATCTGTTTCAGGGAGTCAATAGCTCTTAAACACCCTAACTATTTGGATCTACAGCTGCAAAATTTGCATGTGAATACCCCCAATGATCAATTAATTCAGGACAGGTTTTAGTTGGCTTAAACTCTGATCCATTAAATGAAATGGCCGCATATAAATCGGTTTGATCATTTCATGCTTGCGCCATTAAATACACTGTTTCATAAGGAGCCAATCTTACTCACAGTCTTTGAGATGAATTAGATTTTTGAAACCCTGCAAGCAGGACATGTTCCTCCTACCAAAACATGTGCCTTTGCAAAGGCACTCCTCCACTACTGGATGAGTTTGTGTTTACAAATGTCTTTGTGCCATTTTGCTGTACTTTGAAGAAGTTACTCCTGCAAAGCAAAGGCACTCAGTCACATCAGAAATGTAAACAGCTGCCAAAAATATGCTTGTAATTAAGGTCCAGAGTCAGGAAAGCATCCATATGCAGAAAGGTTAGTTAAGCGTGTGCTTAAATTTAAGCACATGTTTAAGTCACATGAAAGGAAATAATGCTTCAGCATTTCTCCTTGCACTGACTGTCATACCCACTCTCTAATGGAGAAATCAGTGGTTCATCCAATGAACTGAATGCAGTGCCTGTATTTCCTGTGAAAAGGTGCCATATGCATTTAAATATTTTCCTAGGTAAGGGTGGGATTTCAGTATATGCTCTAGTGAGTTCCTAGATCAAGCTCCAAAATCAGAAAAGGTGAAGAAATACGAATGAGTTAGACATCATTCCCAAAGAAAAGACCCTTCTTTTGAACGCAGCCCACATTTTTCAGGGAATCACTGTTCTCTATAGTTCTGGAACAGCTGGGCTCCAGCTGGCAAGATTTAGTTTGAGTAAAGTCAATGGCTGCCACCTGATAAAATACACTCATTTCCCAGCATGAAAAATTAGCAGCCTGCACCATGTTGGGTTTGATGTAAATAAAAAGGTATGCAGTTTCAAAACCACCTACTAATTTGTTTTAAATTGGTATAATAATAATTATGACAATGGAATAGCTCCTGGTTTTTGATAAAAACTAACTTTTTTTTTTTACTGCAGGCTCTATTTCTACCAGTATTTTTTTTTTTTTTAGATAAGCACACCCCCACTTAATTAGAGGTAGCAATTGCTTTGCTTTGTAAAAATGTAGTCCCGTTATCAAGTTTTGATGGATTAGAATAATAAAGATCATGCTGTTTTATAAAGGACTTTCAACGATTCCAGTTTAGAGTCTGCTTTATAGTGTTGTTTGCTTAGCTCATAATCTTCCCATAAAGTTTGTCTGCCCAAAACATTTATTTCTTTACTTGGTTGGTATTTAATTGCCATAAATCACTGAGCTGTAAGACTTCCAAAGATATAGGGATTGATTCCATTTGCTCACAAACTTTATGCAGCTGTGACTCCACTAACTTTAGCCATATTGTTCAGTTCACCACCATACATAGACATCCTTCTCTGCTAACCTTACAAATGTTTGAGAATTCCTTTTTTTCCCCATTTTGACAAAAATATAAGTAAATTTCAGAACAAAGTGAAACTTTTCATGCAGTTTTTCTTTTCAAAATTGTCTAGTTCTTTTGACAACTAAAAGGGAGAAAAGACCTGTCTTGTACAAATATGTCCCCTAAGTATGACAATTAGCTAATAAGACAGTCGATTAGTTAATTCCATAGCTTTAATGTTTGAAGAAAGAATATGAGTGGTAAGTTATTTCTGTACTCAGATTAATACCATATTTTCACTTTATTCATCCCAAGACTCAGAAAGTGAAACAGAAAACATGCACATGAGGTTTCCTCAGCACTATATAGTATCAACATCTGGTCTGAAAAACCCACATTAATGAGATTTGTACATACAGATGAAATCGTCTAAGGCTCACCCTGACACTTGCCCAAAATATCATGACTAAGAGAACACAGTCACAGATACACCAGGACAGAAATAGCCCTGTATCAGCACTTTCTTTCCCAACACGGCTTGCACACCTCGTCACATGGTGCAAGAGCAGATTTGGAGACTGTCCCTCTCAGGACTGTGCTTGTTCCTATTCCCTATCAGGTCTTCTGTGCACAGCTGACAACTAATGTGGGGTTTCAGCAGTTTCTTGCAGCACCGTCTGCAGCCCACCAGCATGCCAAAGGTGATTTGACCCCAGTGGGCTGAAAGCTGAGAAGACATGTACAGTGGGAGGAGGAAAGGTTGTAAAGCATCAGAAGCAGGCAGCTGATTTTTCTCACCAAGTACCAAAACCAGATAGAAAGATGAAAAGCTGATAGGGCAAATTATTTCCAAAAGCACGATCTGACCTGTTGCTGTTGCTTGAGGGGTTTTACTGGTGATAAATATGGCCTAGCAATTGCCATTGAGGGCAGAAGTCTCTGCAGGAATCTCTCTGCAGACATCTGGGTCTGACTACTGCAATCCCATCCTCTGACTTACAAGCAAGGTGTTAAGAGTTTTCTCTGGACGATGAACAATTTGTTTGCTCCTTGGAGTTTTGGTCTATGTTAAGACAGTAATTCAGCCCATACCTCTCTCCTTCAAAGCCAATCAGAATAATATTTAATAAGGAAAAATTAAGGAAAAAAATCCAAGTCAGACTTATTTCCAAAGATCACTTTAATTTCATCTGCTGTGACTGGTGGTTGGATCAGCACTGCTCAGAGAAGGACACACAAGCCTTGTAAATGGGAGTTAAGGATTTTTGCCTGAGCCAGCTCTTCCCAGATGCTGCATCTGGTTTTCAGCTTGTAAACAAACTTACAGTTTCGTTTATCAGAGCACAGGGAGGTCAAGTGACCTGCCAGAGGCCTCCCAGCGAGCGGTGCGTAGCACTGGGTTTGAACCCGGATTCCACCTGGTTCCCAAACTTCTACTCTCTTGTTTGGATGCTTCCCATCCATCAACCCTGCTCCTCCCTGCCCGCTCCCCAACCAACAAAGCGATCAAACCTTTTTCCAGACCAGGTTTACAGGTGGTTTTTTTAAACATTCGTCCAGCATGTACTGAATCTGGTGGATTCGGTAAAACCTGAATCTGTACTGAAACTGTGTTTTGAGTGCACTGGAGCGGGGCAACAGTACCAAAGCCCCTTTTGCGATGCATCCTCCCCACTCAGCACTCTTACAGACACACTCATGGACAGGAAACCTTCTGTAGTGCCTAACCAAGGGATGTCCAGAGCTGGTAACGGCAAGAATGGTCACTGCTCCCCAGACATGCCGAGTCTGGGGAGAGCCAAAGCCCCAGCAAATGCTGGAGAAATACATGTTTTCTCTTTCTCTTGGGCAACCTTCTTCACCTGTTGCACTTGGAAACATTCATTAGTCGAGTACCTGCTCCTTGGAAGTAGCACCTCTCTGAGCTGCTCATCGCCACTTGGCTCCAACCTACGTCCCAGTGTTTCCTCGCTCCTCAGAGCCATGAGTAAACCCATCACAGGCCCAGCCTGCATTGGTTTTGAAATCAGTAAGAGCTTTTAAAACAGTAAATTCAAGGGGAGTAGAATAAGGAACAAAATAGGGTATTATTATTATTATTATTATTATTATTATTATTATTATTAAATTTAACAGTAAAATACACCTGCTTTCCCATCATACATCCCAGGGGTCTTAACAGAGTTATGTTCTGGGGTTTTACTCAGCCCAAAGCAATGCATTTCTCTCTGGAAATGTGGAAATCTTTTGCTACCTTAGCAGTGGACATAAATTAAGAATCAAAAAAGTCAAAATAAAATCCAAGGCTTCCCATTGAACCACTTTGCAGTGTCAGATAATTCACAGCATTTCTCTGTGCTTCAGTTCCCTCTCCTGAAAAGCAGAGATAGTGAAAAATGCCTGCCTTTGTCAAGCACTGGGTTTTCCAGGTAATGAGGACTATACCAGGTATAATCCTTCTGAAAGTTTACAGGGTTTGAAGCACTCCCTGAAAATTGAAATTATGTTCCACGGGGTGGGGTGGGGGTGAAGGTCTAATTAATGGCTTGATTGTGTAGCTACCCAGCAAGAAAAGCAAATACAAATGTTAATAAAACGAGCCTGGGCATGGGCACAAGAAAGAGATGTTGTCCTTTGCATAGATCAGTAGAGCATGAAGCCATGGACAGTCCTGCTTCGCCTCCACCTCCACCACTGCAGCTGGGCTTTGACACCATCTGGGGCTTTGACACCAGCTTAAAAAACAAACCTACAGATCCAGTTTTGCTAAAGAGTTCATTTGAGCCAGAAAACTTAAGATAGGAGTTTACTATAAAACAAAAGGACTGACATTTGCTATGTAACTGCATTGTGCACCATATGGCTTTCTACTCAACCTGAATCTTGCGAGGAGGGGTCTTCAGAGCTGCTCTCCTGGGTGGGGATGAACACTTGCAGTGGAAATGCCAGTGCCGGCTAATTTGCAAAATGCTGCCTGGGACCCACCACCTTTGTGATTGCCAGTTGATTTGGAGTTTATCAAAGACAAACACGTGGCTTTGGAGATTCCTCCTGAAGGGTCACCACAGCTGCTATTAACGATCCCCTCCTGTTATTCGTTGTTGTGTTCACATTTTTGTCTAAAGCACCTTCTAACAGATGCCATTTTACAAATGCTGCACCGAAAGCAGAAAAGAAGACCTTAGGTCATTTCCACATCTTAGTATGATGCTAGATCTAAGTGAAGCCTGTGCTTCTAAGAGTGCCTGAAACAGAGATTCTTCCTGCCCTAAGTGCCAAACAACTTACACCAACAAAACCTGTTTCTGACTGAGGCGTATGGGACTGTGTCAGAGTGCTCTTTCCTTGACAATCCTGATCAAAAGTGGCTCTCAAGTGACAAATCATTAAGGCATGCAGACCATCTAATTCAGTCTGTCTCTACTGAGTTGTGCTGGTTTTGGCTGGGATAGAGTTAATTTTCTTCATAGTAGCTAGTATGGGGCTATGTTTTGGATTTGTGCTGGAAACAGTGTTGATAGCACAGGGATGTTTTAGTTATTGCTGAGCAGTGCTTACACAGAGTCAAGGCCTTTTCTGCTCCTCACCCCACCCCACCAGCGAGGAGGCTGGGGGTGCACAAGGAGTTGGGAGGGGACACGGCTGGGACAGCTGACCCCAGCTGACCAGAGGGATATTCCACACCAGATGACGTCATGCTCAGTATATAAAGCTGGGGAAGAAGAAGGAAGGGGGGGTCGTTCAGAGTGATGGCGTTTGTCCTCCCAAGTAACTGTTACACGTGATGGAGCCCTGCTTTCCTGGAGATGGCTGAACACCTGCCTGCCCATGGGAAGGAGTGAATGAATTCCTTGTTTTGCTTTGCTTGTGTGTGCATCTTTTGCTTTCCCTGTTAAACTGTCTTTATCTCAGCCCACGAGTTTTATCATTTTCACTCTTCCGATTCTCTCTCCCGTCCCACCAGGGGGGAGTGAGTGAGCAGCTGTGGGGCTTAGTTGCTGGCTGGGGTTAAACCATGACATAAGCACAATTATTTTATTTAAAAAAACTAAACCAAAACAAAACCCTAAAAATTAATTAAATTGTTGAGGTTTGTTTTGTTGGTTACACCCTGTTACATTCACACCTGAATGAAAGGTCTTGTTCTACTTTGTCACAAAGGATGTTCCAGTCCTGCAAGGTCACATAGCAATTACCACTTTTCTCAGTGCCCCTCCAACATGAGCTGTAGCTCCCAGTAGAGCTCACCTGGGTCAAGCCTCCTCCTGACCACCCTCTTCTCAGTCCCTGTGGTTCAGGGAGCCAGCAGCAGGCAGCCCTCTCCATATTGCAACATGCACCCATCAGATTATTCAGGACAAAAGAGCTCCTAACCAGGATTACACAGCAGGAAAAAAATAGGTGATTTTATGGCAGCTTTCAAATTGGCACATGCCAGGACCGTGCATGGAGGAGCAGCACTGCTCTGTTGACCCATGTTAGGTGGACGGCTGTGGCCGATGGGTCTTGTTAGCAGCAATGCACAGCATAAAAAGGGGTTTGTGTCCTTCCTTTGAAACAAGCAAGTTTAAAGGGTAAAACATCTTGTAAAGTAAAGCCTTAGAAACAGAAAGTGCCTAAAAAGGCTCAGTGTTTGACATTGCTTAGTTTTAGATTATGAATAAAAAATCCAGGTCTCTCTCCAAATCAGAAAGCAGAAGCTTAGCACATGCTTCTGCCTGTATCTCCGTGCTTGCCGCATCAGGGGAGTTATGTGATGCATGGCCTCGCATTGCTCGTAACTGTCTTCTGCTTTAGTTTTAAACAAAAAAAAGAATAGGTACATTTCTCCTGAGTTCAGCTCTGGACTTTGAAATGCAGATTTTGAGATGAGAAAGAAATAAATTCTCTTCCTAACTATACCATATTTTTTCCTGTGGAGGAAGTGAACATCAGCCAAAAAGCAAAAATATAATCCATGAGTTCCTGTATTTTAACTGTCTCTCATCTTGAAGCAATAAACAAAGGTTAATCAAATACTTACTAGCTCAGTAAATATTTTTGCTCATGTGTATAAACCAACCTAGGTCAGATTCTTGTGCTTTGGCTCTGCATTAATATGTCTTTGAAAAGCTTTTCAAGGTTGGTAGATTGAAAATTAGTTTTTCCCGTCTTAACTCCATATGCTAAATCAAGGAACTATGCATATATACATACATATCTATATACAGACATGCTATATACATTGTTTTTTTACAGACCCTTCAAGAAATCTTTCTTTTTCCTCTAAACAAAGCTCATCAGTATGTTCATGAAAGTGTCCCTAAGGGACTCTGCAATAAAAAAATCAAAATGCATTTGACAGAGGTCAGCATGTTCCAGCAAGGTAACACACTCCAGCTGCCTACAAACTAGGTGGAAGGATCTTTCCAGTCCACCTTACAGATAGTGGGGACATGCCAAAAGCTCCATTTAGGCAAGACGCTCCCGTACACCCGTCCTTTCTGTGCATGTTCACTCCTATCTGGCTCTCAGCAAGCCCAGGTCCTACATCTCTCCTACCACATGCCAGCACAACAGAGAGCCCTGTGCTGTGGACACTGTCAGAATTAATCATTTGCTCCAGCTCTGTGGAGGTTGTGGTTTAAGCCCTCAACTTCATCTTGATTGGTCTTTCAAATTTTTGCATTGCCTGAGAACTATGTTGAAGGCCCCAAAGGGCATGCCCCCATATTTTCCCCAAAAGCTGTCGAGAAGGGAATGGAGAAGTAACTGCCTGTTCTCTGAGGACCTCCCAAAGGAGACCTGACCTGCCAGAGAGCAGACACCCTGCCACTGCTCTACCTGTAGACAGCACCAGACAATGATAATGTCAAGTAGCATCTGCCAGCACGATTATCTATGCCTTCCAAAGCTGTGTTGCTCAGTCCTACGAAATCTGTGGCCATGCTTTGAAAGCTTTCCTTTCTAAGGGCAACAGTTTCAGGTTTATTCCAAGCTCTTTCCACACGTTGGCAGGATCATGTATATTGTGGTTGGACTGAACTGCTTTAAGCTAACAGTTCTGCTATAACCTTTGCTTCAGACAAGTGATCACTTTATGTCCTGAAAAATACCTATCAGGCCAGACATTACTTCTGTGAACCGTATCTGCCTCCTGATCCTCTAAGACTCAATTTCCTCATGGGAAAAGAAAGGGGGTGAGCACACATAGGCTGAAAAAAGAAGTCTTTTCCCTTCCCTGCAACTATTGCTAAGAGGTATAGCAGTACTCTGGGTAGCAATAGCGTTCACCTTCCCTAGGAAGCAATCAAGCATGAAGCTCTGCTTGAACCTTTTCGTAGCAGAGGTGTCATAACATATATTTCCTGAATATGGTACGTGTTGTAGAAACTGCCACCATTTTCCTCAATTAACTTAGCTCATTAAGGACCACAGCCTTGCAAACCAGCTCCATCGCTCCGCCAGCAAGTGGGTGGCCCTGGGCCATACCTCAACCAGTGACTTTGGATCCTGAAAGCAAAAATGCACAGCAAGTGTTATCAGACCAGCCGTCCAGACTGTAGACCAAACCTCTCGGTAAGACATTTCAAATATAAGACCTTCTTCTCATCTGCCTCTGCAGGGGTATTGTGCCAAATCCATGGATGCCAGATGGATCTGACACATTGGCATCTGGAACGTTACCCCACAACCCAAGGCTCCCCCAGAGAGAGGAGGGACGTTTCTTCTCCAGGAGCTAACTATGCTCTTTTATTCTCAGTGAGGAAGAGAAGGCATGGTTTGTCTTACAGACAAACTATTAAAACATTTTAAAATGGAATGCTAGACCCCAGATAGTGTTCTGGTGTTTATAAAATATAATGTGAGGTAGATCAGACAAAACAGGTTGATGAGAATCTCATTTTTTCTAATAATCACCAATAATTTGGGGCTGGGGTGAAAAGCTTGCACGGTTACCCCATTTATTCCTCATCCACTAGGCACTGCTCCTCCTCCATGGACCTCAGTGAATCCATTTGCCCCAAGGGACCCAGAAGTCAACTTTTTCTGCGGCTGTTTTTACTAGACTAACCTTTCATGGATCCAGGCCAGACCACAAGGAAGCAAGCCACGGCCATCTGCCCATTTTATGCCTTATCCTGGAAAGATATAACATTGCAGGTCTTTGTCAGCAGTGGTCTAGCTTGGCTCTATCCCCAGCCTGGCATTTACCCAAAAGCCACTCCTGGGAAACCCTCACATGACTTCTCCTTACAGGATCTCAATTTGAGCCAGCTTTCCATGGATTTTTTTCCCCCTTTATTTATCCACCTATTGGTTTGGGTTGGTTTTAGTTTTTTTTAAACCTTTTAATTTCCCACTTTGTGGCCATCTTTTTAGGAAGACATGACTGCACCTCATCAGTCATGAGAACTGACTTCTGACTGCCACCTTCCCTGAGGGGCTACCCCACCATTGAGACTGAATACTTTCCCTCCTGTTATTCTTTTTACAAGTCCCAACCCTAGTTCAATCTTTAAACATAAACCTATTTAAACAATCCATATGCACATCAATGATGTTCTAGCTGTTTCTTTGGGCATCAGTAAGTCAATCAGCAGGGCAGCCTATGCGTAGAGCAGTCTAACAGGACCTTGGTGGTAAATAGGTCTAGAATGGAGAACAGATGACAAAATGAGTGAACAAAATGACAAAATGAATATGTATTGCCTTCTTTTCCTCTCCCAGCTCCAAATTCTCCTTTTCCCAAGCTCAGTCTCAGCTTGTCTCCTCCCACTTGAAGCCTCCTGTTTCTCAGCTACAATTTCTGCCATTACAGTTCTCAAGCAGGGGAGCAGGGTTAGGATGATATCAGCTCTGCCCGCCATGGATGACACGGGCGTACAGAACCTTTCCCAGGCTGCTGTCGGTGTGTGGGTCGCAGCTCTTTGCCGACGTGTTGCAGGGAAGTGCTTCTGCCAGGGTTGCCTTGGGCAACCCTCAACCCCTACTCACACAGCAGTGTTACCCACCTCTTAGGAAGCCAGTCAACCATGGCATTTTTCCATCTTTCCTACCCTTCTTGCAACTTGCAAGTAAAACACTTTTTTTCTTACTGACTCCTTTGACTAATCATGCTTTTATTTTCTGCTGTGGTCACTTTATGGGAAAGAGTGTGGTTGCAGAGGGAGCCAGTCCCAGTGACTAAACCAGCTGCCAGGGCTCAGCGGGAGAGCTTGTTTCTGACCTCTATACAGTCCCTCTGTGAGCACATCCCCTCAACACTAAGATCATAGGCCACTACTTTTTCTGTAAGAGTGAGCTGCATTTTCTCCAGTGGTTCCTCCAGCACTTTCTAAAGAAGCTGAGCTGCTATTAGAGACATAGCCCTTCAGGGAGACACGCAACCAGCAGATGTTTGCAGTGGGACAGTGTAACATTTTCAAAACAAACAAGCATCTATTAGCCAATGTTAATATATTTCTAGCAAGCCTATAACAGTCATGTTATTTCCCTCTCCTCGACAATGGCAAAAAAAATTATTTCTGTCAGTTTAATAAACACGCAGTTTTCATTCTCCATTCCTGACACTTCTGTCTGATTTCATGCTCCAGTTACACTATTTTAACTGTTTCTGAATCCCTTGGCTGGTAAACACGATGTGTGATCATAGGTTTTCCACTGTAAACAGGTCAAAGGCTTGGTCATTAACAACTTGATCTCCACCAGATCCACCTGGCCAGCAGCTCTGGTGGATCCATCCAAGCCCACATGGTGGAGCTGGAGTAGTGTCTCCACATGGGCACACGGTGCGGCAGCATGGACGTAGGCAGGGCCAGCGCACAGCCTGCCAGCTCGCGCACCCAGGCCATGCCTCCCAGGTCATGCCTCCGCTGTGCCTCCAGCAGCTCCTCCGGCAAGGTATCACAGGTCCACCGCTCCGTCAGAGACTCAAGAGAGGAACCTGCCAACCAGTGCTGTCATTTTTAGCAGGGGTTGAACAAGAAGATCAGGAACATGCTTTTACACCAGCCTAGGCAGGCAAACAAAAATACATTCACGTGCAGGGGCATGGCAGGGGTGGAAGGGGCTTCCTGGCCTGCACTGTGGACAGGGGGCTTCCTTCTTTCCAGCTATTTGCCAGATTTGTAAAAGTTCAAAGAACTAGCTTTTTGGAGAAAGCACAAAGACAACTTGTCGTCTCTCCCTCCTGGGTGCATTGTCCTCTCCACGCCCATGAGAAGCCATGATCACACCTCTCAGAATCAGTAAGCGTTGTGACCACGTCGTTGAATTCAGGAGCTTCTGGTAACGGGAAGGATATAGTTCTGGCTGAACACCTGGGTGCATCCACCTGACTGAGCTCAACACTGGAGGCTGAAGGTGCATCCTCACTCACGTTCAGTCACTCAGAAAACAGATCCACTTCAAGCAGAGAGTTAAGGACACCTGGAAACTGTATGGTTCAGAAGCCCCATTTCCCTAGGAATCAAGAGACTTTCCATGCATTTCCAGAGCTTGTTTCCATTGGTATTTGAACGACAGTCACAACCACAGGCCCTGAATCAGAGGCCATTGTATATATATCAACAAGTGTCCCTGTTAGGATGTATGTTCTTTATGACTCTAAATCCATTCTACACCCACAGCCCCTCTCTGGTCCCAGATGTCTGTCCTTCTCCTTTCATAGCTTGGAAAAGAGAAGCCCTCCTCTGAGGTTTGTCAGGCAGTAAAAGCAGTTAGAGGAGCAGTTAGTAACTAAATTTAGATGTGCAACAAAAGACGTAGATCCAAGGCACCGACGGCAGCTAATTTCAAAATGCTTTCAGTTATGTGTTCAAAGCTATCTCCACAGGATCTCCTCAGAGTTTTACTCTATGGCTGAGATTTTATTCTGTTGCTGCTAATTAAAATGATAATCAACAGAAATTTGTGTACAGTCCTGCAATTAAGCAGTTTATATCTGTCTTATCTAGAGATTTCCTGGGGCATGTTTTAGTTTAGATATCTTTCTGGTAGTGAGGTGACACTTCTTCCTACAAAATCCCCTCCCAGATATCTCCTTGAACAAACCTCTTAGATCCTCTTCACCTTTCAGCTGCTTGCCTTCATCCCTTGAAATTCCCTTTATATGCCCTCTTTCAGGAGGAATGTTTCCTGAAGCCACTAAAAGCCTTTTCTTGTCAGATACTAGCTTGGAAAGGAGCGGTGTTCTTCACTTCAACAAGGTTTAGCATAGCCCTCCTTGCATTTCAGCTCCCACTGCGGTGCGTGCTGAAGCCACAATGTCTTGACCGAGGTTGTAAGTGGGGTATGTGGCACGCTGGGTAATGAAAGCCTCGTTTCCCCAGCTTTGCCTCTTGCTCCCTCTTCCTTTCCCCCAGCCTCACCCAGCACAGCTTGGAGTTACACCTACAGAGGCTTGCTCTAGACCCCAAACCCAGAGGGAGAGCTTCCAAAGGGCAATGCTGGCAAAACTGGTTTGTGCTCAGAACTGACGCACGCAGATCCACTCCACTGACATGCCTCAGCACCAGCATGTTTCACTTACTGTCAAAAAAATGACATATTCTATGAGGTTTGCAGTGATTAATATGAAGCAGTATCAGCTTCTGAAAGAATATTAAATCAATCTCAATACAGTGTTGAAAGTGAATGGAAATAATAGATCCAAGTTGTATCCAGCAGATGCAAATAGCAGAACTCAACTTTGCTCTGCCTGATGCTCAAGATGCCTTTGCTTGACAATTTAGTCTGCAAACTAATCACTGTCATTCGGCACATTTAGAGATGTTGTAGCCACAGAAAAGAGAACAGCGAGGACTGCTGTGATAGCAAGGGACACAAATGTAGAAAGCAATGCAAATGTTATATTCTGCTTTGGCCGGCTGTATTTCTGAGTCCTTACCAGATGGCCAAACAAGATGCCATTTGTCCTCCGCAAACATATGAATTATAAAGTTCTACAAGCACAAAGTGTGCAATTATGGATGGATTTTGCATACAGAGTGCAAGGGAGAGTGATGTGGTTCCCTATGGCTTCCCTTGTGCATTTCTGCTGGAATCAAGCCCTTCCAATTGGGACACTACTGAGCACAGCAGGAAGACACAGTCTATTTTGGTCAAGTAGGAGGTTCTGCCACCATTTCGCAGAAAAGGACAGCTAGCAGCAATGGCCTATGCAGAGGGCAAAAACCCACGCGCGCTGCCACAACAGCCGGCTCCCAGGGGAGTTTCACTCCCAAGGAAGGAGGCAGCCACAATGACTTCCTGGCAGCTGGTGTGTGTCACCTCCAATGCATTTATCAAAAACTATTCATTCTGCCCCCAAAACACACCTTGCCTTTTAAGATAGAGCAAAAAGGTAAGTAATGGCACTGACATAAAAATGATCAAGATGATCTTTTTCAGAGACAGCCATTTCATATGTAAATCTGAATATAGCCATAGTCCATATCTACAGGATTTAATCAAAGCCATGCAAAATCTACGCACCGTGACTGACTCTCAAGAGACCATGTTTCAGCCCTGCAAAATTTATGGCTTGTGGCTGAGTCTCAAAAGACCATGTTTTGTTATTGTGTATACACATCCACTGGAGAAGGGGTGAAGGCAACGAAGACAATGGCTAAGAGGCAGGAAAGGCCTCCTACAGAAATCAGGTCTAGAACAAAAGTGCCTTAAGAGTTATGCTAGCAGCAATAAAGACAGAATTGATGTACAGTAATTAATAAAGAGATAGGAAACATAGACAGATAAGAAACAGGGATAACAGAAAACGCTGTTAGCATTGAAGCAAAATGCTCTTTAAGAGCTATTACAAAAAAAGTACACACTACACATATTTAGATACTACATTGAAACACTAGAGAGTCATCTGCAAAACTGTAATAATAAAAAAACCCAAGTGTTTGAATTCATTGGCTTGGTTCTCAAAAATGTGTTTCACTGAAAACCACAAAGAAAGAAGAGCTATTAAAATAAACTCTTCGGAGGGTCCTGCTCTAATAAAATAAATATGATAAGATGAGCAAGAGTTTATGACCATTTTGGAATTTGATCGTGATGTTCCAGGCTCACAGCAAGTATAAAGAAATTATGTGTTAGATTATGCCCAAAGGATTATTCTTTCTAATGATAGCTGTAAACAGTGTGTCTATTTGAAACGCTGAATAAGAGAAGGCAAAGCATACTGTGTGACTCAAACACACGCTGCTTGCTACAAAAAACCCATCAGCATTATTATATCTAAAGCAAGCCCAGGCAGCTTGTGAAAAATACAACAGAGCGCGAGAACTTGCCCACCAGTCTATCGTTAAAGTTGGGATGCCCTGCCCGAAAAAGTCTGAGAAAATCCCCATCGAGATCCAAACCGGTCAGGTGGCTCCCACATCTACATGTCCAAGTCAAAACCCATGGCTCTGAACTGAGTTTTAAGAGAGATTGCATTCTGTAGTTTGGGTCCAGGGTTTAGCTGCAGGGGCTCCCCACTGCTGCTGGGAAGTTCAGATCAAAAACACATGCCAAATCCACTGTGAGAACCTGGGGAGAGAGGACGTGGGAGCAGCTCGGAGGATTACAGATGATGGCAGCGAAACAGCAGTAGCAACCCATTTCTGTGCACAGGAGTGTGAGACCTGCGGTCCCGTGGCGCAGAGGCCCTGGGCACCGGGAGTCATGCTGCACTCCAGCGCCAGCTGCCACCGCCACCACCACCGCCACCGTCGCCACCGCCACACGCTCTGAAGTCGCATCGATGCCGAAAGCACCGATGAGGCCACAGCCAGGCCCCGGCACTGTCCCTAGCAAGCAGAATTAAAATAAGCCTGGAGCTGACGCGTCTGTGTCTCGTCCCACTCGGTGGGTTGCGAGATGAGTGAATCTTTTTGATTCCCCGACGGTTTGTGTACCGACAAAAGCCGATCTCTGCTCGGCAGAGCCGCGTGGTCGGCAGAGTCACGACAATGACCCAGAGGAACAGTCTGGCCAGCAACTTTATTAACTGGCGAATTCCACAGACGGACAAACTTCACGACCTGACGAGTTTAACGAACGAACAAAGGCGATTTGGCAATGGAGCTATTTTGCGGGCTTCCCGATCCCAAACTTGCATATATATATTGGAAAAGCAGAGGAAAAGAGAAGAGAAGCAAGAAAAGGAAAGAAGAAGAGAGGAGAAAAGAGAAAGAAAAAGTATCACCACCCTTGGATCCCGCGATGACGATGACACACGTGGCAATCCTCCAGTGGCGGGCGTACGCGCGCTTCCCGGGGGGGGGGGGGGGGGGGGGGGGGGGCCCAAGCCTTTTATTGGCTAATCCCCGCCTCCAGGTACGCCCCTTCAGGGCTTACATGGTTCTTGTTCTAGAAAGTTCTCAATCTTCTGCGCAGGCGCTGGGGGAGGGGGGTGGTTGTGAGGGGTCTCTGGGGCAGTTGCAAGCCCCTTTCTCAGATGACCGCTGTCCATACATGGTCAGGTTTGGCAGAACCTGGAACCGCGCATCCTCCGACGCGCTCTCCACATCCCGCTCTTGCTCTCCCCCACCCCATGCTCGCAGACCTGCTGTCGCCATGCAAATAGCGCCTCAAATCGCCACAATGTTTGAGACATTAACCCTTTCAGTCTCTCACAGTCTGCACTGGGCACACAGAAGCATCCCCTAACTGGAGCTATTCAACTTGTTATTTCCAAGGGCTGCTGGGTAATTTTAATGAGGGTCAGCTGTTTTTTTCTTTTTCTTTTCTTTTTCTCCTTTTTTCCCCGGCTGTCAGGGCGGCTGACAGGAGCCAGACCAAGCTTGCTGGACCTGAGGCCACCCCCCCAGCCGGCCAGCTCTGGAGCTTTCCCAGGGGCTGCTGCAGGGTCAGTACCTTGTGCTCTACCTGTGAGCACACGCGTGCCTCTGCTGCTGTGTGGGCCCAGCGTGTGAACATTGTGGGAGGAATAGGCAGTCCTAAGCCTTTTTATGCCCCAACTTGCTTACTTTTTGTAACAGGTTTAAAACAGTCACTTTTTTTACCACTGAAATGTCTGGCTAATGAATTTTTTAGCAACCAGTACTGCTCTTTTTTTGATGTGTACTTTTCACACTTTTCACAACCACGTTTTTGTTCTTGTCCTTACCTTCTGCACGGTTACCTGGTGCCTGCTGACCCTGACTACTTAACTAGAGTTTCACACCACTGTGTTGTCAGGTCTGCCCTGTGTTATGCTGGTAAACTCTCACTGCCCACTGTACTGCCCTAACCCAGCGCACTCTTCACATTTATAAGGGGAAAGACTAAAGAAATATATTTTTTTCAACCTTTCTGTTTCACTTCTGGAAACCTGCAAAAATTGCGGAAGGAAAAGCAAAAGTTGCAAGACGGAGGAGTTGAACGGAGGCCCAGGGAGCCTGCATGGAGGGGCAGGGCTGCAATGCTGAGTGCAGTTACAACATCTCATAACTTCCTTAAGGAGGAGTCAGTCTATTTTTACAAACAAGGGGTCATATCTCAGTGTCATTATTAAACACGCCACAACTGATGGGTACCCTTCACACCTTCAGAGAGATCTGCCTGTCTACTTTTGATAATGGAGAGTAGCCAAGCAGATCTCTAAGCAAGTCTTTCTCATGCGTGGTGGAGCAGCAGAAGGACTCTTGCAGGGCTCCGTGCCAGCTGGCAGTGCTTCAATCTAATAATCCCATACAGCACTTTCCTACAGCACACTGCAGGGTGTTGTAAGGCTTCATTAGCTAAGGCTTGTAAAGCATTGCGAGTGCTTAAATAAAAGGGACTGGTTTAATGTTAAATATTAGGAGGATGTTTTTTCACCATGCAAGACTTACAGTTCCAGCCCAGAGAAGTCAGCTCTCACCCTACCCTCCGCTCTGGTAAGGAGAGGCACCTGCCACCAGCAATAGTATCATCATCACTGACTATGAACAGGATTGCCTGGGGTGGCCTGAGAGCAACAGTGGTACACTAGTTTCTTTCACAGCCAGAGGAACATTTAATTGATTTCTTAACAGAAATCATAATTTTCTCCATTGGCAACACTATAGCAGCTAAAACTATTTGCAGGACAGTCATGTTTTTACCAGGACATTTTATTAAATTACATTTAAAACCTTTATAGAGTCATAAAAAAAAAGTAACCAAAAGGAGGTAAGAAGGCTATATTTTAGCGTAAGTGAAAACTATTGCCATGACTATTAACAAAACAATTCACACTGAACAGCAGTAAGCTTTTACTGGTGCATTAAATAAATAAATGATAGTTTAAATTAAAACCGTTAATCAGCTGCTAGCCTTTGCAAACCTTCCTGCACTTTGTCATCAAGGCTATATACCCATAGACAACAAGGACCTTTTTGTCCAGAAAATCAGTTCTGAAGAGCAGAGGAAGCAGCCCATTGACTGTGACCCTAACAAACAGTCATTCTGCATTGTAGCCTCCAATAAAATGAAGTCAAATTATTTACAGGAGGTAGATCTGGAAAATTAAGAGAATCATGCTGGCACCAAAGAACAACCATTCATTTTGCTAACATTTAAATGTGTTGGAGATTACTACTATAAATTACAAGGGTCAGTTTTCTCCTTCATTTTGTCAGCTTATGTCCAGCCATTTCCCAACAGTCACCAAAGTACACTATCTTTCGCTTTTCATAATATAAAAACCTGTAAGCTTAGAGAGCCAGACTTGTTACAGGGGTGGAGACCAGGTCTATCTCAGGAAGGAGGGATGACATGAGCATGGCTGAACACCTGGGGTGGGCCAGGGAGCTGCAGGAGCAGGGCTGCTCCATGCTGAGGGGTACAAGCAAGGCACAGCATCACGTGCAGACTGCTATTTTGGGGAGCAGAGGAGTGGCCAGGTTCCTCTTCCCATGGTCCTCTCCCCTTCTTTGCCATTCCTCACTCCTCACGAGTAAATTGGCTTAATGACATCTGCCATTAACTGCAAGAGCTGATTTTCCTCTCCCCCTTTCAATGCCCAGCAGCCCCTAAAGAGCTCCAAAAATGCTGATTCCTGATGAAGCTTACTGTAGCTGGCATTTCTGCTACCTCTGATATTCTTAACAACTTGTCCATCAAAGAGGGAAGAAACACCAGTTTGTTCATATTTCTGACCCACACGGCCATCCACACAGCAGCCAGGATGGCTTCCCAAAAGCATGGCCTGGGATGGGTGAAGTCCACACAAACTGTAAGGTCGGCACCCAGGTTTTGGAAACTCTCATGTGGCAGCTGAAAACACTGCCCACATTGTCTCCCTCTGTCTGTCAGGCTGCTTCCTTCTCCCTTACAGACACTCAGACTTTTCACTTCATTTCACCCCAAACACTTTTATCGTGGTTTTATGCAGCACAAGCATGTCAAACAGAGTAGTCATTACTTAATTACTCGATATCTAAAGCAGAGAGTTTAGTCAAACATCTCAAGTTTTCTTAATTATAGCCAACTTTATATAAACATCTGCTAGCAAACAAATGGCTTACAGGAAGTACACCACAAATGACAGGAAGGCTTGGGAGAATAACCTGGGGTAACAAAATAAACACAGTGGTTCATCTCAACGTGCTAATCTTCTGAATATTTTCATTCTCAAGTGATTTTTGACATGCATTTTTGAAATTCAACCAGAAGTCTATGTTTCATTGGAGTGTTTTACTTTGCTACTACAACAGACCAAGGACTGATACAGTTTTTTTATCTCACATCTGGTTTCTCAAGGAATTCTGTCATCAACGTTATACCAATTCCTTCTTCCATAAAGTGTAGCTAGCAAGACCTAAGCCTGGCAGGAAAATGTATACAGTTAATTTCATGTCTATAAGTTTTAGTTTGGCCTCCTTTTCACTCACAGAAGGCTCTCTTACATACAAGCAGGGCTAATTTTGTGGCTGACTGGCCTATCAGAACTTTTTTCCATTATACTATGCCCCTGACCATGTGTATCAGCCTCCAGGCACTTCCTCCAGACAAAATCAGGCTTTTTTAAATGGAAGAGGAACCTTGTCCTCTACCCTCTTTCAGCTAGATGCTGAAGATCTCTATCAACAAGACCCAGCTCTTCCTTGCTGAGTTTTCCTTCCAAGAAGAGACCTTAGATCTCCAGTGGTAAAACTGTTCCTGACACATCCAGCCTCTGGAAAAGCTGTAATCCAAATGGGAAAGAGCTAAAGCTTGGTCCCTTTCACATGCTTTGGTCACCACAGGACACCTACAAGGTAAGTGACCTGCACCCCCATGATGCTGAGTAAACTGGGTGCCAGCGCAGAGGTGAGGGACTGTGGGCAGAGCTCTCATGGGACTCATCAAATCTTCAGTAGAAGGGGCCATCAGAAAAGTAGATGTCAATCTATTCTGTGATTTCTCTTTTCTACCCCAATCATCCTTGATGGTAGCTGTGCCGCTCTGAGGGGTGCAGCCAGAACACAAAGCATATTACCAACCTAACTTTTGCATTATGTTGTGCTTTCTAGCAGCACTAGTAAAGAAATTATTTTATCAATCCCTTTCATCAGCCTAAAGACTTTCTCAGGGTATCCTCAAGCCTTTTTTTTTTTCCCCAGTAAGAGCATGCTGTACAGCCTTAATCCATCTTCTTATTTTGAATCTCTGAAGGTTAGTGCCATCTCAGCTGCTTGTAGCTGATTCCCCTGCAGTCAGCTGTGCTTGTTCTGAATGCACTGGCTGACATTTTTGCCTTGTAGCACATGCATCCTGTGGAAACACCTCATTCTTCATTTATCGCTCAATCCCACCTCTGCTCAGGGGGGAACCCTTTCCTGTCTTTCCAGTGGGAATAGGAGGCAAATATTGCTACGTATGCCAAATTTAGCATCAAATAGTCCTTTTATTATCTTTAGCAGACATGGCTATGGACATTAAGTGCAGTGTTTCCACCTGGCAGAGGTGCCCAGGTTCCTCGGAGAGCGGGGTGGCCGCTGTGCGGTTTGCCCAGGCCATGGCATATTCACAAGAGCATCTCTGTGCCTAAGCAGCGGGAGAAGGAGACATGAGGTCCCTCATTGCTCCATGTCCTGACCTATTCCTGTCCCATTTTAGAAGTCTACATGAAATTAATTGACTTTCTGCAACCTACATCATTGTTTACACTTCATAAAGATCTGTTAGAGTTACAGAAAAATACAATCAATCATACTTACTAAGCACATGAATGGCAATACACAGCAACATATAGTATTTGATTGTGACATATCTGGCTGTTTCTAACAGCATTACATGATGTCCCAAGGGAGAGTTGCAGCTACACATGCGATTAGCACTCTGGTGTAACCTCGCTCTGGTCACCGTGGCAGGTAACATCTAGTATTTTGCCTGGTGGAATTACAGTATTAACAGTCTAGAAAACTATTAAAAACAAAAATAACAAGAAAGCAGTCTTGACAGAGTAAAACCTATGCCATTTCCCAGTGCTTCCGGAGTCTCTTAAATCACCCACAGGGGAGGAACTCCTTCCTGCTTGGCATGGCTTAATGATGGCCCCAGAAAAGAACTAATTAACCTAATGCCAGGAAACCTAACGTGTAATATTGAGCGTGACATTATTAGCTGTCCAAGTGCCAAAGAAGTCTTTTTTTTTTTCCCAAATTATTATGCAATTTTTGTTACTGCTGATCAAGTTATGCTGAAAGGCATTTGACCTACCTACATGATCTTATAAAATTTACATTTATATAGCTTCTTCCATGCTCGATCATCACGAAGTACCTTAACAAAAGAACTCTTTACAGAGGTGGAGAGAGACATTTTTATGCTCACATGGAAAGCAATCAATCTGTAGAAACAAATAGGTAACAATCAAGCAAAATTTCAAATTCATTAGGTCTGTTATGTCCATATTGCTTCAAGGTGGAAGAGAAATCAGTTCAGTCTCCTAAACCTGCGTGGACTCCATGTGCTGTGGGTGGAGAGAGAAATTTTAGTATGAAAAGTTAGAAAACGCATAAGAAAAAGAGTTGAGTATCTCCACTAAGACCCAATTTCACCCCTGCAGTCTCCTTTAATTGACTGAAGAGGCTTTGCCATATGGCTCCCTGCTATTACTTGTCCGTAAACTTAAACTGCTTCTTAGAACATTTGTCCTGAATAAAAGAACCTCCAGATTAAATCATTGTGATGGACACATAAACACACATGCGGAGGAAGAATTACAAATACCCTCATAAAATTTATGTCTCCCATCTTGGGAATTCCTTAATGTTTCAAGGTTTTATCCCATTAGCACTGCATCAGAAATGTGAATCTAAGTGGCTTTCTCTCCCCCACAGTGAAAAAAACTATGATTTGATACCAAATCAGGTAGCCAATTATCTTTTCTGTGAAACTTGCAAAACGCTACTGCCAACTTGAGTTACACTCATGTAGGTAATGGTGGTAATCATCTTTAAAACATTTATCAGCTTACTGTAAATTAGGTAACCTCCATCTACAAAAAGTGCCAAATTCATATTCAAGAGCTGATGTATGTGATACTTACAGAAATGTATAAAGTAGGTAAAGGCATGAGTCCAAAATGTGCTCAAGGAATTAACGATTGCAAAGCACATAAAATCCTTAAAGAGTTTGTCTGGCCTCCATATTGTGAAGGACAGAAAGGCTAAATAGCCCTAAGCACTCTCCCTACTAAGAGAGGAAGACCTTTTCAACCCAGGATTTTTTTTTTAATACTTTAGCATATTGATCAAGTGTTAAACTATTACCCACTGGTCAATAATTCATTACATTGGCTAATGCACTTAAATGTTAAACTAGCTGTGGCAGACTCCTTATCCTGTGCATTAAATCTCTGAAATTGAAAAAAAGCAGGGATGCTGAATTCTGGTTGCGTCAGAAGCCCAGAAGGCTCCGAGTTCCTTCCTGATGAAAAGTGTATAAAGGTATTAGAGTCTAATCCTATTATTTTATATTTAATTAGAAAAATCTTGCAGGTGAGGTGCCCATCTAATTGCAACATGCGGAGGCTCAACCTACTTGGTGAAAAAAAATTCTTGCAACAAAGCAGGGGAAAAAAAAACAGTAAAAAAAAAAAGAACTCCCACTGCTCCCAAAACCCATCTTCAGGCACAAAGGTGTTCAACTTTGCTCAGCCTAGGAGCAGACATAATCAGAGCCGCCACCAGGGCAAGTGCCGGGGTGAGCCCCCATCC
This sequence comes from Mycteria americana, assembly GCF_035582795.1. Lineage (NCBI taxonomy): Eukaryota > Metazoa > Chordata > Aves > Ciconiiformes > Ciconiidae > Mycteria > Mycteria americana. Next base: position 17,381,272 of record NC_134396.1, on the reverse strand, counting down.
AGTGAGGATGTCGGAGCATCAGCCACCACAGAACGAGCATAATGTGGCTGTTCAAAAGCAAAGTGCTTTCTGTCACAGTCGTATTACAGCTTGGCATGAAAGGAAAACACTTTAACTTTCATGTGACAGATCTTAGGATTAAAAAAATGACACGGTTCTGAAATACAAAGTTAAACTCTCTGGATTTGTCTTTTTTTTTTCTTTCCAGTTTAGGCAATGAACCTCTATGACCCCCTTCCTCCCTCAAATCACTTATTCACACAGACTCATTCTTCTCCAGGAATTAGGTTGTGACAGTGAAAGGAGAGCAGATTGCTGTGCTTTTGGGTTAAGAGCCCCCTGATATGTCAGGGACATTTAAAACAACTTGCCAGTGACATTTTCAGACTTCATTTCATACTACTTTTTTGTGAGCTTATTTAGGGAACCTGGGGAGAAGAGCATGATGGATGTGGCTGAAGTGTCCTTTTGCTGACCTCCTCCAGAGCTGTATCTCCTTGGGAAGCCTGGTTAGCGTAAGGGTGTGCTTGGGTGACTACAGCTTAGATGAAAAGATGGTTTTCAGAAATAATTTCTTCTCATGAGTTTTCCCGTTACCACTGAGATAAAGTTGCCTCCTGGTTTCTGATGCTCTTTCAGGCATCAGGTTCAGTTAGATATGTACCTCTGAAAAATGAGGAAATGAAGAGAGCAAATCTGCGCTATAGCTGCAGAAGTCTCAACCCATCCATGTTTTAACAACGGCCCATCTCTAGCAATGGAGATTCCAATCACACTAAGTATTTTCAAATCAGCTGGACCAAATTCCTTAGCCAGAGTGGAAGGTCTCTTTGTATTGGTAAGGCTGATTATTAAATAAATATTAGAAAAACTCCAACTTTTAAGTGGAATATATTCAAGTGTAATTCCATTGCTTCAAAACAGAGAAAGTAGTTTTCCAATCTGACATTAGTTTGCCAGAGATTTTTCAGGATTTTATCAAAAAAGAGTTAGAGTCTAAAAGTACAATGAATACCTGTCAGCACAGTTTCATGGACAATAGGTTCCATAAACACTTGTTGGTTTATTTTTGAAAAATGTATATTTTAACTAGACTGTGCTGATGCAAATGATTTACTTACTATCACACACCATTTTGACTAAAAAGCTTGCATTGTCTGGAATTAGCGAGTACTTTCTATGTGTCTGGAAGTGGCTCACTAATAACTCTCCAAACTGTGATGTTAATGAAAAGATACCAAGAAGCAGGGCTATGAGAAAAGAGATATTCCCAAGAAAATGTCTCTGGTCCAACATTAGTTGACATTATCACTGATACAGGTGACCATAATGGCAGGATAAAATTCTGGCCGAGTAAATATGCAGGTGTCAGAAAGACTGGTGGGATGGCAAATAACAAGAACAGGTTGGTCTTCTGGACTGACCTGAATCACCTCACTAAATGGTCTCTATACCATGTAAGGATAGCATTGCACTGCATTGCATTGAGAAAAATGAGAGAGAGAGTCTGATAATTATGTGCCCAGCCAGGTGCTTCCAGGAAGAACAGAGAAAAGGCAAAGGAGAAGGGTTTACCTAGGCTTAAAATTCACAGATGGGAGCTGAAAATAGATAAATGTGACCTTGCAATAAGATATTGCTTTACAGCAGTGAAGGTAATTAAAAGGTAGAGGGGATTACTGGAAGAATCAGTAGACTTCCAGTCACTTAGTCTTTAAAATGAAATACCCTACTTTTCTAGAGGACTTGCAGGCTTTAACCCTCTTCTGGAGAAATTCAATAGCCTCTATGCAAGAGGCCAAGAGCAGGTGGCCATAGTTGTTCCTCGGGGCCTCACAGCCTGCAAATACTTTATTGACAAGTTAGATGTTAAATTTACAACAAGGCAGAGAGGAAAAAAGCCAGCTTGGCTTTGGGCAGCATCTGTAAAATGAACAGGCTGGCTTTAGACATCTCTGAACACCAGCTCAGGCCACCACCTCTCCAAAAAGAGTCTTGCTAAAATAGGGTCCAGAGAGAAACAACAAAAACCATCCTGACAAGGAGTGATTTTTGAGAAGAAATTCTTTTCTTATTGGACACAGTGCCACTATAATATCTCAGAGAGGTCAGTACTAGGGTGATGCAGAAGTGTTTCAAGCACTTTAACTACAAGAAATACACTGTAATTAAGAAAAGCCAAGTGTTAGGGACTTGTAGGTTTTGCTGTAGATTTGTAAAACTGCATTAAAACATGACAGGAAAAGAAGTCCTGCATTTCAAGGATATGAACCCAATGGTTTAACAAGATTTCATCTTTAACTTGCTTAATAAATGCACTATTTACAGCATTTCCGAAGCCCCTGGATTTCAGCAGTGTGCCTCACTCCCCGCATCATGCTGACAAGGGATCTGAGCATGGAGCATCCTCCCGTCCCATGACATGCACTACACGTTACACCAGGCGATACTAATGAGTACAGCTACAGCCCCTGAATCCTCCTGCTCGCTGATATTGGAAATGCAAAGTGAGCTCATTGCGTCTGCACAGGCCCTAACAAACCAAATCTCCGAGGATAAATGACAGCCAAGGCAGAGCAGGGCCCCTTGAATGAGAGATACAGTTCCAATTCAAAGAAGAGTAAAAAAGAAAAATAGAGGATGATGTGCCACTGAAAGGGAGGCAGAGAAACACAATACATGAGCCTTGAATAAAAATGAAAAACTAATCACACTATACTGAGGCCATGGATAGAACATTTCATCCCGTTTTTTGTATTCTGATCAGTCAGGCAGGCATAAAAATGACCTTTCTTGCACGCATGTTTTCAGAAACCTGTTTCAAGCAGATGTTTATTTTATCTGACTGGATCTCAGCTGGCCTTCAGCACAGATGATACCAGATGTTTTCTATTTAAGGACTGTTCTCTGAAAAGTTAAGCCTGGGCAGAACGGCAGGTGTCTGTGTGTGAGCACTTCAGCTTCTGCATCCCTGGGATCATTCAGTGCTTCGTGACTTCAGTGGAGGCTGCCAGCGAGCAGGAAACTGCCTGTTCCTTGGCTGCTGCTTGACATGTATTGCCCAAGAGCTCTGGGCATGCTTTGAAGGGTCCTGTGCTGGTCCCAGGCCCCTGACAAGCAGCATCAGAGGTGCCCTCCCACAGCTGGTTGGTGCGGCCTTCCAGCGGTGCCACCACACAAGCTTTTGAGCCATCCCTTTCTCCTACTAGAGCAAGGTTTTCTCAACAACGAACAGGAGTTAAAACCAAGAGCATTTCCTTCCTTTCAGCCCCACTGCAATGGACTCTAGACACCTTTCCCACCAGGTTTTGGCTGGAGTCCTAACCCAGAGAAAGCTGCCTGCTGAAAGTAAAAGGATAAAAGACCACCTCTTGCTATTTAGCTTACCTAGTACAATGTATGAGACCACCTGAAACGGGCCATACCAAAAGGTCTGTCTGGCTCAATATCTTCTCTCTGACAGTGGCCAAAAGCAGGTGTCCATGGAAGGGTGGCAGATAAGGATGCACCAATAGTATACTTTACCCAACTAATGTCCCAACATCTGGTAACATGTGGCTGAGGGCCACAGTGAGCCAGGGACAGTTCCTGTATATTGAGTAACCCCCAGTGCATTTATCACTCATTAACATGTTCAATCTCCACACATGAACTTGGGTATCTACAATATCCTGTGGCAGAGAGTTCACAGTTGAGCTGTACATCCCTTGAGCATATTAGCAGTGAGCAGGTGAATGTTCGCATTGTGGGAATCACCTCCTGTCTGTTTTACAAGTCACCTTTTAACAAGGGAGCGTATAAAAGAAAGTTCTTGAAAAAAGAGATGAATGTACACCAGAGGGTGGAATGCCATGACGAAAAAAAGAGGAAATGAAGTATTGACTTCAATACATTGCTGGTTCTCGCTTGCCTTTGGTCTTAACTGAGTGGTATTGGAGAGATAGAAAGGTAATGTTTGCATTTTGTTTGAGTTTCATTATTTTTTATTATTATAATTATTATGACTACTACTACTGCTACAAATATCTGCTTAGTTTGGAACAAACCCCTAGGACTTAACCATACTATGCATGCAAGCTACTACAACTTTTTAGTTAGCTGGCATCTTGCACACTTTCTTGAAGAAAAGGTAATCATTTTGTTAGGAAAGTTTAAGCTTAGGATTACAACATACAAGGAGGAAACAGGAAGACATTCAAGGGAAGTAAAGTGTTTGAAAAATGAGAATGATGTCCTAATCAAAGATGAGAACATAAACTCCTAAAATCATAAGGATATTGATGAAACCTGAAACAGGTGAGAGTTATCACAGTGAAGCTGCTTCTTCTTTCACATTTCCAAAGACTTTGACTACATCTTACTGTAACTACCTGCTTGTAGACCTGCAGCAGTCCCAATGACAAAATGCCAGCAAGTGGAAAGGTGGAATGAAAAAGGGGCTTTACTGACTTCTAATAAGCGAGTAGAAGAAGAGTGGTAGAGACATCTGCCAGTCCTAATCCACTTATCAGCCAGGATTTCAACTTTGAGGAGATTTCTTAGTCTGGACAGACAGAGGAAGGAAAGTGAAGATGACTTAAAAGATGTCTGTTTGCTCAATTGCTTTGTTATGAATCTAAAGGATTTGACTGGAGGAACACATTTGGACTTAGATTTTTGCAATATAAGTATCTTGATTTGTTTGTGGAAAATTATAGAGCACAGTTCACAGAACAGTCAAATTTCCTTGCACGTATCGTTGGGGATTGTAAGGTTGTTTCCAAGACATTCGTAGCCCTCTGGAGTTTTCCAGCCACGACCCACATCTTCATATAACGAGTCATTATTGCTGCCATATCTGAGAGCCCGTAGGCAAAACTGAGCACAGGCTAGTATGTCCAGAGCCAGTCTGCATGCTTGCAAAGAAGCATATATATGTACAGACAGATGCATAATCAAGGGACAAAAATAACTCAAAAAAAAAGACATCACCACTGCCCCTAAGAGGCAGTTGACTATTAAAGATCTTTTTTCATCAGTATATTCCAGGTTTTAATTACATTACTATGGATGACAGGAAGTCATCCTCCTTTATCCAGGCAGGGATATAGAGATTACTGAAGGATAGCTAAAGAGCTGAGCATATTATAGCATTAAAACTGTTTTATGCCCCATTTTAAGAGAATAAAAAGAAACACCTTTGATTGTACAGAGAAAAAAAAAAGCGTCAATATTGAAAGATATTCAGCACTAAGGGGAACTCACACATCCCCTGTTAGCTTGTAATTGAAAAACAAAAAAAAAAAAAAGAAAGCAGGGAAACTATGTGATACAATCTCAATAAATACTGTGAAAACAGCCCAAATGCTTTTTCACATGATTTCTGTAAAATGTCTTTGGCTTACAACATGCCACTGCATTTACCAGTTCTAGAAAGAAACCATATACTTTCACATCAACTACTAGATGTCAAAATAACTGGGGCAGTTGCACAACAGTTGCTGAGGCACAAAGGAAAAAAAAATGTTTGGGTTTTTTTTTGTACACACAATATGGAGTAGAAGGGCTATTAGTGTTTAAGTTCTATGAGATTGTGAAAGGGTTTTAATGTTTCGATGTTTCAGAGTACTTTTTCCCAGTTTATTAAGGATACTTTTCTACTTCCTGTGCTTTGTCCTACATTTTGCTGACAGCTTCATTCTTAGGCAGATGGACCTCAATACAAGATCAGGGCAAATTTCTTGTGATCAGCACTACGTCATGACCCAGATGCAACAACCACTTGGTTAGGAGCTGTGTCCCACATTCAGTAGGTCAGACTGGGAGTTGGATGGTCCCTTTTAGCCTGACCTGGAGGGTGTGATTAATGCAACCCTCATGGCACACCCAGCTCAGGTCAGCTTCAGCTGAAAATATGTTTTACTCTCAGCTTGCAAAGAGTACCTCTAACCCCCAAAACACCCCTAAAAACAATAATGCCACAAACTTGCTTCACAAAGAGCTATCACATGCTAGTAATTTTATCCACCAATATTGCTATCCATGTCCAGCTGCTTATAACCCAGAAGTAAGAAGTAGCTTATTTCGGCCTCCTGGAGTAACATCCCTTTCCCTAGAAATGTTACTTGGTGTACAGTTTATTTGCTGAATGAAACAACTGTGCTGACCTGCAGCATGTACATGACTCACTCACGTAGCACTTTCCACTCACCTTGTTCTGCGCATAACATGCAGGAAAAGTCCAGAGTTTAAATTCCATTAAGAAGTTTACTCCAGAAGTGTGATCATTTAATAGGATCATGAAATTGCTTAAAATACACGGTGAACTTTAGCATAAAATAGCATGGATTTTTTTAATACAGATACATTTTTGTTATGTTTCTTAAGTTTTAAAGAGGAAGTATAAATCTATCTCTACACTATCTAACAAGGCAATTTTAATCTTTATTTAAAAAATCAGATTTATCAAAGATAACAATGCTTGCTGGAAGTATCAGAGCACAGAATTACTTACGTGTCTAGCTGCTGTGCCCTGAAAATAGGGCAGTAATGCCTGGTAATCCTTAGGCACTTAAGATTACCATGGAATAACACTAGAAATAGCTTAGCAAATGATTTAAGAATGCCTCAGACTGTAATTATGTGCAGATAAAGGTCACTGGGTAGAATATTCTTGGTGTGGTTTGGAGTTCATAAAACATTGAGGGTCTTATTCTAAGGTACTTTTAATTCATTCTGCATAATTGAGGTGGAAAAGTAGCAGCATGACAGTATCTGACTTAATTTCTAGGTAATTGGTATGCCTCTAATAGGATTTTTCCACTGAACAATAGGATAGGCAGGCAGCATGTGAAGCAAGGGTCAAGAAAAGAGAAAAAAAGAAAGTGAGATTTTGCAAAGCTCAGAGAGAGAAGCACATCTCGAACTATTTGCTCCACTTCAGTAAATGAAGAAGGCAGAAACTTCTGCCAAACCTTGAGGAAACGTCTTTGTGCTCATCCTTCCTACACGTTTTCTCCTCTTACCTTGAGTCCTTCCCTCCTGCAGCACATCCCCACTGCAGAAGCTCCCTCTGGAAAACAAGTTCAAAACAGCTGCTCCCCCCCTTTGCAAAACTGAGGCTTGTCTCATTATGAAGCCACTGGCTGGGGATACTGGGGTTTTGTTTCTTTGCTGACACTGGCTTCATGCAAAGGCGAATCTGTGTGTAGACCCTACCCCCCCAGCTCAGAGACAGAGACAAGGCTGCTGCCTTTGCCTGCCACGTGCCTGCAGAGCATCACCGGTTCAGAGCGAGCAGGATCCCTGGCCCGATCCCTGTGCATAGCTGGCCCAGGCTGTGGCACGTTGGTGCACCTCTAATAGCACGTCTGTTTCTAATAGAGAGCAACATCTTATGCCAGGCAACGCATGGCAGCATACCCAGTTTTCCTTGCCTTTGTGCGGTAGTGGTCACTGCGGGCTGCACACCCATGCCGCGGGCTGGCGGGCACCCTCAGTGCTGAGCGGCTGCTCGCTCCCACCCCAGCACACCTCCTGTTATTGTTTATTCAAGCGCATGTTGAGAACAATCTGCACTTTTTTAACAAAAATGCCACATTAGCACGCAAAGACGGGATCTCTCACGCTAACAAAACCCGTTGCTACTCGTTGTTAGTGAGCACGCTTTTGGGCTTCCCCAGGATCCTGTTCAGGTCAGCCACCCCTCCAGGCACCCGGCACCCCAGCTCCGAGGCTAACTGACCATGCATGCACCCTGCAAAGGCCACAGAGGGAAGATGAGCAACGTGCAGGCAGCCCGTGGTCTGAAAGTCCCCCACTAACGTCAGCCTCTTCCTCCCTCTCCCCCCAGTAATCACAGCACAGGAACCAGAAAGAGAGAAGCTTGCTTGCAAACAATTTATGGAGCAAAAAAAGGTAAAAATATCAATGAACATGGTGTTCATAAATCAGGTGAACAAGCTTTAATTATGAGAAAACATCTACTGTCACTGTGATCAAGGTTTGGAACGAAGCTATAATTATATCATTAGCTTTTATTCCCAAGAGACTAATGAATCAGGGAACTGACACTTAAAGTGATATTTAATTTTTTTAAGAAATACAAAAACAATGGCATACTAAATTTGCCTTTTTTCAAGTCACAGGAGTTTCACTGACATCCAGGGTTCCTCTGGAAAAGAAACACATTAATCTGGATTCATTATAAGGAAAAGAATTCATTGTAATAAAAATAATGTTTACTATATAACATGTAAATTATATTTTGCCAGGAAGCCAAAACTGACAATCCAATAAAAATGCCCTGAATAGTCATTATGGTAGCACAGATGTTCTCCTGCCACATTTCAGTTTGACTCTTTCTATTCAAGTTGGTTTAAAATAGATAATTGAATAAGAGGCTGTAACAGCAGGCTACAGACCTTTCTGTCCAGCTTGGGCTCACAGATCTTTCCTTTCCAGCTTTATTCACAAACCTGTTATTGCTGGGCCATATTTCCTGGATATTGAACATGGCGAACGCTATTTGAAAAGAAATATGTTTTGCGGAAATACAAGCTCCGCAGCTGTTACGGTGCCTTTTTTTAAAGCCCTCTGTACTGCATAACATTAGCATTTCATTGAATTTGACTGAGAAGTTCAAAACGAGGGCAAATGTGCAGTTCTCAGAAGATCCACTAATTCAACAGCTTGGAGAGAGTACGTGCTCCAAGAAATCACATTAAAAACTGTTGAAAGTGATGAGTCAATAGCAAACTTTGTATACAGAGTCTGTTAACTGGTTTCACAGAAAATTTGTGCCTGTGCCTACAAAACCTTGCTTTTTGTTCACATGAGCTATTAGGGACTTGCGTTTCAAATGGGACTTCAGAGATCAGACCTCCACAGCCCTTCCGAAAGTCCCTGAGAGACTGGTGCCATCGTTTACTTAGGAGTCATATGATTAATTGATTTTGTCAGTCTGCTGTATTAACTCAAAAAAACCCAAACAAAAACCAAAAACCAAACAAACAGCCCCAAAACATCAGCTCCCTCAGCAAAGCAAGAATTGGGAAAATACCATGGACAATCAACAGAAGCATTTCCAATGGTCCAAGTTGGAAGCTGCATGTTTAAAATTAAATGCAAGCAAATATCGCAGCCAAGGGCTGCTTGCACCACTGCCATTCATATTTCATGCTTTTTCACATGAACCCTTCCATTCAAAACTATTAACAACTCTGCAATTACTTTCAAAGTTGCACAAATTGACACCAAATTACTTTATTTTGCCCGCAAACCATGCACCTGGCTAATTTCAACTGTCTTACTTGGGGCCCTTTGGGAATGGCCACCCCAAGTTCTGCCTCCATGTAGATACTGCCCTCAAATACTGCCTCAGGATAAAGAACATTTATTCTACATGGACTCTCAAAAACTTTTGTGACTGACAGAGCAGACCTTTACCCTTCCATGCTAGCAGAGCTTCAAGAATGTAAGCCTCTTTGAGAAGTAAACCTCTGTCCTAAAAAGAACCCATGGCATGGTTCTCTGCCCCATCCCCTTGCACACAACCCAAAAAGAGGGTGCAGCTCACCATGGTGGGGGGGGCAGGCAGCTTCCCCTGAGGTGTTATGCACCCTGGTCTTGCTCTCCACAGCCCGGTCAGGATTGAGCTTGTCCATTTCTACCACAGACAGATAAACTGATAGCAGCGTTCTCATTCGCCTGAGATGACACTGCTCCTTGCCCCGTGCTCAATCAAGACCAACAAATGGAAAAGGATGAATTTTGCACATACTGAAGCCACCCCACACAAGCCAGACCTCGCATCAGGAAGTTAATACATTTGTGAGCAAACCATCCTCAGCATCAAGTTATAGTCCACAGAAGTCGCCTCCATAGCCCCAGAAACACCAGACAGAACCGTGGTCCTACAGGGAGCTTTGCACTGAAACCTGTTTGGGGGGGTACAGGCCTGGGCTGTTATTTCCGAGGGCTATGTACTGTGCATCTGCAATGATTTGTTCTCTGACAGACCTTCAAATGAAAAAAATCTCCTCTCCTTGCCTCAGTTACCAGTCATTTTGTGTTTAGATGTAGTCCTTTATAAAAATGCTCTCAGATTCATTATTTCTGCTCTTAATTCCTTTAATTGGCGTAGCTCCTTGTGGCTGAAAGAAAGCATTTGAGCTCAGCTGATTAAATGAGGCAGCATTTTACTTGCCAGCACTTCAGTCTGGAAAAAAAGAAAGTGACACCAATGAAAGTTTGAAAGGCTGAACTATGCCATGGGTTGTTCTTAGCACAGAGCTTTACTTCTCAGCAGGTCCTGGTACCATATTTTTCAAAATTTCACTCACAGCTGTTTAGTTAAATTGTTTTTTTACTTTCCTCCTGAGACATCCAAGTCCCAACATTACCCTTTGTACTCGAGCAAGAAGCCCTGAGACACCAGCAGGCATCTCACCTGAGGAAAACTCGGCTAAGTCCTAAAAAGTTCCTTTGGACCCTCCTTGCCTGAAAAGGAGAGCATCTGAAGAGTCTGCCAGGAAACAAAGGTGGCATTTGGGCCATAAGACACAATTCTTTTGGAAACAAGCTGCATCCTCTAAAAATAGTTGAGCAACATGTCATGTTGGAGCTTGATGGTACAGACCCAGCCTGCTTATCCTATGCAACAAAAATATAATTTCCCTCAACTGTATATTTGTAGTTTTCTGCTTTTTATAGAAGGATTCAAGAAGAGCTTCCTGAGCTGTGAGGCTGAGTTAGATTTCCAGTCTAAAGGACTTCTAGGGATAGCTGGAGAATATTTTCCTGCTACGTCTGAGAAATGTGCATGCCACACAAATGGCTGATGTAAGGAGAGCAGTTTCTTACGCTTCCTCCTGTGATTTACGTCTCTAGATTTCCACGGTGTGGCTGAGGGGCTCATTGCTAGCAGCTACTTGTGAGTGCAGCGGACTTCGTGTACAGTGCTCCTCTCTGCTTTGTGCCTGCGAGCTGCTGTGCTTTTTTAGTATTTGCCAAAGTGAGAATTTTAGAGAATTTTAGCCTCACAGCAGTGAGGCTGTCACATTCTGGCCCAAAGGTAAGATCCGTGAGGCAGATAAGTGACCACTGTGCTGTTTTTCCTCTCACATTTCATTACCAAACTACCTCCGGATACCACAGTTCTTCAGCACATTTCATGCCAGAAATAACTGCAGCTCAGGCTTTCTATAGTACATAGGTATGTGCTTTTCTACAACCCATTTCAGTCTGTGCATCATTCAGGAGAGCTACCAGGGAGGGACATGTCCAAAAGGCTGTTTGCTACCTCAATCCTTCTTCCCCCCTTATTTTATAACCTGGAGCTGCCATGATAAACTTGCAAATCTGCATCCGTGTTGTGACTGGGAACCCTGTTTCCCAGCTTGGAGCATAACCACTGCAAAACAACTAGACTTTAGTTATTTTTCCCCCCAGTGCTCTCCCACAGGAGCACTGCAAGACCTCGGGCTCTGGATCTCATCTCTAACAGGGATAAGTTGCAGGATCTAGCAGCCATGTGGACATTAAATAAAGCCACCCTTCACCTTCCTGACCTGACTGTAAGGAGCAGCACTGGCCCACGCCAGGGACCAGCAGGGTCCAGGGCTCAGGGAGCCTGGAGGAAGGCAAGGCAGAAAGCGGCACGTCCCCAGCGCACAGCCTCGGCTGCCAGCGGCTGCTGGCGTCGGCGCTTCCTGAGCCGGAGCTCACGCCCAGGCTCTCGCATTTGCCTATCTGCCGTGGGCTTGACTAACCCTTTTTGTGACCCCATTCATACCTTTGGCCTCCCAAACATCCTGTGACTACGAGTTCCCCAATTTAAGCATGCATTGTGCAGAGAAGGACTTCCTCCTCTTTGTTTTAAACCCACCGCCTGGTATTTCCACTGGGTGTCTCAGACTGTGAGATCCCAGTGAATAGTCATTCCCTGGTTATCTTCTCTATACCATTCATGGTTTTTTATAAACTTTCACCGTCTTTCGCAGGCCCAGAGTTCCCTCCCATGCTGAACACAGCTTACCTGCACCAGAGACAAGCACTCAAAAACCTCAGTTCAATTAAACAAAAGCCCTCACATTCTTTTATTTCTGCTTGGTTTACACAGATTTCCGAGTTACTCATTGCCCTCAACCAAACAAAACAAAGTTGAAAAATATGAGGCCAGGAGTGCCACACTTGCGTCTTCAGCTGGATTAGCAGGACTGCTGCATGTGTAGTAAGTGGGACCAGGGACTTCCAGACTGATGCCTGCTGAATCCCCATGCACACACACACACACGGACCACATCGCTCTGAAGTGCTCAGTGCTCCCCTTCGGGACCAGATGTCCCAAAGATCTGCTGCAGCTCAGACACCAGAAACTAGCAGCCACGTCCCCTCGCCCCATGGCAGAGAAAAGACCGCACGCTGGAAAACTGAGCTTGGACTACTGCAACCAGAGTTTCTGCACCCAAGCACTTTGCCATCTGGACCTTATTCTAGGGCCTACCAACACAGCCAGCACCCTGAAACACTTGGTCCCAGCTATGCCTGCAGAAAAACAGTCCCCATGACTTTAAAAAATCTGTCTCGAAGGAATTGTCCATCAATGGCAAATTACAGCAGTATCGCCATGGGGGTAAGCAGCAACTGAACAGTGATAACAGAAACGTCTCACCACGACCACAGGGCAGAAAGAGAGGAGCGCTCCATGAAGCAGGAACCACAGGGAAGTTCACATAGATGTAGCATAGTTAGGAGACATTCCTGGTTTTATGAGAACTATCACAGGCTTTTTACTGCTAGACATGTATTTGAAACTGAGCTTTGCACCTAGTTTCTAGTTTCCCTGAAACCTAGTTTCAGGGAAGTGATCGTGCCCCTGTACTCGGCACTGGTGAGGCCGCACCTTGAATACTGTGTTCAGTTTTGGGCCCCCCACTACAAGAGGGATATTGAGGTGCTGGAGCGTGTACAGAGAAGGGCAACGAAGCTGGTGAAGGGTCTGGAGCAGAAGTCTTATGAGGAGCGGCTGAGGGAGCTGGGACTGTTTAGCCTGGAGAAAAGGAGGCTGAGGGGAGACCTCATCGCTCTCTACAACTACCTGAAAGGAGGCTGTAGAGAGGTGGGGGTCGGTCTCTTCTCCCAGGTAACAAGTGATAGGACAAGAGGAAATGCTCTCAAGTTGCGCCAGGGGAGGTTTAGACTGGATATTAGGAAATTTTTCTTCACCGAGAGGGTTATCAAGCATTGGAACAGACTGCCCAGGGAAGTGGTTGAGTCGCCATCCCTGGAGGTATTTAAAGGATGTTTGGATGAGGTACTTAGAGACATGGTGTAGTGGTGGTTTTTGGCAGTGTTAGGTTTATGGTTGGACTCGATGATCTTAAAGGTCTTTTCCAACCTATATGATTCTGTGATTCTGTGATTCTCAGTTTCCTTTCTTCCGTTTGAACCTGTAGAAAAGTCATAAATATTATGTCCTCAATCTCATTTTATGGGAATAAGTGCCATCAGAAACTCAGCATAGCTTTATTGCAAGAGAAAGACTGTGTGTGTAGTGTGTGTTTGTATGTGTGTATTAAGGTTGAGAGAGAAAAATCTTTTAAAATAACTTAAGATCCTTACAAATATCAAATAGTAAGAGGAAAATATTGTGTTCAATGAATAGGATTTAATCTCTAAGCAAAAAGTAGCAGGCTATTTTCAAACTGTAAGTGTGCCATTTTGAACCCAACAAATCAAGGTGATACCCAAAGTGCAGTTGAGCTAGACCGACTATTTAAATGCAGACGAGTAGTACATCGCGTGTTGTGTTAATTGTTAAAGTGCAGCTCATTCAGCCATCACAAGATTTCCAGCCAGGAATCCCCAGCTGGTTTACTTCCCCTTTTTTGTACATTTGCCAGATCATTGCTGTACTCAGCAACACGCTTCCTCCTCTCAAGGGCAAATCCTCCCTGAAAATACGCAGCAAACAGAGCTATTGGAGTTGCTGAATTTGACACGCGAGGCTGGTGGCAACGCCACGGGGCGAAGCCTCTGGTTCGGCTCCTGCCCGCGGTGCTGGCAGTGCTGCGGGGGTATTGCAGCAGGCCAGGACTGGGGGTACCGGTGCTGGTAGGTGCCAGCGCTGCTGACAGCACCTCCAGCAAACGTGCTGCTCGCCCTGCTCATCCTGCTGGTTTGCAGAGCAGCCCCTCCAACACCTTGTCACCTGCACAGCGAGCTGCCGCGCAGGGGAGGGGAGGAGACTCGTGTTAAATCAGCTTCCTGGAGACAGGACGCATCAGTCTCTGTATTCCAGCAGACCCTGGATTATATTGAAATGGTATTTCGATCTCAGGACTGGCAGAAAAGGCGGAGGGTTTGGAAGAGCCCAGGCACAGCCACCCAGTGCCCACAGCTGGCCAGGATGCCCTTGCTAATACATTGCCCAGAGCAGGGTCTTGCTGTGGAGCCCTGCCTGCCCCCTCTGCTCAGCCACGCAGTCCCCCAGGCAGGCCGTAGACAGGTGATGGAATACCCATGGCAGCGGCAGGTTCCTGTGGATCAGATTCATTGCAACTACCTTAGGATCATATTTTGACACTGGCATAGGCATTTATTTTGAAAGGGATTATCCGATGTTTCACCTCTATTACTTAATAACGACCTAGCTAAAGTTATGATGAATATGGCAAAGGAGAGAAGATCACTATGCAGATCAGATACCCATCATTAACTTAGAGAGCAATAATGAGTAAGGTTAATAGTGCTGCTGAGCTGAGAGAGTTCAACGTGCTGAATGCAGATGAGATCTGCAGCCAAACTTCCTGAAGATTTTGCTGGGGGATGCACCTTTCCTTCACACACGGGGGACAGGAACCTGCGTCACAGCTCCGGACTGGATCAGCTGAGCCCATCACGAGGACTAGTATTCTTCAGTTCGGACCCTTCGCCTCCTCTGCCTCTGAAGACTCTTACTCTGCAGTGTCCCGGCACTCTCCTCTCCGCAACAGTTTTATAACATACACGTAGTGGAAGCTCTTTAAACGCTTCCAACTGCTTCAGTGCACAGCAGAATAGATTAATCTCCCAATGATAGGACTTGTAATGAAGCTAGCAGACCAAGGTAATGTAAATGCCAGAGCGATCAGGAGTAGGGGAAGGTGAATATCGCAGTCTACTGATTTATGATTACACTGGTTGACCTTGCTAAAATTTTCTTGAGGCAAATCTCAACCTGCCTTCTGGCCAAAATGTTCCTCACAGGACAGCAGGTCTAAACAGGCGTTATTTACTACTGTTTGGTTCCCAGTGAATCATTCAGTGTAATTTCCAGATGCTCACTAATAATGTGTTGGACCAAAGTAATAACTCCCTGTGGATACCAGTTTAAAGTACTTTACAGTTCTGTCCCACCTTCTACCCAGAGAGCACCCAGCACTTTATGCACTCATGAATTTACCCTCACTGCTTGTGAGGCCTGAGGAGAAAAAAAAAGTTGGAAACGTTCACCTCTAACACAGAACTGTAACTTCCTTGTAAAAATATAATATAAACATATATTAAATCAGATTTTTTTTCCACAGGGATTTTCCATTACTGTTTCTCTCCTCGCTAGTTTTAATTGCAAAATACATTCCAGGTTGACAAGATAAGTTCTAGTAGTGAAGAGGCTTAATAAAACTGATCCTAACAGAGCCTTGAGTCACCTCAATCCTTCTCCAAAGATAGGGCATACAGTATCTAGACTAATATTCCTACTTCCACAATGTTTCTTGTTGTTCACTGCAAAGCCACTAAAATAGTTGTATATGGCATAACATGACATGAAACGGTAATCTCCAGCAGCTTAAACATAAGCAGCCTCTCCTTCCGAGGAGAAACCATAGTTCAGCTGCCTTTGGGTCAGTGAACATCCCGAACATCTTAATATCCAAATGATGAGCAGTATGGTTCAACAACAACAACAAAAATCTCAGATAAAAACCTGTTTGCCTTCCAGTAGATGCCTGAGGGAGATTTAAATCATTCCTACCAAAGTGATCAGTATTCCACATGACACTTCACAAAGGAATTAAAGAAAATCAATTTCCTTCAGACCTTCCTATTTCTGAGCTTTTTTATGAGTCAATGACAGCTGAAGTGTTTGCATCATTAATGAGGTCTTTCAGCACATAATACCTCAAATGCTGCACAAGGGCTCTCTTGGGATGGATAAAGCAAACTCGCTAGTTCTGATGTCCAGACTTCAGAGCGAGAACCAGGAACCGTGGCTGTATTACACCTCTCATACGTGCATACACATATATTCTTTTTAAACTAGCTTGTATTATGCAGGACAACATTTTTTCCTAGCTCTCTAAGCCCAGCTGCATTCTTATGAAATACCCCAGACTCCATAGGAATCAAGAAAAGCGAAGGCACGACTACGTGCTACACATTTTAAATCTTGGAGGCAGAGCCTGAAGGAATAAATGTAGTTCTTCAATGTTTTCCAGAAACACTGTGTGAATTGCAAGGTGTATTATGGCTGCTCTTTTCCTCTGTAGTAGCTACATTTACCCCCAAATTGGAAGGTTTGGCTTGGAAGGTCTCCACCCTAAAAGTATAATTTAATACAGCGATCATTAGCAAATTTCACAGCAGAGATGTGCAGGAAAAAAAAGATTTATGGAGAACCCGTTACTCATGCTTGCTGCCTCTTAGGATAACTAACCAATAACCTCACTAAGAGGTTTCCCTTGCTGTGGTACTCTGCCTCTCGGACAACAACGCCTGGTGGGACCAGTGCCTGCAGGGCAGCCCTGCCTGCTCAGCAGCATCTCCCACGGGCTGCAGGAGCTGCCTCCTGACTGACGGGCAGAGTCACAGAGTGTCTTTAAATTCCCTGTTTCTTACCGGGAGGAAACTACAGTTGTACTCATACCCCTCCGTGGCCTCCAGCTCTCCGAGGGTCGGAGTCTGGGATCCTCCTCCTGCTTCTGGTGTCCTGCACACGGCTCCTCTCCTGCAATCTGCTCTTTCACCTCAGTTTTTGGAGACAGCTTGCTGTGTCCTGGATTAGTTTGCCAATCAGAAGTTCACTGCCACACTCTTAGAAAACATCCTTTTTTGGGTTTCCCTCCTTTCAAACATCTCAGTCTTTAAGAAGCCCTGTACCAACTTGGGTGCTTTCTGCAATACTGGGGAAATTTCTAATATTTAAGCCTCAAGGCTCTGACAGAAATTCCTCTGATGACTTTACTCGTACTGCAGCTAGCCCAAGGCTCCTCAATGGCTGCATGGTTTGCTCTGTTGGTAATTTTTTGTCCCACTTGCCAGCTGACTTGGTGGTGCCGTGCCTCCCGCCCCATTCCTTGGCACAGGGTGTGCACGGTAGGAGCACAGCAAACAGGGCAGGAAGCACTTCAACTTGCAGAAAGTTCAAACAACGTTCATCCCATGTATCCAAAAAGTTGTCTGGCACAGGGAGCCACCCCAGCAAGCGCAGCCCTGCTCTGGTCCACGGCGGTTCACTCTGCCAAGCTCAGCCACGGGGCAGGTTCCCAGCAGGGCGGTCCCCTGCAGGGTTGCACCAGTAATTCCCTTTGCAGGCGCTAGGCAAGTCCTACTCTCATGTCATTTGGTTCCCTTGAGTAAAGGTTTCAGTCAAGTTTATCTTGTCTCAGCAGAACTCATCTCCTGGGCTTGATTCACCGCACTTTTGTACGCACATTATAGCAGAAACATGCCTCATAGCTATGCAAAATTGGTGAAGAAAAAAGGCCCTCAAGATCCAACAGTAATCAAATCATGGTGTGGGGGTATCATCACCTCTACCTCAATGTTTGGTGTTTGCATTGCTGTTTATGCAAACTGTGGGGTTTGGTGTTTTTTTTTAAAGAAGCATACAACGAAAGAATACTTGCATAAATCGCATTTTAGTGAAGGAAAGACTGTCACCAATGACCGTAGCAACAATTGGCACCAACCCATTCAAGAGGAGCTTTACAACACAAATACTTTTCAGGTAAAGACTGGTGTTTAGGAAAAAGCCCTTGCTTGCTGATGCTTGAGCTAAGGCTCTTCATTACAAGAGCCGGACCATCCCATTAATTGGCTAGATGATGCAGTCATTAAAATAGATGAGCTACACTTCTGCAGGGCTAGCAATTCAGGAATCCATACTACCCTATTATCTTACAGTGAATAACAGACTGTAAATAATGCAGACATGTAATTAAGCAGAATAAACATTAAACGAAAAAAAGACAAATTCTAAGGATCCTTTGTTTTTCCTCTTCTGCCAAAAGTTGTTACCTATAAGATATCCCACAGGTTCCCCAACAAGCCCTCCAGAATGACTTGCATGAAACCAGTCTCTTGAACATCATTAGTTAGATTAAAGGCTTTAATGTTTTTTTGTCATGAAGTGACTTAATTAAAGGCACATCTAAGGGACACAGATATTCCTGCACAAGAACCTTCTTCCATCTTTACAGTTTTATTATCATCTGGCTGCTGTAAAAAGGAGGTGAGGCGGGCTGGATGCTTACAGGACAGTCTATGTAATTTAAGCAATGCCAGACACTTATAACACGTAGTGGAAGATGCAAACCTAACATAGATCTATAGTAAATTCAAAATGCAAAAATTAAGCTAGGGTCAAGTCTCAGTCTTGCATGGAGAGTTAGCCAGAACATGTACTAAAACTAAGCGTAACGTGTAATCTGTGCAGGGAGCTTCTACATGCTGATCCAGCTGCATGCACACAGCTTCCCCCCTCATCCACCCTGCAAAAAAGGATGTTTGGGTCTTTCTCTACAGGTCCAATATCATCACTGAGGCAGAGCAAAGGCTTAGGGTGAGGAAATACTCTATTCTTCCAGGGGACATAGTTGCCTACCAGTTACATACCTGCTGGCATCGGCTAGGACCAACATAGGCTCAAATCACCAACTTCAGCCCAAAAGCCCCCACCACCCAAGCCAAAGGACTGGAGTGATTATTACTAGTTAGGACTGTCCACCAAAGAGGTGTGTATTTGCACTAGAGCTGGTTTTGAAGCATTTTATTGTGAAGATTTCACACAGTGAAGGAAACCTGACTGTAACCTAGTATAAACAACTCAGTTCAGGGAATATGACTCCAAGGAGAACATTGTCCAACTCCAGGATTACCAAATACTCTGGTGAAGGTAAGAACCTACAAAGCTATTGTCTGTGACTTCAAAATAGCTTTCTTCTGCTGTTTCTTAGTTGGATCTACTACTAGCTCTTTAGGATCTACCTTTTTTTTTGGTCTTTTTCTTTGTCTATCAGGCTCATTAGTTGAAATTCACAGTGATCTGTGTGAATTAGGAGAAGGGAGTTAGGGCCTCCTGTACAGAAGAGGATTTAAGAAATTCTTTTTCACTACCTCTTGAGAACTTGGCTCTGACCTCCTAATCCTGAATAAGCCTTTTCCTTCTTTTTAACCAGACAAAGCACAGATCCAAGAGATGTATGCTATTTGAGTAAATCTGAGATATGTGCGCTCTTTGGCTAATAAATTCTCTGGATGAAGTACTTGAGACAACGTGCATGTCTAGGAAATGATGGGCAGGCATCTAAATATACGTAAGTGTATATTCAGACTTCATTTCTCATATCCTGTGGCTGAGCATTACCAGCCGTGGGGTGGGAAGAGGAGGGGAAGGCGAGGGAATAAAAACAAAAAACCCCATGGGTCTGAGGACCCTTTTTGCTGCCCTGTTATTCAGTATCTCTTCTGCCCTGAGAGACATCCAGTCTGCATTCTAGAAAACACCCAATCCAAAGCCAGGAATAATGTATATATTTGAGAGCAATAACCCACCCTGAAATGTTCTTGCATCTCCTCATAAATGGCGATTATCCATACACTGTCTATTGTAAATGAAAAAAAAAGCCTACATAATGAGGCATGTAATATTCTCAATTGTTTGCTGAAAAAAAAAAGTCTTCTGGGATGTATCAGAAATACACATCATATCCCTGAATTCTGGGAAAATGCATGAGTCTGATTTAGCTGAAATTTGTCTAACAATATGTGGACGCAAATACCTTCCAATTGAAAGCACATTTGAAATATCACAGGGACTTACTTATTCCAGCAGAGGTCAGAAACAAATTATATTCCAAAACACGTGTTCCCTACCTGCTTCTTTCATAGTTTATGGCTAGCTGACATGCAAAGCTAAACCCTCTCACTTTCAGTCAAAAAGAACCTCATGTACAGAGCAAACCTCATTTTCAGGTCTTCAAGCACAAGCAAGTTGGATAAGTATGTCTCTGCCAATTTATTTTCTGGAAAGGCAATGGTGTTCTGGAGGCTATACAAGATTTTATGCAGCAACTACTGATCAAGCTCTTAGACACGTAGAGTATGCCATTTTGATAGTGTTTGCTGAAAGATGCTAATGGCTGCCAGGAGGGGAATTTCAGAACCAAAGACAATAACAGTCCTCATTAAAACACTGGATTTGCCATGCTCATTTTAGAGTCAGCTGAAGGAGCAATGAAACTACTTTCTATATAATAAAAAACATTTTAGAGCTGCCTCGCAAGGCATTAAATCGCAAAAGAGGTCAGGGCTAAGCCATTTTGCTGGAGAGTTTCTACTCATTGTGAAAGAGGAGGAAGGAATATTAGTTTTGCAGGATTTGGACTTTGGAGACACAAAGTCAGGTGAGAGGGTTTGGAGAGGAAACTGGAGAGAGACGGGCCTTTCTGAATGCATAACCCCTTGGAGTTACAGTCTTTGGATATACTAAGAGCTATACCTGGTGTGTACTTTTTCTGTTTTGTTAAAGAAAAAGTATATTTTTCATTAACTGAGAGGGTAATACCAACAAGCCCAATTCATAATCTCAGTCTTCATATGCGTGATTCATAACCCTCCAAATTCTCTCCTTTACAGGCTGTATTTTCTCAGTGTTTCCAAAATTTCTGAAGTTGACTGGAGTTTCCAGCTCTGCACAAAACAAAAGCCCAGCACACCTAGGAATTTCCAGAAAAAAGTTACAATTACACTACAAAGAAACCCCAGCAATGAGCCTGCAGGACTCCTGACACTGTTGTTTCTGACTTTGTTCTGGTTCTAAAAATGGGCACTGGCCAGTGTAAAGGCTGAAGAGAGAAATGAAAAAGAGTCTACCAGTAACCGATAGATTAAAAACCCATGAGGATGAGAAGGCACAGTAAAGCTTCAGCGAGGTGAAGGAAAAGTCTATTTACACATAAATATATACATTCCTGTTCTGGTAGGGCATGCAAGTAATATTAAGGAAAAGTAAATCCATCTTTTAAATGAGGTCTCTGCTGATTTAGCAAAGTATCACACTCTTGTGTGGCACTTGGGAACTGAGGAGAAGGATGGGAACAGATGAATAAACATCACCTTTCAATTGTCTTCCACTGGAGCACTACTGGACCATCGCTGCAATATGTAGTTCTTAAAAATAAAAAAAAAAAAAAGAAAGAAAGATTAGCAAGACTTAAAAAGATTCATCCTTTTGATCTGAAGAAACTGCTCATCTTTGCTATTTCTCTGTCCACCTATTCCCTGCTCCTCAAGGCTCAGAAGACAAAACATCATGGCCCATTCTTTCTCCTCTCTCTTTGAACTGATTTTTTTCAAGAATTTATGTAGATTATGTATGAAGTGACGTCTCCCTGGTTATTTTCGTTTGCACTCTAAACCCTTCATGTTCTCCTCTGAAATCCCTGGCAATTCATTTCCTCTCTGCTTTTCTATTTATAACTTCTTGCACTGAAGTTCTGGAATCTTCATTTGCATTTTGCATTTCAGGGATTGGAGGATGAAGTGGGAATTATTTTGGAGTGGATTTTCTGTTTGTTTTCAAGACCACAGGACACCTTGCAGCTAGGTTATTTGTTGTTTTTCCACTAAATCCTTCCACGCTTTTTAGCTAAGTGTTATTTTACCTATCTGAGGGGCTTCTGTGCTCTGTCCTTGGACTGGAACATGCTATCATATTCCCTTCAAGACCTTGTAAGAACATCTCAGGGTTAAATTAGATGCTAGTCTAGGCAAGGGCACTATTCATTTGCTGTGGTTACAGCTGATAAGTAGTTATCAAGGATTCCTTCTTCTTTTTGTTTCAGGAAATATGTATTTCTACTTTCAATATATCCTAATCATGTAAAGGTGTGACTTAAACACATCTGCTCTGGGCATTTGCCCATTGCACTTCTGAATATCACCAAACAGTAGTCTGTGCACTTACTTTTAAAAACTTGGGTTTTAAATCCATTCCATATATATATTCCATAAATCCATTCCATAAATCCATTCCATATGCAATAATAATAATAATGAAGTGGACAATATTTTATATCCAACTGACTATACTTATGGAGCTATTGACAGAGGTCATCTCATTAAATGACATCTGCTCCCCAAATAATAAACCAAATCAACAGCTGAAGGTGTAGGTGCCCATAAACCTCAGGAGCCCTCTAGTTGACTGCTTCTTATATGCAGGAGTTTTACTCCTTGAGAATTTGGTATGTGTTAACTATCCAGTTACCCAAAACTTAAAATGGCCACACAGAATCATAGAATCATTCAGGTTGGAAAAGACCCTTAAGATTATCGAGTCCAACCGTTAACCTAACACTGCCAAGTCCGCCACTAAACCATGTCCCTAAGTGCCACTTCTACACGTCTTTTAAGTACCTCAAGGGATGGTGACTCAACTAATTGCTTGGGCAGCCTGTTCCAATGCTTGACAACCCTTTCAGTGAAGACATTTTTCCTAATATCCAGTCTAAACCTCCCCTGGTGCAACTTGAGGCCGTTTCCTCTCATCCTGTCACTTGTTACTTGGGAGAAGAGACCAACACTCACCTAGCTACAACCTCCTTCCAATCCATAAGCCCTGATACACAAATATAGTAAGATTCAGATCTATGTAGCATCAGTAATCAGTCTGTCATAAATTCCATCTGCTGTGCCAGAGCATCATCTTCCCAAGAGGAATCATCCACCACCTCAGGAAAAATGTAGCACCAACTCCATACAAAGAAAAAAGTTCTGAGTCAGCTCTTTGCTGCATGCAGTGGCTGTGGCTTGCTCTTATTCTGAAACCCTCCCCTTGCCTTTAAGAAGCCAAGGTAAAATGAAAAACCTCCATATGGTTAGGATACAGATTTGTGCTCATTAATAATATTTGGCTGTGTATTGAAGTGCCTTATTTTTCACCAATATTCAAACTGTGCTGATTATTAGTCTCTGTGGGCTCTGGAATATGAGAATTAGGAAGACTAGGTACAGTAGTTGCATGGGAGAAGCAATCCATACCGGGTGCATAAGCATGCCTTCCCTGTAGCTGTTGTTTCTCCTGCTGGCCCTTTCCACTGCCTGGTCTTTGCAGTCTCGGTGGAATTGCTGCAGGTAGTCCCACAGCTGGTGTGATCCAGGGACCCCATGCAGCTGTCTACAAAGAATGGGAGACACAGAAAGCACATAGTCTAAAATAACGATGTTCAGTCTGACTTGTAGGGACTGAAGAGGTGGTATCACTACTTATGAGTGCCTCAGCCAGCACAGCTGAACCACAAAAACCTGCACTGATCGTGAAAGTAACATAGATTTTAATGTAAATTATTATTCATAATAATAACACATAATAATAGTATTAAAATAATATGAAGAATATGGATTCATTATCATAGGTTTGCACTAAAATCCTCTAATCGGCAATATTTACTCCATTTTAAGTGGTCCCTGCTACACATTAAGGAAACAGACGTTATACCACAGACCCCAGCTGACCATCGTGCCAATGACCAAGATGAATGGCACGCAGACAGTCCACCCTCTGAAGCAGTTAACCACACTACTCACTGAGTCTTAGCAGAGGAAATCTGGCCAGTCCCTCTATGAAACACTCAGTGGTTGATAAAGGCAGAAAGCACAGAGGAGGTTAGAGCAGGCTTTGGTTTCCACAAATGTTAATGTCTTCTCACCTCCTGCCAGTCCAAAACCTTCTTATAGCTACTAGCAGACAAAGAGTCAAGGGTCCCAGACCTGCTGTCCTGCACCATTACCCTTACCAACTTCTCAAGCTTCCAGGACACCTGGGAAGTCAGTTCTGTGAGACTGGGGAGCAGTGTGTAGTCTGCTGTAGGGGTTATTCAACAACATAACGCAACACATGAAAGCTCTGCATTTGCAAACAGGCTTTGCTTCAGATATAAATGAGTTGTATTCTCCCATTTTTACACTATCTCCATGTTCAGTCTCAGCACACACACAGAGCTGTGGGGTATAGAAGTCCCCAGAGAAGTCAGCTGGCAGACTAACATAGAGATCAAATTTACACCTAAGAATGATTGAAGAGAGAGGATTGTTGTAATTTCACTGGGAATATCAGAAAGGCCTGGGGTAGCTCAAAATGTGAGATCAGAGCCATCAGGGAGCAATAATAGAAGCCTAAGAAACTGGAGAAGGAAGACAGAAGTGGCTTAGGGTGTACTTGAGGCATTAGATCAAAGACATGACTTGTGAATGAAAAAAGTCAGATCCAAAACTAATTGAGTAAAGGGAAGAGCAGGCAGACACAAAGACTGAGGCACGTCTGGTTTCCTTTACTATATTCTGTTCGATCCGGACTGTGCTTACAGTAGTTACCACGATTATCTCGGGGATGTTACAAGTACGGCACTGGAGGAGATGGTGGCATTAACATGCAGAATGATTATATCAGAGGTACTGTTTATTAAACTAAGCTGTATCCCCTGCAATTGAAATGGCAGTGCTGTTAATTGCCTATTCTCGTCCCCCATTCAAGTAATACTTAGGCAGGGATTACAAGAGGAGGAGCTCAGGAGCTTTGAACCTGAGATGCTTTGCTTTGTCCTGTAGGCATGGAGTCGGAGGTCGCTCAGTGGGGCACTCGAAGGAAGATGTTCCACGGGACACTGAGCTGGAAAGGGGCCGAGGAGACTTCCAGACGCTTCACAACATAAAATTGTCTCTAAGATTTAAAACACCAAGGAGTGGGTCTCTGTAAAAGCAAAGCTGTTTCATCCAGATCTTTTCAGTTTTGACACACAGTTACATAAATCATGTCAAGAGATGAAGCAGCAGCCAATATCAGGGTCTCTTTTTTCCTCTACCTGTTACACCCGAGGAAGAAGGGAGGAGGGGTGAACTAAGACTGTTATTTTAGTTCCTAAAACCTTTTTTTCTCAAGATCCTGTTCATGCCTTTCCCTAGAATCTTTAATTGTGGTATAGAAATTTTTTGTCTTAACTATCAGAAGAAAAGCCAACTTAAGAAGCAAACCATTTAGAAAACAGCCATAAAACAGTGATAATAAGAAGAAAATCTCAACAGCTTTCGATTTAGGCTAGACTAAATGAGGTTTATAACAAGATCTGGCCCATACATTCACAGCAGCAGAAGGCGAGGCTTTCACCACAGAAAACACTTTAAGGAAGAAAGGATGCCCACAGACATCAAAAGCCTGCAAGAGAGAGACCGCCCCTACAAGGTTAGCTACCAGACCAGGATGGCTGTGGTCTTGCAGGTCCCTCCACGCATGCTTAGTGTGAAGCATGTTGGTTAGACTCCTTATGTGCCTGAAATCAGGAACGTGCTTGCGCACCTGGTTAAATGGTGCTTCTGGTGAGAATTACAGCTCTCAGAGCTGTTGCCCCAACAAAGTTACGTTACTGCAGAGCCAGGTGTCACCCAGACAGGTTCACTGCAAACACTACAGCAACGGGTGAACATTACTGCACTGACTGCTCCAAATGGAGGAAGACAAAGGCAGGCAGTCTACGCTATAGGCAGACTAGATTAGGAAACCCTTTTTTTCCATCTCACCGTGTCTCCTGGTCTCCCTCCCCCAGCTCCGCAGTACGTACTATCGCACAGACATCTCCGTTTGACATTTTCATCTGTAAAAGTCCTACGAGTTGACTGACAGGCTTCTCATGTACCACACACCGTGCCCCAGCTCATCACAGCAGGAAGACAGAAATAGGTATGTCAGTATGGCTGCATCTCAGCCCCATCAATCAACTCAGCAGCGGTGATGGGGCCAAATGAAGTCTTTCCACTCATTAGATTCCTGTGGTCTGTGATGTGCCAAGAGTTTGACCACAACTCCCTGGTGTATGTAGATGGCTTCTGTGATTCCCAGGTGGTCTCCCATCAAAATATATCCCAGGCCTGGGTCTGGTTAGCTTCCCGGAACAGATGAGACTGACACAGCCATGGGCTGCAAAGATAATTATTTCTTGAAGAATACACAGTTTTTGGTGTAGGAACAAGGGTCGGCAAACAATCACCACTTGTGGAGTCAGAGATAGAAGTCATAGCAAACCTGAAGAGACAGGGCTATCTACCCTGTTTTGTTTGGGAACAGCAGAAAAGGAAGGCTTCTATTGTCTTTTCTCTTAACGAAAACAGTACTTTAAAAGTAAGATCTTCAAAAGCAATAATTTTCTTTATTTGCAAATAAGAGTTACTGTCACATTCTCATATAGCCTAATTCCCAGCAGCTCTGCTCTCTCCCTCCCCTATTCTGGCCAGCTCTGCTCTAACACCCCTCAGGCCCAGGTGACTGCAGAATTAAGACAATAATTCTCATTGTGACAGTAAGATAAATCTCTGTTTTTTACAAAAGCCGCTTTTCAGTGGAATTTGATACTATTTTATGATTTGATTCTGCAAGAAGAGCACCCAGCTGAGCTCCGAATCAATACAGAATTCATTAAAGGAGCTGGGCACTGGCTTGATCTCTAGGCAGAAGAACAAGGTCTCTCTCTTTCCCTCCTTTTTTACCACACCACCAGCACAAAAAGGTATGAAACATGCAGGGAAGATTTAATAAATCAGTAGAAGGACTTGTAGCTCTTCCTTTTTTCTAATGGAAGGATGAAATACAGGAAAAGAACCACAAGAAGCAGGGAGGGAGAACTAGGGAAAGGCAGCAGATGTAAAAGTTCTACTTTCATGTTCCCTGCGCACCAGAAATGTGCAGACATATGTTGGCAGAGCTACAGTCAGAGTCCGTAGCGAGGCTACATCTTACACATCTGGAAGCTATCTGGCAGGGTGTAGAGTTCAAATGTTTTCTGCTACAGCTGGTTTCAGACATACCTTTCAGTGCCGGGCTGAGCTCGGGACAGCTCAATCTACGGGCTTATTAAAGAAGGCGTTCACCACAGCTTCAGCGCGCTCGCTTCAGCTGTTGTCAGAAGCAGGCACGGGGCTGGGCTTTGCTCTCCCCCCTTTGGCTACAGGGTGCCAGTAACAGCAATGAGAATGATAGTAGAGAAACAGGGAGGAGAGCAGGGAGAAGAAAACGGCACCACAACTCCGCAAAGCCTGGCCTCATATCAAGAAACAAAATGTACTTGGACAAAATCCAGGGTGTGAGTTAACTTGAGTGCAGAGCAAGCCATTCAGGAAATAAGAAGGTCCGTGCTGCGCAGGAACACGGAAGGGTCACGTTAGAGCCCATGCGCTTATTTGCAGAAATCCCTCTGTTTTAAAAAATGCATAAATACAAGCAGAAAGGAAAGGTCCGGTTTCTCTGCCCTAGAAGTAAAGGCCATCTTAAGCCAGCAGGAAAGAGGAGGCACGTTGCTGGGTCCGGGGCTGCTGACGTTGCACTGAGCCAGCATGGGAGCTCCCAGCCGTCACCAGAGGTTAACTCTGCTTTGGTAAGAAATGTTTCCCCGCAGAGAGGCACTTCTGGGACCACCCCCCATTCCAGCTAGCACAATCCAGTACCCGTCAGCTAGCTGCCGCACCTAGTGAGGAGAGAGCAAACCACCGGCGTGGTGCCCCATCTGCCTCCTCAGGATGAGGCCCCGGGCGCAGCGCACCTTGCGGTGACCAGCCTGCCTGGCAGGTCGCCGTGCCCAGCCCATCGCCCCGCTGCCCGAAGTCCTGCCGGCGGTGCACAGCCGGCGGCGTGCGACAGACGGCCGCAGAGCGAGGCCTTCCCCGCCCCGCAGCACAGGGGCTGGCTGTGCTGCTGCGGGAACCAAGCCAGGGGCTTTCGCGGGTGAAGAAAGATGTCTTGGGCGGAGAGGAGCCAGGGGCCGAGCTTCCCCCCTGTGAACCGACCTTGGACCACCCAGCCAATGTTTCCTCCATTTTCTCTCCTCAGGAACTTAAAGCAATATATTGGGCCTTCCAATGCTTAACACCCTTCAGGCTTTCATATCTGCTTAATTTACATGTGGAGTATCTTACACACCTTCCATTCTGCCTTCATCTTCTCTGTCCAGAGCCATCCTGGAATTAAAACAAGGAAAGAGGAAGAATGGGATGAAACAGCATCTACAAGTAGCGTGCCAAGACGTTATCGCTGAATAACGCTGTCGGTGGCAGGAACATTTTGCAGCACAGCACAGCTCTTGCAACACCTCCAGCTCCCCCGCCCTCACCTCACTATTTTTATTTGCGCTCTGTGCTCTCTGATGGCGCGCGCACCCGGCCGCAGGCGATGTCACACTTCTGCTGTCTTCATTCCACTTCAAAACTTGGAAAGCAGCAATATTTATCCACTCACTTTGTGGCTAAGGGCACAGACACTAGTGGGGGTGACCCAGAGCATGCGGCACAGGGACGAGGGGGCGGGAA
This sequence comes from Mycteria americana, assembly GCF_035582795.1. NCBI lineage: Eukaryota > Metazoa > Chordata > Aves > Ciconiiformes > Ciconiidae > Mycteria > Mycteria americana. The sequence goes on along the minus strand of NC_134396.1, from coordinate 17,352,679 downwards.
GCCCCCGTACGGTGACATCTCCACACGGCCACTGTGGCCACGCCGGTCACCAGTCCAGGTGCCCGGCCTCGTAGCCTCAGTTTGGAAACGTCCAGCAGCAGGGTCTGTCAGCTGGACTCGTGCTTGGAGGGTGGTCCTCATCTGCCAGCCCAGCCATCGAGTCCTGCGCTGACATTTTCCCTGGGTCAGCGTTTCCAGATGTTGTCTCAGCCTGACCCTACCGCCTGTCTCCCCTGGCCTCCTCCTTCCCTGGTCTCCCCCATACCATCCCTTCTCCAAAACAAGCATCCACCCTCCCTCAGCTACCCATGCCATGGCCCTGCATGCCCACGGCCATCCCGCCCCGGCACTGACATGGAGGAGCCATGCTATTTCTTTAGCTGATAAATGAGAAGATCACTCAGGGATGAAAAAAGCCTAAGAGAAACACTAAGATGTTTTGTATCAACTTCAAATGAACAGCAAGACAGGACTTTCAAACCATTGGTCCCATATGTCAAAAATACAGCCAAGTCAGAGGAAGAACCCGCACTTGCGGCATAATAAAAATTGAACCTTGGAACAAGTTAAAATATATCTGATTATGGTGGCTGGAAAATCCCAGCAGACTGTGACCCAGATAATTAGTCTTTTCTCTACAAATAGCTTTACTAGAAAATACACGTAAACCATAAATATCAAATTCACTTCTTTTTTTCAACCTGGTGCACCTAGCTTAGCAATACTGACATGACATGGTGCTGTGGAGCTGGATGGTCTGCAGTGGAGAAGGGGTTTAACCACGACATCCAACTGCCCTGCCTTCACATGGTACCTCACCTCCACTATCCCCAGCCTAATGGAATAAAGAAAAATGGTTTTGAAATGGGAGAGCACCCCCTGGAAGCACCTGCAGCGCCTGTGTTTGGCTTATATGTAAATGCTCTGAATTGCAGAGCAAGATGCAGGTTGTCACCTGATGATTTTTATCTAAAAGAAGCGAAAGCGTCTGCAAACCAGAGAACAAGCACCAGTCCTCCAGCCTTGCAGGTGTGGAGAGCCAGGTAGAAGACAAACAAACATCTCGGTCCAAGCTGGGGCCAGGAGCCCTGGGACAAGGATGCAGCACGACCTCAGAAATGTGCGACCTTTCCCAAAGCCCAGAAAGGGGAAAGGGCAGAGGCAGTTTGGGCACAAGATCAGCTGTTTTCCTCAAGACTGCTTCAGAAGAACCGTAACCCTAGCAGGCTGACATGCCTGATCTCTCGGTCATGGTACAAACAACAGAGTTACCCCAGCTTGGCAATGGTGGTGCTAGCAGCCCTGGGGCGTAACGCTCTTAAGAACATAAAGCAACAAGGTCTGTGGACAGAGGCTAATACTTTTATTAGACCCACTAAAACAGTTGGAAAAAAACAGACCAGCTTTCGACACGCAAGCTTTTTCTCAGGTCTGAGATGGAAGTGTGTTATCGCGAGGGAGAGCCGTGACCCATGGGGAGCACAGAACATCTGAGAAAATAACTGGATGCTGAGAGTTGCTGGATCATTCACGCATATTTGAAATACTAAGTAGTAGGGTGACTGTTGACTTGCGCAGCGTTTGGCCAGGGGAAGGGGGCACCCAGCTGCCTGCCAGGGGCTCTCCAAAAGCCAGCTGGAAGCAGCCACACTGCGATGGGCAGGGCAGACCCTCCTGCAGCTGGCCAAGCTGGAGCTGGGGCTGGGAACCTGTGCGCCTGGGACACCAACCAAACCAGCAGCTGAGGAGCAAGCGCTGCCCAGGTTCCCATGCTCCGAGGGATTTCCCAGCAACATGTCTATGGCAGCTCGTAGCTTTGCTCACAGCCCTGGTGGAAGTTATGTTTATCAGCAAAGCTGCCTAGCTTGGTGAGGCTGCAAAGGCCAGTGCCTCGCTTGTGTTAAGGCTGAGCTGGGAGCCTGTAAGGAGTTGCTGCTGCAAAATGCACAGCAATGGGGCCCTTTGTGGGTTTTAGAATTCTGCAAAAAAGAGGTTTACAAGAGATAACGTTGTTTTTTCCAGCTGTTGACAAAACTTGCCACATCTCTACAGAGCAACTTCTTTGAAAGAGCATGAAAGCCCTATAGCCAGTCTCAAGTACACTGAGAGAAATAAATGCTCTCTTCCCACTGCGATAAAGGTCCAGTGGCACATGAAGAAAAGCATACGCTCCCTTGGAGAGATGACAAAACCCCATGTATTAGTATTATTCTGGCTGTGCGGAGGCTGCTGCAGGTGCCCTGCCTCATTCTGCATTCTCTTTCCTGCAGCCTATACAAAGGGAAAAATGATGAAACTGTAGCCCAGGCCTGCTCCTGCAGTTGGGAGGCAAACAAGAGCATGGAAAAAGAGTTTGTGCCTGATTTTGAACCCTTGTTTGCTGAGAAAGAGATCTGTATGTGACAAAGTTTGAAAATACTTGGTCTGGTAGAAATGTGTAAGTATGTATCCTTCAGATTAAGGGATGAAACTAATTACAGAAGGAAGGGAGGAGGCAGCAAGTGGTAGGGTTGAACACATGGAAACTGAAATTTTTGCCATTGACATTGAGCAGCTCCAGATCCAGTACTGAATGGTGTTTTCTATCCTTCTTCAGTAGCAAGAAACATCTCAAAATTAGAAAATCATGATACAGTCAGAAGTAATATCTGAAGTCCCAAGGAAATGCAAGAATACGGATTTTTTACTTAACAGGGGTCCCTGAAAAAGCAGGGGAAAAGCTATACTGCGTGAAAGATGGACTGTTGAGTTGCATGGCATAATCTTTACCCATCGTCGCTCCACAATACACTTTCTGCTGTAATGAAATCCCAGGACCTGATGAAAAGGGAAGGGTGGCTTCCAAAACAAGTGAGGTAATGTCATTGCAGAGTGGTCGGAAGTTCCCGGTGCTCAGTTGCATTTGTGAAGCTCAATATCTCAGGTAGGAATTATAGCTGACAACTGTTTTTCTTTTACATGTGAGCCTTAAAAATCATCTTTCTCTGTTCAGATCATGAGAAGCCAGTTTGCCGTTTTTAAAAATGACGTATCTGGTGTCAACCAAATCAAAAATAGAACCACCAACTGCCTTTAAGTCATGGGGCCTTCTTGGAAAACCAGAAGACATCAAATGATCTCACTGTCTATCTTTTATACTTCATCTTTCCTCGGATGTTATCAGCTGCGATGCTCAGTGGCACGTCCTCCTCCAGAGGAAAAATCTGCCTCAGACTCAGCTCAGGAAGAAGAGCAAGTGTCTGAAGTGCTACCACCGATGCAACAATCTGAGAGACTAAGAAACAGGACATGTTGCTTTTGCTGGTTGCCAAAATCCATGCAGGAGAGAGATGTAGCTCTCTGCAGAGCTCAAAGATGGAGAGGAGATGTTTCTCCCAGCATGACAAGGACGTTTTCCCATCACAGGCGAGATGATGGAGCCGAGAGGTGTACTGGGGAGGAAAGGCAGCTGTGCCAAGCTTCAGTTGCCCTCCAGCTCTGGTTTTGGCTGTTCTGCCCTCTTAGGCTCAATGAAATTTATGGCAGGTTCCTCACGGACTCAACCCATGGTCACAACCTGACTTGAGTGACTGCCACAGAGGAGGCACCTTATATATGACTTCTAGTTTCAGTGTTTGCTTCACATCCAGTGCAGTTCTGTGTTTTGCCACACAGTTTTACCCTCTTGCTTCAGACACTCTCAACCTGTCCATTCCTGTTTGGAAAGAAACAGCCTGAGCTTGGATTTGAAGCGGAAGCATCATTGCAAAGGGGGGGTCTCCTTCACCATTAGACACCAATACCTACAACATGCATCAACACTAGGAAGACAACTCAAGAAAATGCAGGCCTTTGAAAGCAAGTTTTCTTACTACCCACCATACCACAGATTGCTATTCTTATTTAGTAACCGAACCTGGTGCAGCAAACTAGCTGCAAAAAAGCACAGCATATGTAGTTTGGGCGAAGGCTGCCCTGCCCTGCACGGCACTGGGTGCCGGGTGCTGCGCCGCAGGAGGGGCAGGACGTGATGCCAAACCCACGGAGCAGCCCAGTGTCCCATGCATTTTTCTAATTGATGCCAGACATTGGCTTGATGATTTAAAGTTTATATATACTATGTCTGCCAGACCATTTTCCTTGCAGTGTCATGGGGGCTGTTTCCATTTAAAGCAGGGCTCGTCTTGCTATTGTTTGACCTAGTCCTCTGTACTATTACATTTTTCCACGTTAAATTATATTGGACCATCTTTACTGAAGCATAGAGGGAATCCTGCTGTTTTACCCCAATTGCTGACTGTCATCTTATACACAGAGGATTTGCTTTGTAAAAGCAGATGGAGCAGCCAGAAAGTTTGCTGTAGAAGTACCTGAGGCATTGCCAAGGAGTGAGGACCACAAATCCTCCCTGGGACGGTGAAGCAGGATGACAGCAACACCAAGGCCTCATCTGGCTCGAAGAAAAATCTATATCTCTTCATATCATTTCTACAATGGAACCTCAACAGCATTGTAAATAATTGCAACCACTCTTGCCATAGGCAGTCCCATTGCTTTTTTGTTTCTGGACTTTTTTGTTTCAGAGACCACAGAGACAGAGTTAATGGTGTGAGGGGTGGTTACAAATAGAGTGCAACAAAATATGCAGTTTCAGAGATGACCAAACTTCAACAGTTCATAATTCAAGTCAAATAGTCTTAGCCAAACAAAGGTGGGAAAGAATTTTTAAACAAACTCTTTCAGTGTTTTCAGAATGTAAAAAATAGAATATTTCATTTGAGACGAAACTAACACATTTGGTAGCTCCAAGGTAAAATTTTTCTTTTTATTACATTTTGCTGGGGAAAAAAAGGATATCTAAACCTGTTATTTTTTTCTTTTTCCCTACTTGGCAGCTGAAACATGGTTCAGTCCTAGCTTTCACTACTCAGCCTTTCATCTTCGTTTCCCACTATTCCTATTGTCTGCATTAGTACTTCCAAAACGGCTATCATTTCTAACCAAGACGCAGGTTTCTCATCTCATGAGCCTCAACAAATATAACAGACAACACGAAGGGACCATATAAAATTTGTCTTACTAATCAGCTTTATCAAACAGTGGGGAAAAGTGAAGAGAAATCAAGAAAGGGAGCACAGATGAAGTTTTACTTATATTTTTCCATATGTGAATTATGAGTTGATCACTTGATAATGTTTTCTACATAAGCCATATCAGCTATGATCCCATTTGTCTTTAACATTATCTCACAACTGCATCCTCATTGACATCTCGGAAGAGACAGTCTTCAAGAGGAACTGCAAGCCACATGGGTCCCTTCCAAAAGGGCACTGCATGCTTTCATCTTCCCACCTTCTGGGTTTGCCAAACAGAGGCTCAGGTCTTCAGGAGCTGCAGAGGAGGCAGAATATGAAACCAAGGAGAAAGGAAAAAAAAAAAAAGGTGTACTTTAGGAAGCAAAAGCTACAGAGAATTACCCTGCCTCATTAGCCATCAACACCTTTCCCTGACCACATCATCTCTACTTGCAAAGGAGAGATGACAGGACTGTAACAAGTATGGAGAGGATTTCCCTTTATCTGAAATGTTAGTTACTGGCATGGAGCTCTCCGCGGCCCTGATAGCTCTCTCTCACCATGAAGCTGATCTACAAAGCCACACCATGAACAACCTCCCTTGGGTGGCCAGGTAGAAATCCTATTCCATTAAAACTTCAAACATTTTCATCCTATATCAGAATGAAAACTAGACCTACAACATTTCTGAGAGAAAAAGGCAGACTACTGCAGTCTGCCTTTGCTTAAAATAATTACCAGAAAGGCAAGAGGCTGAGGTTTCAGTCTTGTTTCTGTCTCATTCAGAAAAGGGTCTGAAATCCAGATTTCCCACACCTCGAGTGAGCCCAGTGAGACACAAGCATACCAAGCTCCAGGCTTTGCAAGAAAATCCCCAATGTGCAGACAAGAAACCCTGGTGCGACTGCTACTGTTGAGGGATCCAGGTTTCAGGGTGCCTTGCAGCAAGCCAAGGTGCCAAGATTATAAGGCACGCTGCAGGACAGATACAGCCATTGTCCTGCTTAGCATCGATGAAGCTGAAGAGCTTCAAACAGGTATTCTTTGGGTGAGAGAGAGAGAGACTTTCCCCACTTTTTTTTCCTTTCAAGACAAAGATTTCACTAAAATGTAATAAACTGTCGACCGGCTCTAGCTGCCACAGAGAGCAGCCCTGCCTCTTGCCTGCAGTGGTAAGTCAGCCGGAGGGCTGTGGTCCATGCCACAGGGTGTGTGGGTCTGAGTTCCTGTGTTTGAACACCTGGGACACCAGGGTGGAAGTGCTGCTGCAAAGGGAACCTACAGCTCCAGCTTGCAGTCAGCTAGCTCTTCCTCTTGCATTCCTATATATCAAGGCTGCAGTCTTCAGACCTACTCTACAGCCTCCTTGTTCCTTCCCCTGGGGAATAACCTGACCGTATGATGCCCAGCCCTGCTCAGGGAGCCTGGAAGCACCCCAGGAGATGCACATCGACCTCCAAATCTGCCACACTTCCCTGAAGCAAGGTGCTACGGTTAACCTGGAAGGTTGCAGGCAGCCGAAGACGTCTGGAGATTTCTGCTTTATTTGGAGTGGAACAAATGGAAGATACTAACAACATTAAACTTTCAGCCAGTAACACAGATATGGGCAACAGACAGCACAGGCTTATGAAGAAATAATTGGTCAGACCTCTGCAGTTGCTTGATTGGCAGGACTGCAAGCTTAGTGGAACACAGCAGACATAACATGAAGGTACATCCTAAATTTGGCCTCAGTGCTTGGAGGCAAACAGGGGACCTGCTTTGTCTTGTTTAATGTCTTCAGCAATCATTTGCCAGCAAATGGAAGCTGCAATCCCCAACTAAAAAAGGAAAGCGGTGCAGGAGAGTTAGACGGTTGTCTTCGAGGATTTAGATGCACTCACTTCAAATACATGATGTGATGAAATGGTAACTACATCAGCTCCACACAACCCCTCTCTGATGGGGATCTATGGGCTAGAGCTGATCCTGTGTAAGCGGTGAATCAACTGGTGCTTTCTTTTACCAGTTTTGCTGTAAATTCTTCTTAGGGAGGAGCTTGTGGTTGCAAATGAACAGTTCAGTTAGTAAAGATGAGGAAGAAGTGGAAATGACATGCCACAACTGTTAACTAATCCTGTTCTGTTATGGGACTGCTTTTTTTCAGGTTTGGCAGCCCACACTAATCCCATCACTTCTCTGGGGAAGTACTCTTTGGGCAGAGCACGGCAACATGCTGAGCAACATCCGCAGCAGAAACTGCACGCAGCTCTTCTGCATTAAGCTCTGCACACAGCAGAGAAAAGGATCGCACAGGCTCTACCACTTCAGGAACAGACGTGTGAGAACAGAGGTCCATGCTGTGTCCAGTTAAATACTTTTGGGAGTTGTGTCGCAGTCTTCCACTGATCACTTTCAATGAGCAATTGCAGGCAGTAGGGATGTCCCAGGGCAGTGCCAGAGGAACAAGAGGGCAGCTGGAGGTGGAACCTTGTTCTTTGGATGGAAGTAGTTGGTGGAGGCTTTGGGAAGCTTCCCGCCATTAGGCTTAGTTTCCTGTGTGGTTCAAAATCTGGCTTGCTGGGACAACTTTGGTTCTTCCCTTTGATCTTCTTGATGGGGGAAAGCCATGAAGTGAGGAAGCTTCCAAGTAGAGCTGTGCAAGACCTGTCTCTCCCCATCAGGCTGGAGCACGACCCTCAAGTTACCACTTCTTGAACAAGGCAGGTTCTGCAGCAACATTTGGTTTCCAGTGATCCAAACATTCTGTAATCAACAAAATCAAAGCAACCCAATATTATTCTGACATATTTATTTTACTGCAATATTCAGTGTTCAACTGGGGGGAGGGTGGGGAGCTTGTTGGAATGTTTAAAAATAATTCAAGTATCTCACCAGAAAAATGTTAAACTCTTCTACCATTCTCCCCTGTTTGTGAAATTCCAGGAAAATCTGATTTAGTAGAACTCTTCAATTTTAATGGAAATGGTTGAAATTTCTTCTTCCAGCTGGATGTTTCCATGTCTCACCAAAAAATGCCTGAAACTCTTCAGCATGAAACTCCAGAGGAATTGCACTAAGGCTGGAAGCATCATATTTCAGATGCTTATTTAACACATTTGACTTAGCCCTAGATAACTACTTAAAATGTAATAATAGAACATATATAAGAGAAGCAGCTCAAAAAAATATTATCTGAGAAGGTAATTCCTGCTTCAGCCAGAGTACAAAGTTGTCTTTGGTGGTTAAGAGCTAGCAAATCCAGTCTACCTTTCCACATGCCCAAACCACTAGATCCCACCTGGAATTTTCAAAACTCATTACCCCTCTCCCCTATACGTACCTGCCTTTTCTTCCCTTTTACAGGCTACGTCTTGCTCATCTGTCTCTTTACTAAGAAAAACCACCAAAGCCACATTCCTACTAATACTATTCTTAGCTTTTTATTTCCCCTGTAGGAGTCACAGTTCATATGTTACCACAAAACAGACTTACAGAAATTTAATTGCCAAACCAAGCTGTAGCTTGAACCAAGTTCCCAACAAGTTGCATTTGATAGTTACCTTTGTTTAGCCAGGCTACATACTATGAAGTCTAGTATCACATTGGCCAACCGACACACAAAAATGGGAGCCGACGGGGAGCAGTGACATTCAGAGCCCATGGTAAAGCCACATTAGAAGTGGTGAGATTCCAAACATTCAGCCCATGTCAGACTGCAGCCACAATTAATTGCAGAAGAAACTCTTCCCCAGAATGCAAACTTCTTATTTTTTCTTTCATTTCGCACCACCATTCCTGAGAATAAGCCAAGACACCTATTGCTGTGAAAAGCAAAGCCGTACCACCTGATGCTAAGCATTCTAAGCAAGAGAAATCTGAAGCCAGGTTATCTTCTCTTTCAGTTTGCTCAGTGCAAAATGCTTTGAAATATTTGTGTTGTAGAATCATAGAAGTATGTAGCTCAAAAGGATTTGAAAAGCTATGTACTTCTTACCACTGTCCCAAGGCAGAATCAGCTGCTCCAGTGTCATTACTGGGAGATATTTCTCCCAATTGTTCTTGAAAACTGGCATCCTATTCCTACAGTTCACCATCATTACCATCAGAAAGTGTTTCCCATTTTCAAACCAGAAACTTCTTCACTGTTATTTGCAAACTGCTGTTCCCTTACTCTGCAGCAGTGCTGCAGCACCGAAACACTTCTCTCTTCCCTCCTCAGTCTCCCATTCTTTGGGCTGAAAAGTCCTCAGCCTTTCACCATCAGATGTTATTTGCTGCATCCCTGAGGACTCTTACTGCTCTTTTGTGGACTTTTTCCAGTTGGTGCCCGGCTTCTCTGCTGCTGACACTGTTGCTTGTCCAGTCACAGCCTCAGCACATCCCCCTACAGCTCATACTGCTATCCCTAATGGCAATTTTTCCCCCCTCCCTGCAACTGGAGGATAACATTGCCTCATGTTCACCTTGTAACTAACTACACCCCCCAGATCCCTTTCTGCCAAACTCCTGCCCATTTAGCCCTTCCCTACCTGTGCCCATTCATCTCATTGCTTCTGAGAAAGCAGAGCTTTGGACTTGTCTTTACTGAGTTACACCATCCTTTTTCAGCCCAAATCTTTAATTCATTGACATCTTTTAGAATTCAAATCCATCCTGAGATGGGCTCACAGCACTCCCACCTTGGTGTCATCTGCAAATTTAACAATCTGTCTCTACTTTATGAAAATGTTAAGTAGTGGTGGACAAAAAACAACCTCAGCCAAACCTCTCACAACAGGCTTCACTTTTGAATCACTAGTTTTCCAGCCTCCCTGTTGACTAGGGTGCATTTATTGCTAATGACTTCACCTACACCTCCCCTCTGATTAAAAAACCCCAGTCCAGTCTTTCATATCTACTTACGGTGAGAGAGTTAGAAATAAAGATATCACTAATGAGGGATGAGATTTTCTCAAGCATAAGCCATCACGCATAATTGGAGAGAGCTGCAAAGACCTGTGTCAAAGGAATTGCCAACCCAAATGAAGAAACCTCACGTTAAAATGGATCAGTAGCCACTGCTTCAACTTTCTTTCAGGGGTTTAGCACATTTCGTCTTTAAGACTTTTAAGAAATCAAGCACTAAGGTACTCACGCAGTTCTGTCTTACAGCACAGGATGGAGACAAAAATCAAGCAAGGGGAAAGTAAAAGGTCAAGAAAAGGCAAGATATCCCCCGACCACTGTAACAAAGTCTAGAGATCAGTCTTTAGGGAAAATAGAGCTACTGGCGCTCTGTTGTTTGGTATTTGCATTGTAAGTGGCATTTCTGGTTCGGCTTGGGCTTTTGCATTGTGCCAGGTGTTTAAGACCTGGCTGTCCCACAACTGTTCCTCCCTAATTTAGCATTACAACAGCTTCTTCACACAGTTTATTCCCTGAAGCATTAAACACAATTAAAAGCATTAAAAAGATCAATGTACATTTCTAGGGTAATCTTCTGATATTTCCCCATTGGCTATCTTATCTCCGGCTTTTCCTCATACTGTTCTTTTTGTCTGTGTAAAATCTGACAATAACTATGTATTTGAGAGTGTCTTGAAGATCAATGCCTCTGCAGAGACTAAATGAAACTCTTCGTGAACATCCCCTTGGAGTGAAAACAATACGAAAGCTAAAGCTACAGACATCTGACGTTTTTATGATTTGTGTGTGTGTGTGCAACAGCAGATTCTTTCGTGTCCCTTGGCCAAGGCTCCTGGTCAGTAACAGGTCACAGTGCTGGCCAGGCTGGCTCCTGGCTGCTGCACAGGTGCCCAAGCAGCCACTCCCCCGGCCACAAAGCAATCCAGGTAAGCTGCTCAGGCAAACTTGGTCCCTGCCTGTGGCGTGGCCACAGGTAAATTTCCCCACTCCGAGGGCGGATTTACCCATCCTTACCATCGGCAGTGCAGTGTTCACCCATTTCCCACAGTCAAGACTGGGCCAGCAGATGAGGGAGTCAGTCTGTCCTTCTCATTTACCACCGCACCACTGCTGTTTGCCCCAAAGGCTTTACAGTCTACTTTGAAGCAAGGCATGAAAGAGCATAAACAAATGGGGGAAGGACAAATGGAGATCAAAGGCACCCAGGGCAATGAAGATAAGATCAAGCAATGATGCATATCGGCCCTCGCCCAATTTAATGGTTACAAATAATCTTAAAAATCAGCTGACCTTCCAACAGGTTCAGGGTTAATTACATTGTGTGTGGTTTGGTTTTCCTATTTTTAATCAGATTTTTCTCTTTCCTCAGGTGTCCCAGCAGAAGTAATTCTGAGTGGAAACTACCTGTAAAAGGCCAAAGCTTTTGACCCAGTTCAGAAAGGGAAGTCCGAAAACAGCACAGGGGAATTCAAGGGAGGAGTGGAAAAATGAGTCATTTAGGGTGCCAGCCCAGGGAAAGAGGGGAACAAAGTCACAGAGGAGATCAGCTTAGGAGCTGGTGGTCTAAGACACTTGGAGATTTGGGGATACAAATCCAGTCCCATTTTGCTGAGCAAGCAACACACTCTTGTGCCAGGGCTTCCCAGCTCCAAAACGAAGGCAGAATCCTCTACCAGAGGTATCCACGGAGAATCAAGAAAGATTAAAGAGAGTGATGTCTTTGAATATGGCAGTTGACAGCACAGTACAAGAGTAAGGGCAGGAGCCTGGGGAAGAGGGCTAGCACCACGAATTTGCACGCCCAGGACTGCATGGAGTCCGCAGAGCTGTGCAGAGCTCTAATAAATAAGAAGCTGGAGACATGGAAAGCTAGGAATTTAGAAAAGCCATAAGGTGACCCTGTCTGCTGTGACTCACCATTTAATAAAATTAAGGTTTAACCTTTTCTGTAGTTTCATGTGGATAACACACAACCATCTAATATAGATTCAGCTCAGCAGATCTCTATTGTAATTTCTTGGTGTGAAATCATATTATTCCAAATGCTTGACTTCATTACTATGGCAGACAGATCACTGCTGTTACAGTACCTTTTTATGTATGTTACACACACTGTGGCTTCTCTTCTCTGTTTACTATCCTTTTTCACTGTCTCCATCAGGCACAGAGTAAAAAGAAACCCTACCGGTGTAATTTACTCTGCTCAGTATGCTATTTTGCTAAAATATTTTTCTTTCATATGGCATCCCCAAAAATAAATAAATATGACAATATTACTATGGTTGAAAAATCAAGCTAGTTAGGTAATGTCAAATTGGCAGACATTCAGCATCCTTCAATTACCCCCCTTGTACATATGCATTCTGGCACAGCCTTTAATTAACGTGATCATACCATTTTTTTTCCAGTGAAAACATGTCATTAAGTACCCAGGGTGAGGACCCAGTACAGAGCATTCTGCTTTCTTCTTAATGTTTAACAGGCTTATTTTCTATAATCCTCAAAACCCTGCTCTGAAGACAGACTAATTAATTTCTGCCTGTTTTTCTCCCATGCCACTACAGTACGCGAGTGCTTCAGAAACAACATGTTAATTTTCACGGTAGCCTGGGGAGATGGGCAAGGGGTTAGGAGGTGTGGGAGGCAGTAATTTTCATTTTACAAGAAACAAGCCAAAACTGTGATCCTCAGTGGGACCAGACTCAAAGACAGTCCCCCCTGTTCCCATCCCACCCCAGATCGGAGAAGCATAAAGCACCCATCCCCAAGCTGGAGCGCAGCACTGGGCTCCGCGGGGACGGCGCACGCTTCAGTCGGCGGCAGAGGCAGCGGGATGGGCTGGTGCAAGTCCCAGGGCACGTGGTGCCACCAAGCCGCCCCGAGGGATGCAGTGAGCTTGGGGAGTGCCAGGGGATGATGTGCACCAGGATTTATGGGCACGGGACTTGTGCTCAAACATGGCCAAGCTGTTTTGGCTGAAGTTTTCCAGCAAAATCAGCTTGACCCAGAGATCTGGCGAGGGAGTGCTCAGCTCAAAGGCTCACACTTTATCAAAAGCTACAACGTGACTGAAAACAGAATCTGACAATCAGAAGCACCAGATAACCGTAATAATAAGCTCTAATCCTCATAATGAGAAAAAAAGTAGCACGTCTGGCCATATCCAAAATTGAGACAGTCTGACAGCGTAGTTTTAATTGCTGTTGTTTATAGCACAGCACTTTTGTGTATCCACATAATCAATTAGCAGAGCTGCCAGCAGCTAAACACAGCCGCGTTCGCACACCAGCTCGGGGACATGGACCGGGGCAGTCTTGCCCGCTCTGGGCTGCAGACGGGCCAGCACTGCTCTGGCCATTGCCACCTCTGCCCAGGGCCACCTCCTGCCCTCACCAAAGTCAGGGGCACAACCACCAGGTTCACATTAACATACATATCTATAGGCACTGGAAAACCTTGTTACAAGGGTACCACTCAGGACCCCATCCAGCGCCAGGGGCTTTCTGATGAAGAAATCAATCTGTAGGAGTTTGAAGGACTCCACTTTAATCTTGACAGGTGAGTGCAGCAGTGTGGGTGCCCCTTGTCCAGCCTATGGTGAAGTGTGGCTATAAGGTTGAAGGACCCTGGGCAGGATGCTCTTCCAGCCATCGTGTGTTTTAGCATCACAGACTGCCACAATGAGACCCCCTTGGCACAGTGTCATTACTAAGCAGCAGTAACAGTCAGAGACCCCAGAGCACGAATTATTTTCTGAAGCACTGACGTGAGAATTTTACCCAGCTACTGTGAATAGAACAGACATGACTAGTTCTGAAACACAACTGCTTAAAAAAAAAAATCCCAAAAAATACCTATGTGAAAAACTGACAGCTCAGGCACACAGTCAAGTGACCACCAGAGTCAGCTATACGTGGCAGACCCGTGCCGTAGACCACGTGCTGTGTGTGAAGCCCTCCCTGCTGAACCCGAGAGGCCTTACACTGAACCACATTAAAAATCCTGCATCGAGTGACATTAATTCACTGCTATGACACTCAAGGCATCACAGTGCTGCACCACCACTGCCACTTCTTACTCCAACAGCCAAAGACTGGAAAGCCTCTGCAACAAGCCTTCATATGCCCATCTCTCAGAAACCTTCATGACCACCTTCTTTAACCTAGTGGCAAAGTCACCCCTGTTTTGCAGCCCCTCACCAGGCAAAAAAGGTGCCTTGAAGACATACTATACTTACTCTCGAAGACAGAGGGGTCAGCATAGGCTTCAACAGCACCTCCTCCCTTCTTCCTGAAGTAGCACTGAATCAGGGACATATCTTTCTCAAAGTCAATGGAAAAACCAGACAGTCCCCAAAGTTAAAGATGCGCTTATAGGGCTGGATTGAAAAATATGCTTAGATGCTTTTCTGAGTCAGAGCCAGAAACAGTTCCCTCAATTCACCCCTTTTGCTTGAGACTCATCACAGCGACAGATAGACAGCAGTTTTCATTAAATCCTTGGTATCAATGTGAGATTCAACACATCCTTAATTACAACACTCTGACTGGCATCACCACAATATTCTCAAAGAGAATGCAAAATCTTAATCTTCATAGGACCGTGCCAGCCCACAGCAAACAGCCCTGGGAATAGCACACAGTGCCCTGTGAGACACAGGTAAGACAAACTGTTCCATATTACAGCAAACACCAGCATATTTTAATCTTGCTCTAAAACCAGCCAAATGAGAGACATTCATTTGAAGGACTTAATGTAACTAATTAGATTCAAACACCAAGGCAATCCATCTGCAATTCTTACCCCAATTTGCTAGCACAGATTCTTACTGAGCAAAAATAAGCAATTTTCTGAATATTCTCATGGTAAGCAATCATTTTAAATCTAAAGGCAAAGCAGAGACTTTCTTTAGAAAGATCTATCTGCCAAACTCTCTGAACACATGTGCTTTTTAAGCAGGCTTGGACACGATATTGTATATATATTGATCAAGTGACACCAAAAGGCTCAGTAAAATCTTCTACCTCTGTTTTTATGAGCTGAGAATAAAGGAAGTTACATTTTGGAGGAAAGGAGAGTAGCAAACCATGGCTACCAATATTCAAATGACAAAAACGTCTGAGTGAATTCCAGATGTCAGCCATGTGTTATGGTTTAACAGTTCAGCTCTGAGTCACAAGCACAAAAACCTGTTACGAAATACATGCCTGCCGATGTGTGTGTGCACACACCAGTGTGAACTACTTAAAAAAGAAAAGTCATATTTTGTGTGGCATTAGTGCTGGACAAAAGCGGTTAATATGAGCTGAGGTGGGAGAAAATTAGCAAAGTTTGTTCTATGCCACAGACCAAGGGTGTGATAATTCGTAGTCTTAACATTTACAAAGAATGAGTTAAAACTGAAGAGAAATTAAACATCCATTTCACAAGCAAGTGTAATCCTTTCAAATCCTAAAAGTCCAATCACACCTTGTGTCTTGAATAATCACTAGCCTAAATCACCCACACCCCTGCCGTGTGAAACTCATGGAAGGCCAAGTAATTCCTAGCCCAGATCTTTCAAACAGTAGTTTTTATATTGTGGTTTATTAGGTCCTTTTACTATTTTTTCTTCTCACATAAAAGGAATAAATATCCGTGGCACCAATGTTTAGCAGGAGCTACCACATGCCTCATCTTCTTTCTGGCGAAGAAACACGGAGGAGAACCATCTACTGCTCTGTGTACGGTTTGTGGCGTGAGCAGGCACCCCTCGCCGGGTGTTTTCAGCTCTCCCTGGCTCTGGGCGGTGGGCTTGCGGGGCAGCTGGCGAGCGAGATGCTCCCTCTCTGCTGTGCTCCAGCTTGGCTGCCTGCCCGAAGCAGGGACCTGCGTGCAAGGGGAATAATCTACTCTGGCTCATCAATTTTTCACGCATCCCTTCCTCCTGGAACCAGTGTTGCCTGTGCTGTGCTCCCACGCACTGCAATCAGCCTGCTCCCTCCCTCCCTCCCTCCATCTGGGCGGCCCTCCCAGAGGCAGAGTAAGTCAGGAGCTTTGGGACCTGGACCAATTGGTCTCAGGGAATTTGCACAGCAGTGAAATCCATAAGGAGCTATGGACACTTTGCCACCCCCAAGAATTACACCCCTGAACACCCACAGGCAATTGCATATTGCATGTTTTCTTGGCTGATTTCAAATGCCCACTTGTATTTGGACATGCACATGGCACGTCTGTGCCCACACAGCCACTCGTGTGTGCAAATCCGAGCCACATAGGCCAGCACGTCAAATGCGCACACACGAGGAGCACAGTAACTGCATGCTAGGCATGCACAAATAGACCCACATTTTTATGAAAATTAGGCCTTTAAAGCTATGTTTAAACAAGCCATATTAGAGTATGACTCCCTGAAAGGACAAGTGGGATAGTGGCAACGAATTGGCCCAGGCAGAATCACTTCAAAGAAGGTCACGCTGGTGGGCTGGAGAGGGGAAGAAAGACGAGCAAACTCCAGCTGGGGGAACCACAGCAAAGCACTCCTCAGCAGCAGCGCCGGCTGATGTCTGCCTGCTGCTGGGGGCCTCCCAGCCGCAGTCCTCAGCTGCTGGAGGATGGTCACCAGGTTAAAGAAACCGAAATTATGCTGAAGCTGTCTCTGTCCCAGTCTTGAAAAGCAAGATTCAGGAGGTGCTTGCTAAGTACCTGTGTGCCGACAGCACGTCAGAGGTTTCAGTCTGCCCCAGGGCTGCCGGCAAAGAGGACAACCTTGGGAGCTTGGGAGCTCACAAGTGGTTTTTATATTTCCTCCAAAGCTCCCTCCGCTGTAAAGTGCGGGCTTGGGGGCAGGGAAGAAAGAATATTAAACCACACTGGAAAAAAAAAACCCAAAAAACAACCACCAAACACATTTACACTCCAGTCTTTGCAAATTAAGATTTCACACGGGAATTTGGACAGGTGCAGTGTTACCAGATCTGGCAATGGCAGCCCCCTGCCCTCTATAGCTGCCCCTTATTTATCTGGCTGTGGTTTCCACTTAGCCGGGTCCCGTGGCAGCAAGGATTTCAGACTCCATGTGGCTGAGAAGCGGCAGCCGGCTCTCTGCTGTGGCAGGCGCGGGGAGGAACCGGCCCCCGGCGCTGGGCGCTTGCTCGGGAGGGAAACCTCTGCTCATGGGCCCTGAGCACGGCCGTGCGCTCAGGGGCAGGCACGCATTGCCAGCGACGCCTCGTCACAGGCCGACCGCTTATCTCCTGTGTGCAAACGCAGAACACCAGATTCTCGTGCCAGCACAGCCCTAAACAGCTTGCAACGCAAGCAGTGAGCAAGAGGTTTTCAGGATACCCTCTTTTCAAGCATTACAAATATTGCATGTAAACCTGGCCCTAATTTTGACAACTCCTGTAGAAACTCCCCAGATAAAAGCATCTCCCTGAGCTGCTGCTGTTTGTAGGAGCTGCAGTGGAAAAGCACGCCCGGCAGACAGGGGCATGACGAGCTTGGCTCTGCAGGCATGACCCGGTCGAAGGCCAGGTCATGCCATGAGGTTTGCAGACATGCATCACAGAACAGCACCATTTGCACAGTTTTTTGTCTGCAGTGTGACTCAGTAGGAAACAGGGCTGATGGGGGCAAAGCAGAGAGGGAACAGGCGCGTGCTGCAGTGGGGAGAAGGCAGCACATGGAAACAGATAAAACTAGATTAAAAAACTAGATTAAAAAGGACAGAAATGCCACGTCAGGGGGTCATCAAAACTCGGCGAAGGCAGGCAGCTGCCCCAGCAGGCTGAGGAGTGCAGACTGGGACTGCAGGCAAGGGCTGGTTGGTGTCGAAGGGCCACCTGCCCCGCGACATGCAGGGTGGCCCCCAGGGACACAGGGCATTGGAGTTTTCCTTAGCCACGGCAAAATAAGCCCTCCAGAGAGGTGAAGCTGGATGCACACCCCACCAGCCACACCAGTGCGGGTCAAAGCCGCTCTGCACACACCTGCATCCCCTGGGAGCAATTTTTGCAAGGAGCCTTTTGACAATGCAGCCTGGCAAAATGCACATTGAGCTCCAGCAGTTTCTGTTGGGGTTTTTTTTTTGGATGATGATTTTTCATAAATGCCTACCCACTTCAGAAATACTGTCATGGAAATAAAATAAAATATGTGGTAGCATACTGTTCTCCAGGGGCTGCTGCCAAAGCCATGTTAGAATAGCTCCATCTCGTGGAAATCAGCAGCAGAAGTGGGGGCAAACAACGGCAAACTGGGAGAAAATCTGTAGGAAAATGTTGGCAATCTGCTCCTTGGCTGCCTGTGCCAGCAGTGGCTTTGGTTCCCATCCGCAGGGGTTTCACTTGTCCCATCGCACCCAGAGTTTCACTCTGATCTGCAGGTTCGAAAAAAATTGAAAAATATCTTTGTGCAAAGCCAACAGAAATGGTATATTTTACCTGACTTCTGACATATAACTGTAATATTTACACAGTTACTGTGTGGTCATGCTCAAAGCTCACAGGAAGGTTTGGGGCTGTGTGGTGGCTTCAAGCTCTGCCACACAGAGCTCCACTTCAGATCGTCTCCCAAAGAGACTCCTTCTCCCTCCATCACTCCCTCCCTGCCTCGGTTAATTTACAGCTGCATCTGTACCTTGGTCAGCATTTCTTTCTTGTCTCTATCATCTATATCATCTTCCTCTTCTCGTTTTGCAGCTTGTTCCAGGAATGTCTGTACCCCTGCGCATGTGCTCGTAAATCAGAGGGAACATCTGTACTGCAGAGCTCAAACATGTTCCTGTCTTTGAGCAAGTTTCCAGTTTTAGATAAGCAACCCTTTCAATCATGAATATGAACCAAGTACACAGCACTAAAACCATGAGGTTACATTTTAAAACAATAATTACTCCCTCTTTCTTTCCTAATGTACTGTTGGATTTATTCTGCTGTTTATCCAGACTTGGAGTTTTACTCTTTGATAACAGAGTTTATCTTGCAAGTCTATTTAATCCATGTCCTGGGGGACAGGAGAGACAAGAAATGGAGTTCAGCATCAAGAACATGTCCTTTTGGTTTTGCACTGCTACCACCACTTAGAACCACCTAAGAAAACACAAAATCTTTCAGGCTTAAGAGATCTGACAAACATCCCATGAACCGCACAAGACATCAACAAGCCACTAGCGTAGATCATCGAACTACAGATGCAACAACCTCCTCGGGTGAAACTGCACTCACCTGCAAGGTACACAAACACGTAAATAATGCTAGGAGGATGGATTGCCCCTCGGACTTCAGGGGAGCTCTGCATTGCCTTGCCATGCTCAGGGCATCCCGGAGTGCCTTGGCAAACCGCCCGCTCAGCACACGGGCACAAGAGCCGGAGCTCACTCCCAGGAGATGCCAGCAGAAAGGCACAGCAGCAGGCACTGCAGAGATCCCATACCCCTGGCCACGATGACATCCGGGCTGATGGCAGTCTAGAAATGGGACCTAGAAAAGAAAGGCCGTGGAAAATGCTGTTAACTGAAAATCTAGACGCAGTCATGGTTAAAGGAACACTCCCCGGAGTAACTGGCCAGATTTTCCTCTGGCAGTGGGTAACCCATGAAACCTGCTACGAACTGCAGCTCCTTCCCCTTCCCTCTGTCCTCTTCTCTTCGGGCAAGAACCTCCCTCAGCCCCTGCTCACCGCAATGCCGGGCATGACTCCTCTGCCCCAGATAACGCAGGATTTGGTCCCGTAGCAAACCACGCATCGCTGTTTGTGCTGCTTAGGCAGCTGAAAACCAGAAAAGTGGTAAAACTAAATAAAAGGATAATATGGGAGGTGAATTTTGGAAATCTCATCTGGATCACAGGAATTTAACTTTCTGCCATTGTTCACCCCAGCACCCTCCTCCAAAGACTTGTCTCCACTCACGTGTAAAAAAGACCATTTATACAGCACTATTGCCCCCCCTAGCCTGTGTCATTTAATCAGGCCAGGCAAACCCTGGCCAGGGCAGGCTTAACACTCACAAGCAGCAGCATACTGAAAGACACTGCTATTTCTATCACACCAGCACAACTTCAGGAACTGCCTCCTTGTTTATTAAAATGTAGGGCCAGTGCCCGGCCCCCTGTGTTTCTTTAAGACCCACTCTCGTGTGACCTAGGGAAAACATACGTTCCATGGTGCGCTGCAGACTGACAGACATGTGTCTCTGCCCCCAGGCAGCGCAGCTCGGATCAGCACGGCGGCATGACAAACTACAATTCATGCACCTGCTGGGAACACTTCTTTAAGCATGGTTTTGTCTCCACGAGCTGGAGACGACGGCCCCAACAAACAGCCACCGGAGCTGCACGGGCGGCAAAGCAACGCAGTGGAGGGGATGGGGGCTGCAGACCCAACAGCCTGCGGATGCTGCAGGGGATGTTAGGCAGAGGAAAGGGTCAATTGTTCTGAACAGAGTAAGCAACAAGTTAAATTAGAGCAAGGAAAATATAGCTACGCCAAGAGGAAAAAGCCTATGACTGACGGCAAGCGTGATGAGGCAACAGGCCC
The DNA here is from genome assembly GCF_035582795.1 of Mycteria americana. NCBI lineage: Eukaryota > Metazoa > Chordata > Aves > Ciconiiformes > Ciconiidae > Mycteria > Mycteria americana. Next base: position 17,332,217 of record NC_134396.1, on the reverse strand, counting down.
CGGTGCCAGAGGAAGTGCTGACTATCGGCCACCACCATCCTGGCGAGATGTTGTCGTCGTTGCCTGCGAGAGGATGGAGCCTAGCCGCAGGAACGAGCTGCGCAACCCACTGCTGCTCCCTTCCTTTTGGGCTAGGGAGATTAGCCATTTCAGGCCTTCCCCGCTACGGGCCGAATAGTGGGGTGGTTGTCCAGCTCCTCCCAGCCACCCCAGGAAAGCACAGACCACCAGGGTGTGGTCTCTTGAGCATTTCACTGCTTTTTTTGAACTTATTGTAAAATGGAAGAGAAGCCTATTGCTTGCTTATGGCTTTAATATGAAAGCAATTGATGTTTTGGAGGGATGGCAATATGCACAGTATTAACCCGGTTAAGCTGATTGCTTTCTCTGACAGCAATGAAACCTTGCCAAAGAGTGAGCTGCTGAGTGAAACACTTTCAAAAGAGCAGTCACCGACCTGCAGACAGTTACCCCTGGCAATACTGTAGGACAGTGATCCAGCGATCTTTCAGGGGGCTGAGGCATAAACCAGCCTGTCTCTGACCTGGATCCAACAAACTCATCAAGTCTAAACGTTTGGCAAATTCTTCTCCTTGCACGTACCTTTGCAAATGGGGACTAGGTATTGGGTATATATAAAAAAACCACGTGAAAGCAGATGTTAGAGCAGGTGGGACTTCTGGATTATCTGATGGAAGAAGTGACCTGTGGCTCCATGTCATTGGTATCTGCCGAGGCCAGTGGGAGGAGGAGGCATGGCTCCAGCGAGGACTGCCGAGGGATCGCCCTGCACACGCAGGACTGCCCGCCTCATTTCATTTCCACGTCATTAGTCCGGCTGGGCTCTAAGAACCTCCCCTTTCAAAGCCGTCCGATAGAGACAGCTCATTAGCAGCACCCAACTGCAGCCTGGGCTCCCAGCAGCTGCAATAAGAACAAAATCCTGAATTTTAGCAGTGAGGTTGGTTTGTTCTCCCATCAGCAAACCAGATCAGTCAAGGATTCACGCTTGGCAAGAAAGGCAAGATCGCTGCGAGAACAGGGACTTCAGAGCCACATTTCTGAAGCATGGTGAGGACAAAGGAACAAACGTTACCCTGCGGCAAAATATATTTAGGGCACTGATGTATTCCCGACTAGGAGCAGCGTGCATTTTACCTTGCCACCTCACATGCAGTCATAACCAGCATAGGATATTACCTGGCAGCTCCATGGATGTTCATCGGGCAAAGACCATCAGTGCAAAATGAGCAGATAAGAATTTGTTGATATGAATGGGAGAGAAAGAGGAAAGAAACTCTAGAAGTGAATTGAAGCAGTCAAAACTGTGCACAGTTTTGTGCCTCATTTCAGGTTCCCAAGCCATCTGAGCACAACCTACTTTTTTTTTCCTCGTCACAGCCATTTTGGGTTTCTCTCACTGTTCCCACCCACCCTGACCAGAGATGCTGCCTGCCGCTGCGTCTCAGCCCTCTCAAACCCCCCGCCGGCGGCGGAGCAGCGGCTCCCACCCGCCCACACAGCCTCACCAGTGGCCACCCCATACCAAAGGGCCATGGAAACGCTCTCTTGGCCGGGACGTGGCTTGGGACACTTCCAACCCACTTTGGACCCAGCTATGGCGCCTGGGTCATGGGCGCTCCTTACCAACATTTCTTCCTTGAAAGCGGGGGGAGAGGTTTCTCTCCTCTCTTCCTGGAGCTCTATACATGGCAATTAATGTCGCTTAGCAACAGGACTTCCTTTTAAGATGCTTTTTTGTCATTTCAAAGCCTCTGTGCCAAGAGTTCTTTAAATAGCCTGAACTCACACTGGCTCCCTCAGTTTGGCTTTTTTGTTTTATCTCTGCCCGGTTTCCTCCCGTTGCAAGGTTAATATCTGCAGCCAGCCAAAGCAAAGCAAACCCAACAAAAATGCGACTCCCAGGGATCAGTCCAGCCTCTCCATGCAAGGGCTGGGAAGCTCCTTTTCCCCAAAGCCATGCCAAGCTACACCCGATAGAGACCAGCTGAGGAAAGGGGAAGCTTGGGCGGGTTTTAATTCTGATTTTTTGCTTGCTACTCAAGTTGGACTTACAGGTACAACCAGAATTCTCTCTCGTCAGCCTAAAATTAGCGTGCAAGACTTGCGCAGCCCAGTTTGTCAGATTCTGTATTGTTCTGACAGAGGAAGAACGGCCTGTTACTAATCATTGAAATTGCATTTTATCTTGGCTTTATACTACTGATACAACACACGGGGAGCAAGAATACTGGGTATTTTGCTTGCTTAGTAGGGAACAGAGGCTGCATTTTTGAGATCGAGAAAAGCCTTACGGCTGTTTCACAGAGTAACAGGGGGCTCCAGCACCGAGATCCTCAAAACATCTTCTGAATTTTTGAAAAATCACGAGCTACTCAAAGAGGATAACACAACAACGGTAGTTGTACAGAAACGGTATTTGCAGGGAGAGTATAGGAGACATCCCCCTTTGCAGATGAAACGGATGTACAAGGCGTCAGTAAATAGGCAGTTACTAATTCCCGTCAGCAATTTCCTTTCCGCATAGCGCCTTTGTGCTGGCTGTTTTCGGTTTGTGTTTGGTGGGACTTCACGTGGCTTTGCATGCCCCAGCCATGGCCAACCCGGCTTCCTGGCCGGCAGGCAGGGCACAGGATGCAGGCGTTGGGGCCAGGAAGCGCAGCCTGGCCTCTAGCAAGCTGTGATCATCAGCTGAACGTTTATTCATCCTGCCTACTAAAAAAATAGCACCGATGTCCCCCTGAAGTCCAGGGGTCCCAGGACCTGGCGCAGCAGCAGCGCCCTGGCTGAGCAGCTTTGCCATCAATGCTTTTGAAAGCTGCCTCAGATAAAATCCACGTGAGGACGAGCCATCTATGGAGAGGCAGCCAGAGGAGCACACTCACTTCATTTGTTTGGGATATTTCTATATGCGGTGCTCACGTCGCGTCCCTGGTCACACGCTTTTTCTAGGTTACTTCCTGTGCAAGTGGTTTGCTCGAGTCATGGAAATTTCAGGTTGAAGCTTTGGTGTGCTTTCAGCATTAACCTTAACCGTCAATGCCAGAGGACAGAAGCTGGTGGGCTGGTCCTCTGCCAAGGAGCAGCGGCACAGCAGAGGAAGAGGGATCCCTGGGGCGGGGGGACGCTGCAGCCTGGCCCCCCGCTGCTGGAAACGCGCAGCGGACGGGCTGGCTCCCAGCTGGGGAGGGCACCGCAAGCGCGGTCCTGCAGCTCCTGTCCCTCTTGGTGGGGTGTCCCCGCCACCCCTGAGGGCAGGCGAAGGGACATTGCTCACGTGCTCAGAGAGCATGGGCTGGAGAGCACATCTGGCTGCTGCCTCCTGCCCTCGTTTAGGGTTTCAGAAAGATCAGTTGCTGCAGCACGAAGCAGAGGGATTTCACATAAAGCCTGGTAACATCTAACATTTTTTATGGCGCCTTTTTCTCCCTGCAGGTGATTTATGCTCTTGCTGCGTCATCTTTTTTGAGGCTTTTCCTCAGAGCACAGGCTGAGCCCACAGCACCTCCTGCACCGGCAGCAGAGCCTGTGCAGGTTTTCCTGCTGGAAAGTGGAGGTTTGTGGCAGGGCAGGGCAGGTGGTCCTGGTCCTCCCCAGCTGCCACGTCTCCTCTTGGGGCACCACGCGGCCGCAGTGTGGGAATGGTCACAGCCCAAATCCCACTGCCTCAAGGCCCACCCCGGTCTGGGTTCTTAACATCCAGCATTCAAAGCAATCATTTGGGTTCCTATCTCTTGCTTGTGGTACCAAAGAAAACAACAAACAAGGAAGATCTGAAATCCATACTTGAAAGAAATGACTGAAAATTATTTTAATACTTTAATCCTGTATAAACAGGTATTTTGGAAGTCTTGCTGTGTTGGGTTGCCAATCCCTTCTTCTTCAGAGCTACAGAAGACCCAGGGATTGACAGGATTCATCTCTTAAATAAGAGAGCGTTAAGATCTTATAGGAATTCTGAGGGTGCTAAAGTCTGTTTAATATATATACACAACTCATTGCATTTTTTCTTTTTTTTTTTTTTTTAATTTCTTAGATTGATTCCCACTTACCCCTACAGTCACTACGCATTTTTTCCAAGGCAACCCTGGAAGAGGAGCAATTTCCCAGGTTAATCCCACCTGTGGCACCCCTCAGGGGCCAGGTTTTTTGGAGGTGCTGTGCTCAGTGCTCCGACCGGGAGCCTTTCCCAACGCGAGGGCCAGGCCAGGCACAGGACCAGCCGGGTGGATTTGACACCAGACAGGATTTCCCCTCGACCCCACCAGCCGTCCTCCTGCCCGGGTGGAGAGGCTCCTGCAGGACCCAGGATCCCACCCAGAAACGGGGGCACCTTTCTGCAGCGGGAGCGGGAATTGGCATCCCGTGACTTCGGCATTGTCCCGACAGCCCATGTGATGCCCACGTCCGTGCCACTTGGCTGGGCTGAGGAACACGCCAGCACTTCACCATCGTGGTCCCCGCCAGGACCAACACGGCGTCCATGGTGGTTTTTAAGCGGGGCAGGGCCACCACCCGCGGACACACACTGGGGGTGACTCACCGCGTTTTGGTGAGCCTCATGAGCCATTCCCCCTGTCTAGCTCAGAAATCAGTTTAAAATGGAGAACTGCTGGGGTGATGCACAGCCCTCTCCAGGGGACTTTCTGATTGCAGCACAGCGTGACTTGCTTGTGGGGTGGCACGGTGCCAGAGGGGCACCGGCAGCAATTTACTTGGCCCTCAGCAGCGTTCAGCATCTCACGAGCGCTCAGTGACAAGCACTGTTGCACTAAAGCCAATTATTACCGCTGCTGTTCACACGCTCTTAAATTTCCCATCGCCAGAGTGGGAAGAGTTTTGGCCAAGCACACAGAAAGTAATATTATGAAGAGAAAATACTCTCCTAGTAACCCCCTGTGGTCTGAGAGCCCCCCTGAACGTGGTGATGGCCAATACTTAAGAACAGCAAACACCATCATTAAAAGCAGAAGGCATGCAGGAAAGGAGGGATGTTTAATGTGGGAGGTGAATCAGCCTGCAACGGCCCCGGGTGCCGCAGCACTGAGACCCTCACGCTAACTACTGCCATAAACTCTTACCCCTCCCCATTCACTCCTTTACGAGCACAAGGAGCTAAATTAATCAGATAGGCACATGTAATTAATAATGCAGACACCTCTAATCATTAGTTATTTTTACTAAGCTCAGCGATTGCTTGTGCACATGGATGAGAAGAGGAACTTCAGTCACCCAATACCAATTCCATAATGAATTCTTCATTACCTGAAATTGAGGCAGACCTTGAAATTCATTATTTGCATCATAAAGCTTCAAATTTCCTCAAAAAACACTTCTCTCCCCCCCCACCCCCCCCACCCCCCCCAGTCTCTGGAGTTATTTATACCCCTTGATGTCACACGTAAATTCCGTGACACAGTAATATACTTGCACTGCAGGAAGAGGCAGGATTAGCTTCAGCTGATATCTCCTCCTGATTTAAAGGACTTTTCTTCCAAAACAACACATTCATCTTAAATTCAAGGTTTCTGATCCCGGTGGTTTGAGGAAGCATCCATGCCACCAGGGCTCATAGCCTGCCAGAAACAAGACACAGGGTGCGAGCGTGAGTCCAAGCTGCCGCCAGCCAGGAAAGTGCAGCGGGGAGAGTGGGGATGCCCCACGCCTTAGCCTTTGGGCCTTAGCATAGAAGATAGCAAATAACCAAGGAGCAACCATCCCAAAAAACAAATTCCTCTGAAATTTTTGCTACCAGCTGCAGGGGGAGCAGGATTTCCAGCAAACATGGAGCTGGATGGGAAAGAGGCAGAGCTGTAAGTGGGATAGGGAGTGAGCTTTTTAGCTTGTCATTCAGGTAAGTTATTTTCTTTTAAATTTTGTAAATTAAGGAGAAGGAAAAAAAACCCAGCCAAATCAGATCAGCGCAGAAGCATCCTAGCAGCAGACAAATACAGCAGCAGGGCACCGGTGCCGTGGCCTCTCCACGCCCACCAGCCACAACAGTCCACCCAAGAGGCTTGGGAAAGACGCAAAAGGGAGTCAGCCCTGCACTGGATTTTAAGCTTTGCTCCTGCCACATTGCCTGCTCCCCTCTCCCCCGCCACCTGCAGGGATGAGCACAGCTTGGCTCAGGTAAAACCCGATGGACACATCAACTCCAGCTACCAGTGCAGCCATGGCCTTCATACACTATTTCAGAGCCGAAGCCACTGGTCTTGTGCATGTCCTTGGCACCAGAGAAGCCCAGATATCTCCATCTTCCTGGGTGTCGAGCTTGATGCTCTCCAGTTAGCATCTTGATTGCTTGAAGCTTCACTGATTGAGTTACCAGGGCTGGATCAGCTCTGCGGTTCAGCCCACCCGGCCTCTCCCCATTGTGCCGGGGCAAGTTTGCTGAGCCCAGTGTGTTTTCATCGTGCTTTTCTTTACAAGGTGGTGAAGAAAGAGTGCTAGTTAAGCCTGCTGAAAACAAAGTTATCAAGCTAATAACTCAGCCATTTAAGAAAGGAAAAAAAAGGCAGGCTGATCTGGCTGGCTAGTACCAGTGCTCAGCACTGTCCCGCGCAGCGAGGACCAGATACTCCCACCTGCAGCTGCAACACACGTGTCCATCTTAGAGATGGTAGGAATATTGTCCCCCTTCAGAAAAATAATCATTACCTGTAATCTAAATACAAGAGGAAAGGATTTCATTTTCAGATTGAACTGTTCAGCTTTACTGTTTCTAACGAGAGAAGCATGGTTCAGCATCGTGATCCTTTTTGCAGCAATATGCAGATCTTGTGCCTATATGTCAGTTGTTTTACAAGTTCTTGTGACTTTCACAAGCGATGCACCAAATTTTGTTTGACTCAAACTTTCCATTACATTAAATTCCCCTTCGGTGAGATGTTGAAGTCTCACCTGCCCTCTTCTTGCTCTACCTCCTATTTCACGCTGAACTACCTCCCCTGTACTTAGTGGAGACGTTTCGCTCTACACAAGCATAAAGACCACTTCCCTCACTTTCAATTTTTAAAAAAATCTGTTCTGCCCCAGAAAAGTGTCAGTGCACAGTCATTTGACCATATTTAAAGCAAGGAAGTTCCTCTTTCAGTCCAAAACTACCGTTTTGCTCACACTGAACCCAGGAGGTTCAGCAAGTGTTTCTTTTCCTTACGACCTCCTTTCTAGCTGACTTGCCCAGTTTGTCTGACCTTTGCTGCTGTGTCTTGCTTTCATTAAGGGAAGATAGCACAAGATCATCCATTTTAGCAACCTGCCTCACTCCGTAATGGCCTGTGATTTATACTTTTTGATTTTCACAACGCTCGCCTGCGTTAGCTGCGAAGCATCCAGCACCACAGAGACGATGTGCACGGAGGTGAGTGACAGCCGCCAGTCCCTCTCGAGATACAGGAGCCGCGTGTGTAGAGGATCAGTCTCTGGTGAATACTTGCCTGCTGATGTCCAACTGTTTTCAGATCCCAAGGGGCTTCTCTCAGGGGGATCCGAAGGCCTCTATCACTGAAATAAGGCGGGTGTCTTGAGATGTGCTCAGGGACATCAGCCACTGCTCCTCCGCCTCCTCCTCACACCCGTGCGTCCGTGCACCCTCGCGCTCCCTCCTGCCGCTGCCGGGGACTTTGGCAACCCGTCAAACCAGCACCACGCTTCACCTCCCAGAGAGCTGGAAGGACGATAGAGTTTCACAGGGGTGTTTAGCAGAGATCAGAGCTAGACAGAGGACACATATAAGGATTTTTGTCTCATGCTTGTGCTCTGCAGACAGGAATTTGTAGAACTGGTACACAGAATTGGTAGGATGATGGTGTGTCTATTTGTCATTTGGTCGATGCGTGATGAATGCCATATGAGAATAGGAAGAAAGTACCAGGGTTTTTCCAGGGCCAGGGGAAAACGCTGACCCATAAGATTTTTATTTTATTTTTTTAAAGTGGGAGATAAGGAAAAACAAATAAGGATTTTGATTCAGGGAAGAAGCACCATGGAAACCCAGCCCTACGCAGCACACATTGGGGGCCAATAGCAAGTTCCTCACTGAATTAAATGTACAAATGCCTGAGCGCTGGGAGTTGCACACCGGGATCCCCCAGGGGATGGCTGCTCCTCGGCCCCCGCTGAGAGCTGCTCCGTGCCCCGAAGATATGGAGAGAGCTTACTCGCTAATTTATTTGAATGGTAAAACACAGACACTATTCTCATTTACAGTGACAGCTAAGCATTTTTTATCTGTCTAAACCACATGACACAGCAGTCAGCTCCACAGGTTCTTCTTCGCTTATCAGTATTGAAAGCATCGGCTTTTCTAAGTCTGTATTTTGCCATTTCTATAGTTACCAGTGGTGTATTATTTCAGCTTCTAGGCTGGAGCCAAGTCCCCGTGCTACAGCAGGTACCAGGCTGGCTTCCTGCCCCTCGGGTCGTGCCAAGTGCCCAGCCATGGGCTGCACTGGCTCGTCCCACCCTGCTGTGCTGGACCCGGTGCCGTCCCCCCGGCACTGAGCTCCAGCCAGGCCCCAACACACCGAGGGGGACAGCGGAGGTGCCGCACACCCCACCTGCATGGGGTATTTTGTTGTGACAAAATACCCTTTCCACTCCCTCCCAGCTCCGCCACGCTGCTGCCGGCATCTCTCTGCCCCTGCCCACCAGTCCAGCCCGCCTGCAGCAGCACAGGGCCATGGCACTCCCCCAGCGCTCCCCAGCCCCCTCCGGTTACAGGGCTTGTGCCTATAGGAAAGGAAGAAAGTGTTCGCCGTGTCCATCTTGTGGCTTGCAAAAAATACTGCTCTTTCACCTCCAGCAAGGTTACCAAGTGCCTCCACTGCCCGCCTGCCTCCCCTAAGCCACGGACAGGCAGAGACGTGGTTTGGTCTCACTCAGTCCCACGTGGATGGAAAGACCCAAACGTCATGCACCATTCCCCAGGGTCCACGTATGTGCACCTCAGCAAAACCCGGGTTAGCCATGTGCTCCCAACCCACAGGGTGCACACCTGCGCTGTCCTCTGCTCGTCCCAGACTCCAGGCTCCAGTGCATTTCTCACTGGACATCCCACCACCAGTGCTTCCTTTCTCTGGGCTAGTAGAATAGCTTTGAATGTCATTAAAACGGTCAGACTGGCCAACTGTGCAATACATGCTTTTATTTCCCTGCAAGCAGAATGTCTCCAAGCTGCCTGGCAAGATACTGCCGAAGCTGTGGCTCCCACGCAGTCCCGGGGACCCTGTCCCTCCAGGCTGCCCTGTAGCCCCCCAGGGCTTCCTCTGGGAGCAGGGCTGGGCGAGGAGGAGGGTGGCACTGCGCTGGCTGCGCCCGTGCTCCCCATCGCGGCTTGGCCGCTGGGACAAGCGCAATGCTGAGTCTCTCCGCTGCCTTGAGCAGCTGCGGCAGGCTATTCCAGGGCAGCGTTTCCCTGCGTGCCATAGTCCCAGGCTCTGGTTGACTTTCGTGCAATCACCAGGCAAAGGCAGGTCAAGCACATTTAATGAATTTCCCTGGTATCCACAGAGTAGACTTCTATACATAATAGATTGATTTATTTTCAGTCAAACTGAAAAGCCTTCATAGAAATTTTAAAGACTCAGTGTGTCAGATATGATCTTGGTCTAGCCTGAGCTAAAACTTCCTGCCATCCTCTCATTGCAGCGTGTAACTGCAGTTCAGATCCAATTAATTTGGACACGTTCCTTCTAGAAACATTTCCAGACCTGCTCTTTTTTACCTCATCTCTGCAAGGTTTACTTAAGACTTCTCTTAGAGTAAGCTTTGTTACAAGACTCATGAAATTCAGAATTTAAAACTACCTTGTGGGGATTCTTTCTTAGGCATTAATAATTCATCCAGAAGAGTAAACAATCCTCATATGTGCTAACTTCTGTAAGAAAGTACTACAGATGAGACACACTTCAAATTAGTACAAGAGAGATTCAAGGCATTCGTTTTAAAAACACACTCCACAAAACCCCAAGGTGCTACGTTGCAAGCCGGCACTAAGGCTTCCTAGGGTTCTGGCTGCTATGTTTTTAAATAATTCAAAATACTGTTGGTTTTTTTTTGAAGTGCCATAGTTTCCTATTTATATTTGCAGTACATACCTCTTGCAGTTTCACTATATATTTTCCACAGATTACCATAAATAAAAGCTATAGCTGTGAAGGTTTAGGACTGAGGGAGATTCCTGAAAAACTACCTGTCACAACCGAAATCCTTGACTTCAGCTTCAACATGCTCCCTTCCCTGCAGAATTCAACCTTCTCTAAGCTGAAGTCTCTTCTCTACTTGGACTTAACAAGGTATGGGATAGCATCCTCACTTTTGCCCATCAGGTTGGTCAAATGCCCTGCCCGAGGCTGGCTTCCGGAGCACACCAGAGCAGCATCTCCCTGCCTTCACAGGGAAACCACCAGTAGCACTTGCAGGCAGCTGTGAAGTATTTTTCTAAGCAGAGATTGATACACTTGGGCAATATCTATGTTTCTCCTCTGGTGACAATCATTTGCAGGACAGCGGGTGAAATACGCTTTTTCCACATATTACAGTAGCGACAGCAAAGTCACTAAAGCAATTTTTTAATTCACTTTTCTATATTGTTCCCTAAACCCTAGAGAAAGACAGGTTTGGTCCTTGTAAATGCCCAGCTTTTTCTATAGGAAAAGAGATTTTCATTTTATTAAGCTGGACACTAAAAACCTCATGTCTCCCTGATTTCTACAAATGCCTCCGCACACCCATTTCAGGGCAGGTTTTTCTTCTTACCAGGACCCTATATTTCAATGTGAGCTTACAGATGTCAGGCAAGTGTCACTGGAAGAGACAGACACTTCTATCCTGGTGAAGGCCACTGATCATGAGTTCTTACAGACATGAAGTGCAGTTTGAGTTATCACGTATACAGGGAGAGTTTTGCGAGACGGGCCGCTGATGCTGGCTTCTGTTGCTTTCTCAAGGTGTCAGATCAACTGGGTGTACGACGGTGCCTTTCACAACAACAAGCAGCTGAAGACAATCGTGCTGACTGGAAACCTGCTCATGTTTCTGTCTGACACAGCGTTTGCTGGCCCACAGTCCCTGGAACAGCTTGTCTTAACGCAGACAGGAATAACCAGTATGTCCTTTATTCCAATGACAAATCTGGACAGCTTGGATACCCTCGACTTGGGCAGCAACCACATATCTTCGCTGCAGCTTCCTCCCAACTTTCCCACTCAAAACCTCAGATACCTTGACTTTCAAATGAACAACATAAGAGCAATCACAGCAGAAGATGTCCGCATTCTGCAAAAGACCAGCAATATAACTCTCACCTTTAAAGGCAATGACATTATATACATTGAACCTGGAGCTTTCCAGTCCCATTTCTACAGTTTGGACTTCGGGGGCTGCACTGACATTCCTAGGGTCCTGGCGGGGATACAGAACTCCACAGCCCAGACCCTTTGGCTGGGAACATTTCACGGTGTGGAAAAGGAGCCCTACATAAGCCCGAATGTTTTACAAGGCCTCTGTAATATCTCTGTCAAGGATCTCTATCTGCAGCTACGGCACTTCAGAAACCTAAACGCCGACACATTTCAGTGCTTGACCAGGCTCCGAAAGCTGGACCTAACTCAAACCCACATCAGCGCATTGCCCCCTGGCATCAGCGGCATGAGCTCGCTAGCAGAGTTAGTTCTCAATGCAAACTCCTTCGAGCACCTCTGCAACATCAGCTCTGCCGCCTTCCCCTCCCTCACCCACCTCTACGTCAAGGGGAACTCGCAGGTCCTGCAGCTGGGCTCTGGCTGTTTGGAGAAATTGGCAAAGCTTCGACATCTCGATTTAAGTAAGAGTTATATTGAAAGCTTTGACTGCTGTAACAAAGCACTGAGCGGTTTGAGCAGTCTTCGGTACCTGAATCTGAGCCACAACATACAGCTCCACCTCCAAGACGTGCTCATTAAGGACGGTGCTAACCTGGAGCTGCTGGACCTAGCTTTCACTCCTCTTCATATCAACACTTCACAGGGTCCTTTCCGAAATTTGCAACTCTTGCAAGTGCTGAATCTTTCCTCCTCCCACATTAATACTAGTATTCAGCATCTCTTTCAAGGCCTGGAAAACCTCATGCTCTTGGACCTTAGTCAAAATAACTTTGAGTCAGGAATCATACCAAAGGACAAACTGTTCCAACAGCTATCCAATTTAGAAGCACTAATTTTATCATCCTGTCAACTGACAGCAATAGAAGGCCAAGCATTTCACAGCCTCAAGAAATTACGGCATGTTGATCTGAGCCACAACAAACTTGTTGCATTCAGCACGGATGCATTTTCAAACCTCAAGAGCATCTATCTCAGTTTTGCCCACAACAGGATCCGTATTGTACCACATGACAAGCTAGCGTCCCTAGTTGGCCACTGCGTAATCAATTTAAGTTACAACCCTCTGGACTGCACCTGCTCCAATATTGGGTTAATAACCTGGTACAAGCAGAATCTGGATAAAATCGAAGACCCTGAAGAAACGAGATGCTCTGAACCCAAATCGCTAGCTGGGGCTCAGCTGGCCACCATCTCGCTCTCCTGTGGGATCAACACAGCAGGAATCATTGCAGTTGTCCTGGCTGTTTTATCCTGTGGTGCCATCTTCGTTTGGGGTGCTCGCTATTTCAAGCAAAATTACCAGCAAATATAAGTTTATGATGGAGATATGGAAAAGATGTAAGCAATTGTATTAAGATGAAAGACAACTTACTGTTTTTGCTTCTGACCTGTATGTTCTTAACTTTTGTAATACCCTTTCCATTTGTATTATAACTTCTAGAAAAATGAAAAAAAATTATTTGAGAACTGGAAAAATAAACTATGACCTGAGCCTTGAACATGAATAACTTCTCTTATAGAGAAATTCCAGTTCGACTCAGTGTTAGCCCTGGTGTCCCAGCTACTACGGCTAATGCACCTGTAAAGGGAAGATCCAAGGGCCAAAATGCAAACCTTGTTCTCTTTAAAAAACAGAAAACCAAGCCACCCCCCCCCCCCCCCCAAAAAAAAAAATCCCAAACCAACGAAACCCTCACCCTCTAACAAATACCCTTGAAAAATGATGTTGTTTAAGAGCTGGCAGTAGTGTACCCTGCTCCGCTAAAAAGGAGAAAAACTTTCTGTGAAGAACAGGCGCAACATTCATAGTCACATAAGACCCATTCCTGCAGGACTGAGAGAAACAGCCTGTATCATCTCTCCAATATCTTTAAAATATTTTTGGTCCTTAGAAAGTTCCTGACCATTGAACCTCTGTCTGTCCATCTCTCGCCTTGGGGCAGGCCCCGCTCCTGTACTATTTACTAGACTCCATAGTAAGCAGGGCCTAGCAACAATTTCAGCTCTAGCCATAAAACTTGTAGATTTGGTCAAGAATCCGCGGGTGCTTGGCACTACGCTTGCCTGCACAGGGCAGGTACACCAGCGCCATCAGCTATGATGCTTTCCTGTGCCAGCCTGGAGCGGACCGTTTCCTCCAGCAGCAGCCCAGGAGAGAAAACTAGAGACTGCAAAGGCTGCGGCGCAGCGGGGAGGAGCAACCCCATCCCACCGGTGCTCCTGGTGCCAACAGCTACTTCATGTTGCTTCTGGCACGCGTCCCTGGAGCGAAGTCAGAGTCTCTTTGCTCCAATGGGACATGCAACAGCTAGGCAGGAAGACAGACTTCTTATTATTTACTTTTACCAAACAACCAAATCCTTTTTTCTGCCATCACACATGAATAAACCCAGTGGCGAGACAAAGTATGCGCGTTTGACCAAAGGTCTGATGGGAGCTTACTGTGCCTACTCATCTGCCCTGTGTTACCATACTGTGATTTATGGCACCAGTGCTTTAATAACAGGCTAACCCTGACGTATAGACACAGCCTTCTCAGAAGGTATGACCCTTCTGTCTCCACAGCAGAGCACGCACCACATGGAGTCTTGCCCTGCCCCAGCAAGGCTCCCCGGTGTGTTAAGCCGGGAGCTGCAGTTGCTCACTGAGACATGGAAGGCGAGCTCTCTCTCAACACTTTCCATGCAGGACTCCACATTCCGCTTCAGCTCCTGCCCCAAAGGCATTTCCTCGACATTTTCCTTCATAACATGCTGACTAGCTAAGATTTCAAAGATCCTTGCTGGACTAGAATGTTTTTAATCATTTCTGAAGACACTGCTGTCAAGAGTCCCTGCTCGGTCTTCTCAAGGAAGAAATATCTCTCTTATTTGAAAAGCCCCTTTTACCCTCTGTAAGCAGATCAGACTAACGTAACATGGATTTTTGCAGCTTTCAGATGCCTTCACATCACGTACGCCACCTGCCTTACCCCACAGCTTCTCCTCCTCCTGCCTTTGTAGCCATGTGCTGCCCAAGGGCGCACAGGGAGAGACGTTTGATGTTTCCTCTCCAGTTGCCTATAAACACTTCCAGATTTTGGGTACCGGGACGTTGGCTCTCCTCACAACTGTCCGTATTGCTGATCCATATTCCCCGTTTCTGTGGCTGCTGACACGCTCTGCACAGAAACCTCCTCCTGACCCCATCAGCAGGGGCTGCGCTCCAACTGCCCAGCTGCAGAGCACCAAAGCTGCACAGGCTGCCTGCGTCAGACCAGCCCTGCCGCAAGGACTAGTCTAAGGGAGAGAAACGTCACGAAGCAAGCCGCGCTGCCCGAGGCGAGGACTCCCCGAATCATCCCTGGGAGCAAGGCAGGGACGCTCTCAAAGTCAGTCCAGGGGTCAAGGCGCATTTTCCCCTCACTCTGCAAGTCTGACTGGTTAAATGAGCAACCTCGGATAATTGCATTAGGTAACAATCCAGCATGAATGCCAGCGCGTGCACCATCCAAGAGCAACCTGCTGCTTCCATTGTTTCCCTCTTAAATTTGTGGGTTCAGGAAAATGATAGACCAATAGTGAAGTTGAAAGGGAGCGTGACGCAGTTCATAGCTTGGGATAGGTGCAAAAAAAATTGCTGCAAGTATCAGGTAGTAACTGCGGAAGATTCACAAATATCAGCGACTTAAGGGGAAAATGGCATGTTGGGCTGATGCTTTCTGAAATGCCTCTTTTTTTGGAGAGAACACAGGATTTAACCACCACCAGTTTCTGAAACATTACCCAGTGTCATGGCGTAGACTCATGTGTAGACTTCAGTCGGTTAAAACTCAAAAGATGGCTGAAAAGGCAAAATGGTGAACATGTTCCTGCGCAACATATATTTGCATATAGAGTATTAAGTACAGACTTTCCTGTGACCTATCCCTTTCCCTCTACACAACTTGTTTGTGATGACCATATCTTTACCTGTTGTCATTTTTATTTTCTCTTTGATTTACTTTAGTGTGTCATCTCTGCTTTCTTATTTGCCTGCAGAATGCCATTCATAGGACATTGTGTAAACAGTGCTGAACAGCATACGCTGTATGTTTCAGGATACACAAATCCTAAATACAGGGACTGATTATTCTGAAGGAAAATTTCTTTATGGCTATAATACACTAAAATGTCCAGATTATATATTACAACTTTTGGAATTCCAAAGACTTAGTCTTCTGGGATGACTTAGCAAGGATATAAATGGAAAGAGACAGTAGATTTATTTTTCTTTATACAATTTGTTTACCCAGTCAAGCTCTGATCAGATGCAGTCCTTGGTTTCCAGTCAGGCCTTTTATCTCTTATTTTTTCAAACACAACTGGGGAGCAGGCACACAGAGAGAACAAGGGAATCACCTGAGGTGAATGGTGCCTAACAGGACTGAATTCACCACCATCCTGGCTCCTGGGCTACAGATGTCACTGAAGTCATGGTGCAACACAAAACTGCAAAATAGAATTTGTTATCAGTACTTACACAAAGAAGAAACTTGAGCAGATCTCAGCTAATGAGTCGCATTTCAGAGACTGGTAAGCACTTATCTTTATTTCAATTGGACAAACCAGAACTCAGAGCCAAGTTCTTCCTTCCCCAACTGGGCTTAAACAAGATACTATCAGTAAGATGCAAGTCAATTTTTGAGAGGATTTTACTCTGAACAGGATGGTTGAAGAGGTCAATTTCTAAATCTGTCGACTTAATTAAAAAAAAATTGATGATGCACCTTTTAAGAACTTTCTCTCATTCACTAGTCTTGTCTGTACCTGGAAGAAAGAGCAGGTGAGATCCCTTCCCAACTGCTCACTCATACCATACCTCCTTGTCTGGCAAATACAGTGGAAATTCTTCTCCAGCAGCAGACATCCTTCTCCAGCAAATCTCTCAGACATCCTCTTGCCTCTGTATCTAATTCACACCTGCATTTTGAAGGGCTTGCTGTGTGCTAGAACTTCCCTATGTTGTTACTGTCCTCTTACTCTGCAGTCTTCTCCACTCTTCCTGATGCTCTCAACTCTTTGCAGCTTGAGCCGTAACCTCTAGCGTCGCTTTCTACCCTCAGTTCATTCAAATCCATCCTTGGCAGATGTCTGGGAGATTGAGCTGGTCAGTGCTAATCAAATACTATACTATAGATATAGTCAGTGGAAAGAAAAACTGTCACTAACCCAAGCCATGAACTGGGACATGCATCTATATACCCTCTGGTATCTTCCTGCCCTGTGATTTATTTTTTCTGAGCTGCCATCTGAGCTACCATCCAAATCCAAGCTTGACATCCCTGCTAAGTCTTGCAAACTACATAGAAGAAAAATATGGGGTCTAAGGGAGCACAGCAAACTGGGAGTTCCGTGATGAAGAAGGGAGCCCATGTTTCCCTTTCAGACCATGAAAGCATTCCCATCCCAGGTGAGATGCAGTCTCTTCTTACAACACTGGAAGTGAGGACGACAGGACATGCCAGATGTAATACTAGTAACCTTTCTCTCCTGACTTCTTCCTCAACGCAAACCCCTTACACCACTCCTTTCCTTTGGCCCTGAACACTGTGGAGACTCACTCTGGGCATGCAGGTTGCTATGCCTCCCCAGGCAGAGATGACTGCTGCTGTCCACAGCCAGAGACAGCACAGCAGAGCAGTTAGATCCAGAGTCAATCCTCAACTCTAGTTATTTCCTTTCCCTGAGCTGCCAGGTCCTGCTCTCCCCTCCTCAACTCATCACACCCTCTGTGAGTGCACCAGTTTTGCAGACTATCTGCCTTCTGCTGGGTTGCAGCAAGTTGGAAAGGTTGGGGGTGACCTGCAGCTTCCCCTCACCTATTGGTTTCAAACAGAGAGCAAAGCAGGAAAAATGATGCTGTAACACTGCTGTACTTGGTTTTGTACAGAGGAAAAATACAGAGAAAACAATGCAATAATAAAATGTGAACAAAAGTAGCCCCCCTCCCTCCCCCGCTGGGCAAACAGTTCCTGGCATGTGCCAACCAGCTGTGCAGAGCTACCAGCAATGGAACAGTGAAGACACATGTATTTTAAGAGATGCTGCTCCTCTGCAAGAAGTGGAAAGATGAAAATCAGGGGAGCAATAATCCTGCCCTGTTGCTCCTCTGCCAACAGGATTTTTCTTCATCAAAGAGGGCACTGGATACTAAGGTGCTCTGCTCCATCTCCCCTGTCTGGGTCACTGCATCTATTTTATCTTCTATTATGAGAAAAAAAGAATAAAGGGAGATTTGATGACATTCAAAGGGTAGAGATTTCAGAACTGAAGAAAATGTTGCACTTACACATACTCCAGGAGTTTGTTAAGGCTGAAAATTTAGCGTGAATAAAAAAACCAATAAAGATTGGGTATTTTGAGAAGATACTAAAAAACACACTGACCTATTGTAATGAATGACGATACATGTTTTGGAAGAAATATTTAAACATCATGTGACAACCTACTGCCATTATTAGCTACCAGTCAGGATATATCATCCATCATCACCCTGTGCCTACCTGTCCAACAGCAGAGCAGTGGTTCCAGCCACTGCCTGAGATACTCAGACATAGCGAGATACTCAGCTATGCAGACCTCCTCCATTTCCAGATTAAACTGCACTTTCTCATGCAAAGTCCTCGGCTAGCATGTGCCTTAAGGGGTGCACTGAGTTGGCCCCAGAGAAAAAAAAAGAAAAATAACAACTGCCTGCCTCTGAGTAGAGCAGAGATGTGCCTTAAGTTACACAAGTGAAAGCAGTTCCAGGAAAAATGTTAACACAACAGCGTTTCATGCTGAATTTTTATTTCAATGTTATGCAACTGCATAAGTATAAATAATCGTGTTCAATATACAACAATTATGACATCCATAAGGAGTTTCTTAGAGAAAATAAGACTGCAAACACTTTATTGCACAGACCCTAACAATTTTTTTTCTGTTTTTTTTTTTTTTTTCCTGTTTTTTTTTTTGTAAGCTGAGGAATCTACAGCAGGAAGTCTAAAAAAAAACCACATCAGATCTACAATCACATACAGTCTGACCAAGTAGCACACAGGTAGGAGGATCTCTAACAGGTCACTGATAAGGTAAACACCAACAAACAGGTACTACGTAAACATAAGCTTAAGCACTATTACACTTCCAAAATGCAAAGAACTTATTAGTCAGAAGTGATAACGAACTATACAAAATATACATAAAGGTATACTGTAAACAAATAGCTAGATGTGCTTTAAAGGAAACAAGATGATAGCTGAAAAACGCAGAAGACTGTAAACTAGGAAATACCTCCCAGACAGAAATGTTATTTCGAAGTGCATTAGCATTCATTTGTAGTAACTGCCAAAGCACAGATGAACTGTAAATGTTGAGACCATTTTATCTTTAAAACTGCTCAAAAAATATTATCCATTGCTCACTAGCTCCTCTGTGAACACATCAAAGGCAGTATGAATGTTCTAGTGCCACATGAAAAATCAGGAGGACTTGTTTGTGATATCTTTCCATAACTGGTTTGCTGTAATTGAACCCAACTAATCAGTATAATCAAGTTTTCACCAGAGGGAAATGAATACTGCACGCTGTCAGTTGTCAAACAAACCTCAAAGTCAAGATTACACTGTGCTTTTATGAACAATTTTCTAGCTTTTGAGACAGAAAGACAATCCGTAAGCCCTGATGAAACAGGTAGGGGCCTAGCTCTACTGTGCGTACATATAACAGAAATAAGCAAAACCACCATTCTATTGATCCCAATCATTAAAAAACACATATCTGAAAGGATATTTTGTAGTGCTTCTGTACATGTTTCAAATTTTACCTTTCATCCTTCAAAACAAACTAAATACCTCCACACTAAAATGATCAAAGTCTACATGTTCCACAGTATACAAAATTTAAATAAGGCTTAGCAAAAGTAAAAAGACAGTCACATTCTAGCACCAAATAGCTCCAACAGGTTCCTTTGTTACAAAATGCTTCTTTTATAAGTACAGTATTTACTTTTTTTGCATACAAATAAAAAGATTATGTTATGAAATGTATGGAGCTACTCAATGCATTTAGAAATGAATGTGAAACCCAGAACTACTTGCTAAAAACAGCAAGTTAAGTCTACAACATAAGGCCCCAGCTATGTATTAAAATGTATTGGATGTCCCTAACTTTTTTGAAGATATGATACTGAAACTGCTTTTTTTCCTTTTTACCTTACTTCTCATAAAATAGGAAAAAAGCTACGTCTGTATGAAGCTAATTATGCACACCTATATGCCATGATAATATGTATTCTCTAAATGTATTAAAAACCAGGGATGAACATACTAGTACTGCAAGTCATGTGCTTATACTTGTGCCTCACACTGTAAGGGCCTGAATTTAAAAAAGCTTAAGGAAATCAAGAGAGGATTGCAGCAAAAACTAAGCACACGGCATGTGCTTCAGAGTCTCAGCCTTGTCTGAGGTGAAGGTCACAGAACACACTCCCAATAGACAAGATGAGAACCACCATTTCACCAGAGAACACAACTCTTGTTGGGATGCCCTGATAACCAAGTGGTCCTCCCATAGCTTTAACGACACCTACTCTAAGAGACAGGCTTTGTGCAGTAGGGAGATGCAGTTAGGTCTTGTGTTAGATCTGGTGAAGCAGTCAGCCAGGTACAGTACTATCAAAATTGGATTATTAAAAATACATGTAAAAACTCACAATAAGTCAGCATATTTATTCTGTACTAGTGTTTTTCTAACCACCTCTAGCTAGGATTTTTAGTAAGTAAAAATGTGGCCTGTTTTTGTTGTCCAGTCAGACCAATGCTTGTGCATGTCCATGCCAGGTCTGAGTTTTAATAATTCGGTTTCATATTCGAGTATGGCAAATAAGTGGCAAAGCAACTATCTTAAAAAAGAGGAGAGTAAACAATGCAATCAGCAGCAAAGTATATATGCTACATTCAAACCCCAAACACATCTCTAGGTATTTACAGAGAAAATCTCTTCTTCAACAGCTCTCAGCTGTAAAGGTATTTTTGTACAAATACTATATGGTAACAGTTTTACCGGTTACAATTGGGAAGGCATTTTGAAAAAAAGTTCTTTCTTTATATATCCCCTTGTCTTGTCTCTTCAGTGACATGAAAGCTTTGCTGCACAAAGACACGACACAGTGCTGGTTTAAAGGCAGTCCAATATATTGACATTGTTTCAGCTAGTCTTGAATTGAGACCTGCCAGGTCTTACAGTTAACAGGATTTTTTGTGAGGACTGCTCCGTGAAACTTCCTTTCCTCGCCGCTGCCGAGCTGAGTCTTTGTCATTAGAAAGTGCGTTAGGGCGGTCAGGTGTGGTTGCTGACCTGGATAAATCTTTACCTACATTCTGTTTTCTTGAAGCAGACTGCTGAGCCTGAACGGCATCTTTTCCCTTAACATCCACAGTGTTAACAAAAAAAGACTTTTCTTGATTTCCAGGTTTCCCCCCAAGGTTTGAAGCAGGGTGGTGGGCTTCCACTACAACAGCAGCACTGTGCAAGGCCATCAGTGAAACACTTTTAGTCATTTCTGCCTTACCGCTCCCTGCGGAAGAGGTGCTTTTCTTATTTAGTTCCTTGCAGGTTGCAGGAAGCTCAGGTGAGCCTGCTTTAACCTTTGCTGAAGATGCATCACTCTTCGCTGAAGACAAAACAGATACTTCTTGTCTACATTCAGAGAAATTGGCTGAACAAGTCAGCAGCTTTCCCGGTGTTGCAGCCACACGACAAGAACTCTGCCCGCTGGCAGCTGACAAATGTTTTATTGCAATCTGCTTGTTTGCATCCTCTGGCTGTTTTTGATTAACTTGTCCTTTGCCTTTTGAATCTTGAGAGCTTTTGCTACTTGTGGTCACTTTTTCTGCTCCTTTCCCTCTGGCATCGCAGTTTGCAAGGCAAAGGGTAGGCTCTACTTTCCCACTGTCAAGCTGAACATAAAGTGCGTCAGTGCATATTTTTCCTTCGGGTCTTTTGTCTGCAGAGATCATCTGGTTACTAGGACTTCTGTCTGCCTGTTTGCTCAGCAAGAGACAGTCTTTCACAGTGGAAAACTTTGGAGACATGGTTTGTTTTTCACTGAGGTGAAGTTGCTTTTTATCAGCAGATTCCCCCAAGCCTGCTGGTTCTTGCCTCTGCATCTGCTTAGAACTCTCTGAGCCTGCTAGCAGCGGGCCCACAGCAGAGGATTTGGGTTTGGTGTCAGGAGTGATGCTGCTCATTTGGAGGGTGGCTACTGAGCCATGCTCCAAACTCACTGGCCTTTCGGCCTGCACATGTTCATTGATCATTTTTCTCAAAGAGCCTGAAACAGAAGAAATGGAATCTAGCACATTTTTACTGGCATGTTTCCCATCTTTCTGGGAGCTGGTAGACACCTGAATAATAGTTTCTTTTTCTCTTACGGTTGGAGTGCATGGTTTTTGTGACAATGTCTCTTTATCCGAGTACTTGGACTCGGAGGAATTTGTATCAGAGACTGGCCTGTGTTTATTACTGCTGCTTTCCACATAGGTGGCAGCAGGCTTCACGTGTTCTTGAACACCTACGTGAACATCTACAGCACAGCTTCTGCTTACAGTATCTCGCACAGCAGGGGAGCCTGAAGCATTAAGTTGCTGCCGAGGAACTTGGCTGGACTGCTCTCTCTCAGTAGTTTGAAGCCTTATGTCAGTGAGTTGTTTCTGATCTTTCTTTCCTAAATCTTTGGCATTGTCCTTCTGCACAGAGGAAACCGATGCAGACTTCTCATTTTTAGGATCACAATCTATTGAGGGTTGCATGGGCCGTTTGGATGGAAGAGCTTCACTCTTTGACTCTGCCATAACTTTCTTAGACTCACTGAGAACTTTCTCCTTGGTTATGTCCCTTTCAACAAAACTACTAGCAACACTGCTGTCATCTTTGCCTAGCTGTTTCAGTGATTCTCTACCATCCTTAGGTTGTGCCTTGGGGCCAGCTGCCTGTATTTTTCCTTGCATCTGAGGTGGAATGGCAAAATTAGCACTATTTTTTTCATTGCTTTTGGAGTAGCTCGTTATCAGGACATCCGAGACAGATACCTTCAGAGATGACTCCCTGATCACCTCCACCTTTGCAGGGATAAGCTCACAATTTGTCTGGGCTACTGGCTGTTTGGCAGGCAACTGCTTTTGTATTTGCTTCTCTTTTCCTACAGCTTTTTCAGGAGTGCTTTGGACAGCAGAAAGTTTGGAGTATGTGTGAGTAGTTTTAACACTCTGACTTTGCATAACACAAGACTTTGCCTCCATGGAATTGTCCTTTTGTTTTGAAGGGGAGGTGTCTTTCTTTTGAACAGCTTCTATAACAGAAGTATTGCCTTTAGTAGCTGGAATTGAAACCTTTTTCTCTGTCACTACTTCTGCAGCCACAGAGACGATTGGTGGATTTGGAGAACTCTTGCTTGTTTGCAGAACCTGAGGTGCTGATATGTTGACTCTGCCAGATTTTGAATAGCTCAACAACTGCTCTTTCTGACAGGCCAGTTCTGCCTTCCCACCACTCCCATCACTGCTGGTGCTCTGCCCTTCTGGCAGCACACACAAAGGCAGTTCAGTCTTCGAAGCCTGTGGCCCAGAAAGTAAGGCAATATCCAGAGTGCCTTCTATCGGCTTCAAACAGGAAACAGACCTCCCATCAAGTTTATATTCTGATGGACTTTTTCTGACAGGAGCCTCAGTGGAAATAAGGGCTGATTTTTCCACATTCATGTCTGCTCGGCCATTCAAGGTCTTGAGAGGAACAAAAGAAACTGAGTTAATCTGAGCAGCATGTGCACTGACAATAAATGCTCTACCATCAGCAACTGCAGTGGAGTCCTGCTGTATGTTTATGGGTCTGCCTGTATTAAGTTGAAGGCATTCATGAACGTTTGATGTCAGCTTGGGTTTTAGCACTGGACAGACACTGTCATCTTTTTCTTCAATGGACATTTTCTTTCTAAGATAATCAATATTTGCAAGTTTACCATCTAATCTTTCAAATTTGACAAATTCTTTTGTTGGTACATTTTTATCTGTGTTTTCTCCCTTTCCATTTAGCATCCTGTCAGAGGACTGAGGTAGTACATCTTGCAGTGTACACGGAGGAGAAATTCTTTTGAAGTCATAAGAAGTATGACTGAGTTCATTAGGTGGAGGCCCATGACACACCACCTGTGCATCTAAAGCAACACCATCATTTGATCTCAAGTTTGCATTCTTCTGAAGGGTGTCTTTGAGTATGCCACCAGCTGACTGGGTCTCCAAAGCAACAATTTTTGTTTCCAACTGATTTGATCTTTCTAACACCTTCTGGAATGCTTTTTTGTCTCTTTCTTCCAATCTTAAGGTATTGGGATTTTCTGGTTCACTGCTAGGTTCATGTATAGCAGCATTTGCTTTTTCAGCAAAATCTTGCTTTTTCATAACTATCTTGACCTTCAGCTTCTCCCTGTCTAGCTCATCGATGGATTCTTGCCTACCTAATTTTCGGGAGATAGGTCGTTTCAAGCAGCCCTGCTCTGCAGGCCTGACTCGTGTGAGTGATGGCACGTCACATACATTCTCCTCCAAGCTCTGAAGAGTTACTTCCCTTTGGGACAATTCTCTATTCACTTCTTCCTGGGTCACTTCCAGACTGTGTTTGCGTGAACATAAGTGTTTCTTATCATTGCCGTAAGAGGGTGCAAGTTTCTCTTCAGACTGGACTCTTTTTAACAGTGGAGATCTTGGTGGCTCTGCACTCTTTGGCCTAACGATATGCCTTACAATAGTTGGAGGAGAGTGCATTTTGCTAGGAAAAGATTGAGCTATTTTTGTATTTCCAATCGAATGTCCTAGCAATGGTGATGGAGATCGCTGAGGGGATGTTGGCTGGGGTGTTGGAGAAGGTGTCCGTGCAAGAGGAGAGAGGGGAATGCTGCCAGCTGATTTGCGTCTTCCTGATCTGTACCTTTGCCCGCCAAGCTTTGGACCCAAGCCATGAAGAGTGCTGGGTCTTATGTGTCCTGAACCAGCTGGAGAATTGGGAGCACTTGAACTAGGGGAGCTACTCTGGGAAGAGTTAGTACCTACAAAAAGAACAAACAAACCAATCAAGATTAGCAAGATTTTTTTAATATTGTCTAAATGTTCAGTGAGACACAGAACTTTCACCGGTCCAAAAGGCCTACGTGCCGTCTGCTGCCACAATGTTCCAAAATTTGGAAGGTTTTGAGTGACTGGGCTGTAAACCCCTCATCATTCCAATTACATTGCTATTTCTCCCTTTCCCGCTCTGTTCCTTCATCCCCTTTTAAGTTGTTGCTTCCTTCTATTTAAATAGAATACCTAATGCTTTCTGCCACTTCAAAGCAATGATCTGGGCTTTCCAAATAATTTACCTTTGCTAAGGGGTTGTACAACAGCAGTCGCTTTTAGTACACACTAAAATAATGACAAAAGTAAAACAGGAAAAAGGGGCAGGCTTTTAGGAGCCAGAAAGATGCATATTTCAGCACCCAGCCAATCTTTTCAGCAATAAATCTGCATTCATGGGTGCCCATGCTAGTTCCATTATGTAGCAACTTTTTCCTCAGTTTCATTCTTTTATCAATCAGCCTCTCCTAGGCAAGATTCTACCTTTTACTCCAAACTTGGATTGTTTATTACTTAACTTATAGCCATTGCACTTAGATTTAAACTCTGGGACAAACTAGCAGACAGTTTCCTTTGAGGTGCTTCCGTATCATGAAAACATCTTTGATTTTGCATCAGGAATCTTATTCCCTTTTTCCAGGAAGAAACCGATTATGCTTGTCAGAGCTGACTAGTCTTAGCAGAGTGTATCAGATCTGGGGGACTCACAAGAAGTAGAATACACTTCAAGTCCTATTCCTCTGCCCTCCACTCCTTCATACTCACCAGATGGAAAATCAGGAGTAGAGCGGTAGCTTGGGGTAGGTGATCTAGGAGATAAGCTGTGGGTTGGAGACCCAGGCAAGCTCTCCCCTGATGAAAGTGATCGGTTCAGGCAGGAGAAACTTCTGCTGGTGTGAAGAAGAGGAGAGGGTTGCTTGGCCAGCTTTTTAAAGAGAGATCTTCTCCTAGCATGAGAACAGCACAGCATTAATCAGAAGTTAAGATGCACAGAAGATACTATTACCACAGGCAAAACTCTTGCAAGCTGGCATTGCTTCCCTCTCCCATTACCCTCAGAAAAGCAAATATTAAATCTAAGTTTACTTGAAAGCAAACCACACTGCAGAGCATGAAGTTTAGAAAACATCCTGATTTACTAATAGGTAGAATATTGTAACTAAATCTATTTGTACTAAAACTTACTCACTGTATTTCAGAAGAACAGTTAGCTCCTTATGAGTATAAATCTTCTTTTTCTTAATTAAAGAGCTCACCAAAACTGAAGGAATATCTATAAAGTACTAGTGATGTATATACAAAATAAACTTATCAAACTAAAAATGCCCATAAACTTAGCACTAGAAAGTTTAACTAAACAAGTACAAAAAGATATACTTAAACCAAATTAAAATGCAACGTCAGTTATTCACTTTCTTCCCCAGATCTATGTGTGTGCCATGCAAAATTTTGAGGGGTTATTTTAACAGATCTAGTTTAGGCAAAACAGGATTGGAAGGACGTGTTACAACCATAGGATCTCATAGAAGAAGGTAAAAAGATGTAGAAAACAAGAGAGAGAACTGTAATGACTTCATATTTTAAATTAATTGTTATGCATACACACACACAAGGAAGCATATTCACCATGAAACAAAAGGATTATTCACCTCTCTAAACTCTCTTTCTTCTTGGTTTTCTTACTGCGTCTGACCATTCGGCTCCTGTAGCTGTTTCGCCTGGCAGGTCCTGTCTTGATGGAAGTGTTTTCAAAAGGGGTTGTCATTACCGAGACTTTGTTACCACTCTGCCAAAATGGAGGAGGAGCCTTTAGGCACAACTAATACAAGATGACTTTGCCTTAAATTGAAGCTACACCACAAACACAAATGCAACAAGACAGAACTCCAGCATCACAGTAAGAGCTGGCAGTATAGGGAGCCCTATGCAGATGTTGCCAGGCTAATTTATGTCAGATAAACAATAACTGCAAAATTCTCAAATTCTGTCAAATTTCCTAAACTTCCTCCATTCCAGCTTTGGGACAAGGAGAAATTCCAATAATTGTAGCTAGACAGGAGGAGACCAAGGATTGACCAAAACTGCAATTTTCAAGATAAAAGCTTCTTCAGAAACATCCTATTTTCCCACAAAGAACAGCTGTCACTGTGCAGTGGTCCATTCACTGGCCATTCATGTCTCAGGTACCGATTGTTACAATGATGAAATGGAGGCTAAAACTTAATCGTCATTATCAATTCCAAACAAACCTTTTGTCTTGTTCAAAAGAGGTGACAAATATGATTAAGTTAAGCTTTTTAGGACTGTTTGCATGAACAGATGACTCAATAAATAAAACCAACTGGAAATATCTGTATTATGTTTTAAAAACCCATGCCTCCTGCCCAGCACTGTATACCACTACAGTGAACTTCTTTTCAAAGGAATTCCAATAGCCCAAATTAATTTATGATACAGCACATTTGGATAAACAACAATCTCTCGTTTTGAGTTTAGTCTTGTAAGTAGTGAGCAGGGTTGCCATGTTTCTCTTTTTCTGTATCTGACACAGAAAACAACTGCAGACCCAACTGCTTATAGAATTTTCTCTTACACATTTCTTGCAAAATTGGAAAACTGGGAAGCTCCTCCTGGTTTCAGAGAAGGAAAATAAAGACCTAAGGAAAGGTGTATTTTGTATCTTTCCTCAGCTCTTTATATTTCCCCATTACTTCATTGCTTTCCCATCTTCTTTTATAACTTTTATACTCCCTTTGACAGGCAAAGCTCTGCATGTAACACCATAAATTGTTAATAATATATGAAGTAAATATACAGCTGTTTAAAATAATTCTGACCTACATTAGTCTGTGCTGAAAAGATTACGTAAAAACTGCAATATGGTCAGCTACAGTGAAAAGCTAAGACAATACCACTCATTAAAAAAAGTTGGGGTTTTTGTTTGTTTTTAAGGAAAAATTATAATTTTCTAATAGGATAGACCTTGGAAAACTCCACAAGAGAAAAAATGTGATAGATTATTCATAAAAGTCCAATTGCAGGATCAGAACTTAATTAAGCAACAAGCCCTGTGGGACATGCCTGCCTATGTACGAGAAAAAACCCTTTTGGGCCTTAAGATTATGAAAGGCAAACTCCTGTACAGTAGGCAAGAAAATATTTCATATTCTTGGTTTCCACTTTTCCTCATTGATTTCACTTTAAAAGGAGCAAACGAGAAGTAGCATCATCATCAAAAGCCTGAATTACCTGATGAAGATGGGGGAATTCAAGAAAGTGCTTGAAAATGTCACATTTTTTGAGAGACAGAGACATCTCTTTGTGTCAGTGTCTTGAATGTACTTCAGCTATCTCAGCAGCAGTGCTATTTTATTGCAGAGAAACTAAAATCATAGCAGGATATATGAAGTCACTGACCTTTCTTCAGATCTGTGCAACAGTAGCTTAGAGTTTGTACTTGAACAACAAAATCTGGTAACTAATCTCTGAAGGAAACAAACATAACCCCTCAATCCTTGATGAAAACAGCAAATGTTTTTGTACCCCAGTTGTCCAAGAGTTACCTTTAACAACAACTCAATGACTTCCGTATGAACAAGACCATGCACTGGCTCTCCATTGATATGAGTAATCAGGTCTCCAGCTTTTAAACCCGCTTGGTAAGCCGCACCTCCTTCTTCCACATTCTGGAAATAAGAGACAAAGAGAGTATATACAAAATGGGACTCCTGTTTAATCTTCATACTTTCAAGGGTAGGCTGTGTTTAATGAACTCTTTCTATGAAACCAGTTGGCAATGAAGAAAACTTACAGATATTAAGTTATATAAAGGAAGAAAAGAAGAAAAATCAGACCAGCCATTTCACTATCAACTGCTTACTCAAACTTTATACTTACACGGGGCCTGGAATTGTTTCAAAGCTCACTGAAACACTGCTTGTTGCCACTGGTATTAAGTAAGCTCTGCATAGCAGGGCAGTTTTCATGCATGATAAAGAAGGGGTGCTTCACTCCCCATGGCAAAATATCAGAACTGAATGAAGATTTTTAGCATCCAACACTGAGAAATACTGATGTAATTAAGGCATGTGGTCACATGCAGTACCCTTAATCATGATAAAAATTAACTCCACCATATAGTTAGGGATTGTTTTCATTTGGTTCAAATTCACCAGGCTGCCCATTAGAGGGAATAGTGCAGCACAAAGATGACAAATGACCAAAACAAAGTGAATTGCAAATTACTTTGAAGGTGGCTTAAATAATGTATTATATTTTAAAATGAGCTTTTGAAGAATTTTAAGTCATGCAGTCACTACTGAAGCCTACAGTGCTTACAGAGCTAAAAAAACCCAACAAACCTAAAGTGTTCTGAAAAAAAGCCAAGGTTTCACTTTTACCATTTTTTCCCCTTCCTTTCACTGATGTGATGCTACACCAGTGGCAAGAAATCCAAGTTCTTTATTTATTCCATTATCAATCAAATGTACCCTATTCTCCAGATTCAATGTGCTTGACAGATTAATAGGTCTGAGAGGTAAACAACATGAATGAAAAATGCGTAATACACTACCACATCAGTAGCATTGCTACTTCAAAACCTACAATACATATTTAAAACAAAGCACTGTACAAAACTTCAAAGCTTTTGATATATTTGTAATCAATTTTTCAAAATTATTTTAAGGTAGTTGAAATATTTTAGTTTACACACACACAGTACTTATGTATGTATAATATATAAATTATATAAAATATATAATTTGTTATCAACCTCAATTATAAAATAAATATAAATATACATTTACATAAATATATATTTATTTTACAATTAAGGAGGTTGATAACCAATGAAATGTAAGAACTGCTGTCTTTTCTTTTAGCCTGTCTCCACTTCGTTCAAATCAGTAGTGAAAAGAGGATGAAAAATACATGATTTATTCAAGACAGTCAGTCTTTTTCCTGTGCCATAGAATCTTCAAAGGTATTCACAATTCCAAATGATTTGCACATTTCTACACAAAAGAAAATCAGTGCTGGAAATCAGCACACTCATGTCTAGTAAAATAGTTGACTTTCATGAATCCCTTAATTGATGCAGTTTAATAAACTCCATGCATATTTCAACAATTGCTGTTTACAATCTCCTAGTTTTTTGCAGATCTTGCCCTCAGTCAAAGAGGGGCTGCACCAACCCTTTGGTTTTCTAAGCCACAGTACTCTGAACTTAGACATGGCTATTCACAATTGCCAAACTTGCCAAAAGTGAAAGTGACCCATGCAGAAGGTCAACATCATATGTAGGTATCACTTCTGCCAAAGGTGGCTTGTGTCATCCCTACAGCCAACACTGGTCTTGTGTACAAGCATGAATTTGATTCTAAGAAAACTGTTTGGCACAACATCATGATTTACAGAGTAACTGTCAACAAATAAATACCACCACAGGTACAAAAATCAAAAGCAAATACATCATTACAGTTTTCTGTGGCTGTATATAAGCAAAAAAACATATTATCTTACCCAAACAATATGGTGTACAGTGTAGATATCGCTGTCACCCACGTAAACCCTGATTGCTCGGATGGTGAAGCCATACTTTTTTCCTGAACTGTGAATTACTATTGGTTGATGAGGACTTGCACCAGCAATCGATGAATCACGGCTGGGAGATGAATCTCGGGAGGATGAAGGATCAGATGATAGGGAATGAGGAGACATAGGACTTCCCAAAGGAGAAACACCAAACACATCTGGAAGAAAAAAATCTGCCTATTAGCCTATGTTCTGAGCACACACAAATGCAGACACAGAACAAGGAATTTGCTTAGTTTTATGACACCTTTGTGTCAAAATGTATCATTGTCTTTGCATAAACACATTCTCCTCAATCAGTGTGTATCTTAGTGAATAAGAAGTTTAACCAACAACCAGATCTTGGAACTAGGTTTCTTTCCCTGTAGTGTAAACTGTGTTTTTTAATGCAAGGGTTAACTTGTTACATGTAGACGGCTTTTTCCTTTTAGATAGGAAACACACTAATTGGTAACTTTGCAAGAACAATTATTAGCCTCTTCCTAACAAACACTCATGAAAAGAAAATCAGAGTTTGGTAGCAGATGTTATTGTGAGTACACCTAAAACCATCCCCCAAATTGTCCAGCAGTGCTAAACAAAGCACTAGTTGGTCTTTTGGTTTCAGTTATATATAGATACAGATAAAGACTATTGTAATTAAACCAAAATATCTAGTTGGTACATAGGACAGTAACTCAATGCTTGTACCAAGCCTCCATTTCTACATTCTGCTACATCACGTAAGACCACAAGAATTTCTTGCAACAACAATATCCATTATGGTTTCCTTTTATTTCATTGTTTTGAAAGCACTATGTGCTCATGCTTGTGCAAATGTAAACACAATTGCAGCAGCATAAAACCCACTTTGGTGACTATAACAGGGTGACAGCTCTGCAAAGGAATGCAGCCCAGAAAGATTCCAGGCTTGGTGTCCGTGCCAAGCCATGTCATACGAAGGCAGATACGGTTTGGCAGCAGAGGTGCTACTCCCCTGGATGCGAGTCACCAGAGGCTACCAGAGATGAGTATCACTGAGTTAATGCTGAAATCCCACAGAACAGCCAGGCCCCGAGGGGGCTGTCCCTGTCACCCTCTGGCTCTGAAACATGCCCAGATCCCCCGCCCTCTGCTACATGTGGGACATGTCCTGTGACTCTCAGCTACACGACTCAGGTCAGGAACACTGGCCATCTGTTGCTGTAGTTTATTTTATGGGTAAACATGAACAAGGTAGGGTTTTTTTGGACAGTATTAGGTACAGCTAACATAAAAGATTTTGGTTGATATAGATAATAATGACAACATTTTTAGGTGTAGGCAAAGATAAGTTTATAGAACGATGCTGAGATTAAACTGAAAGAAAACTGTAGTTTAATGAGCACAGTAACTCAGTCTATATCATCTCTGAACTTAGTGACTCTTACTCGACAGCTGTGAAAGAACTACTAGAATACAAACTAATGAGTAAGTCGAATGTAACTTGGCTGTGTAGTTACTTGAGGGTGTATCATGCTCCTGTGATAGCTGATATCAATAATCAGCATGCACTACAGGCCCTCTACAAGCAGAAAAAATAACCATGGTGCTAACTGTTACAGGGGTATACCAAAAAAACACTTATGACATTTGGGAGAGAAATGTTAGTTGGAAGAAAGAGTCTACACAAGAAACAAGCCCAGAGTGTTTGCAAGCCACTTGCAGTTTTCAGTGTCAACACTGCCCTGAACAGGCTGAGCACAGGGTCACTATCTTTTTCATTGTAAAAATAAAGTCATCTTCATCTCTCTCATGCATTTTGTAAGAATGACCATTCACATTTGGACAGCATCATAGAAATGCTAAGTATTCTTTTCATTGTCACCTAGTTGTCCTCATTCAAGCAGGGGCAAAATACTCCTCTTTAACTGAGACTCAAATTTTTCCTCTTGACTCACCTCATTAATAAAATCCTCATGGTTAGCTGCTGAAATTACAGGCACTGCAGAGGAAGCCTATGCTGTTCTTTAAATGTATGGTGAAGAGGGGTATAAAACATGATGCGAATCTGAAATTCCTGCAGTAATAGGGATCAGATGGGCCTTTCACCTCTCCAAGGTCTCCAAAACACATGCACAACAGTGTTTGCTCACCAAGGTATTAAGGAGCACATAGGGCACATGTGCTTTACAACCCAAAGACAGGTGAAGTCTAAGAGGAGAGCCAGAATAAACTCTTCAACACTGCACAATTCTCCACTAGCCTGTGGACTTAAAGCAACCTACTGAAGTTACTGTCAAAGCCACCTTTGAACATATGGAGCAAGCACAGGGTTATGTTATCAGACCAGCAGATACTTAAATATTACACCTAAGGTCTAAAAGCAGCATATGGCCAAGTGTGCAAAAGTGAGATGTAATCCCACTTTTGGAAAAAAATCCCTCAAAGTCTGGGAAATTTGGACTTTGATTCTGAACTATTAAAAAGCAAAGCACCAATGCTTCATATGAAAACACTCATTACTACTGTTATACTTCCACTTACTTATAGCAGTATTTCTGGCTTCAAATTCTGAGCACTCCGTGTAAGCCAATGTAGTACAAACAGGAGCCTACATGCTATTTCTGCTTTTGTGACACTTCTCTCTGGCTTATCACCTTTCCTTATGGGAGATGGGAGAGAACTAGTCAGGCTGAATGTGCTGCTGTGACAAACAGCTATTCTTGGAGCTGTACACAGTGAGCTACTTAAGCTATGCCCTTACTGTAGGACAGGCCAAGGACTGAAGCCTGCATCCTGCTGTGCATGCACAGTCAAACACAACGTAGTCACCATTAAGCTACATTTTTGCCTGTCAGAGAAGGTTCCTCAGCTGTAATGTGACCACTGTAACTCACTGATGAGATTGCACCATCTAGTAACGCATGTGAAGAACAAGAGAAACAAAAAAGTGTGACACAGAATCCATTCTGGACTCTCAAAAATCTTGCATTTACATCATAAACCATCAAGTATGCATAGATCATAAAATTTCAAACAAAAAGATTTATCTCTACCTCCTGGGATCATGAGGGACAAAGCGCTTGCAGAAAGGGACTTTGTGACTTTTCCAGAGATCTTCTTTTTCTCCGTGCTTTCTAATCGCTGACGAGCCATGTGAGACGCAACCTCACTGGGTGGCTTTGAGGAGTTATCTGTACTGTCCATGCTCTCGCTTCTTCCATTTATCTGATCTAAGTGCTCTGAAAAACTGCCAACTGTACAAAGAAGAAGGGATAAACACATTGAGGGAAAACTGGGGGTCAGGAAGGGGAAACGGTACAATTGTGAGATAGGAATTTTTCTTTCCGTTAACAAGTTCATAAAACAACATTACAGAAATCTGAGTAATTCTTCTAGACTTACAGAATGCATAAACATTAACAGAATGAATTGAAGCAACAGTTTTTTGTAGTCAGTGACGAAAGTAAAATATGATACAAAAGCTGAAGCAAGTCTGGTATCTCAATATGCAGCACTCATCTTAGAGAACTTAATCATACATTTATTTTTCATGTGAACTCCTCCTAAAGTAAATGAAAGGCTCCAATCCTACACAGCTGCTATCAACTTAACAACTTTTCCAAAATCATTAAAACACTAAGTATAATTTTATTTTTAATTATTATCTTTTGCTTTTATTCTTTGGGTGGTTTTCTACCACACAGGAGAAAGATACCTGGCACCACTAAACTCAGTATTACAACCACATTGGTATTAGTCTACCATAGGTAATGAACTTCCACAATACTGAATGGAGGAAGGACAACAATGTTGCAGACAATGAAAAACATAAAGGCCTTGTGTCACAAGAACAACCTGCATGGGATTTCTTAAAAAATTCAAAGATGTCACAGGAAAGTTGTATGACCCTATGAAACACGCACCAAGGGTAGGTTGCCTGTTTAAAGACACAGCAGTAATTCCTAGTATTCCTTTAAGGTCACTGAATATCCTCAACAGAAAAATGAAATTACTCTTAAATTTAACTGATAAGTGACAGAAGAGGATCACATGCTTTGAGTTATCACTGTGACTGATGTGGTAATGCCAACACCGTAACACGGGGCTGGGGGGAGTGAGCAAGACTTGGGATACAGCACGGTCAAGGTTTTAGACAAAGGAAAGAGATGGAAATGATTGTACAGCTGGATGAGCCTGAGGATATTTATTTTCCCAGAAATGGAGAGGAGGAAGGGGGAGGAAAATGTGGACTACAAGGGAAATTAGGGGTATGGGGCATCTTGAGAAAACTCAGTGAGGTACAAAAGAGAAATAAGCTGAAGACAGGTAAATGTGTAGAAAAGGTAACTGGAACCTGTATATGAACAATCATGAGACTGATCTAGGCCTAGATCTGTGTTAAGTATCAGGTCTTCCAATGGTTATACAAAACTCTCCTCTGAAAGTACAAAACCAGCATGATGCTAGGGCCCTGCATCCTACTGAAATGCATGCAAATACTTGAGCTTAGAGAGGGATGCATAAAGGAAAAATTATTTAAGTAAGGAATGGTTTACAACACTCCCTCCTAGATTCCTAATGACAAAAGTGACTTCCACAAGTCAAAGACAACCCTGCCAATTCTGAAACGCGTACATCATTGAGATGTCTTAATTAAAAACACACAATGGTGCAGCGCAGAGTGTTAGAAAACAGCAATACAGATCAGTTGGAATAAGTCCAAGATGATCAATCAAAAGATCATCAGCTTCAGCGAGGGAAGATATAAAAAGTGCTTTAAGTGCTGAAGGGATCTAAGACTCCTTTTCTCCACAGAAGGAACCTGCAAAGGCTATATGGCCAAGTCACTGTTTTACTCACTTGCCCAGCAACCCTCCAGGGTCAGTAAGGCAACACCAAATCGTAGCATTTCCAAAAATATGAAAATATGTATGGGAAAGTTTGAATGAGATTTTATTTGAACGAGTTTGAACGAGATTTGAACGAGCCCAAACCAGACCCCTCTTGGGATGGCTTTTTTTTTTAAAGCAGTTCTGAAATACAGGACTTCTAAATCCATGAATGCTACTGCTAAACAAAGAAGGTACACAACTGTTTATAATGTCATCAGCCAAGAGACCCAGTGTGAATTACCTGATAGTGTGGAGCTGCTGATTGTACTTGCTGGAGTGGTTACTTCAGGTTCGTCTTGCACTATTTCCTCACTCACAAACGCACGCTTTTCCTGTTCCTCTCGGGGTCCCACTAAGCTGGTAGAATCATCTTGTTCTCCTTCGGCTGATACGGCCAACTTCGGAAGCAAACCAGAACTGTGTCGCTGCCTGCTACTCTCAGTGTCAGAGGAGATGGATGTAGATATTTGTTGTCTGCATTAAAAATAAGCAAACTCTCATGCAGTTATTGAGATGAGGAGGCCTGCTACCTGGCAAGCAGGACATGGACCACTTTCAGTACCTCCTTCTACTTACATTTCAGAATATTCTGAACTCCAGCTTAAAGATTCCACAGAAGGCAATGTTACACTTTTTGTTTTGTCTCCTGCATCTTCCTTTTCTTCACCTTGCGTTTGAGTGACTCGATCTATGCTACTAAAAACCTATTACAGACAAAAGAACCACAAAAACCCCAACTCATCACTGACATATTTGATATAAAAAAATATGCAGGAAAGGACATTTCAGGTTGTACTTTGCATGTTCTAAATGCTTATACAGTATTTCAGAGTGCAAAATTAAAAATTCTTGAGCCTTTTTAAATTTCCAAGAAGTTTGTGTTCTTAAAATGCTCTCCTATTTTGCTTTCTTGGCTCCTCACATACAGGGTCACAAATAACATCTCTTCTCATTATGAATTCACCAGCTTTCTCTCATTTCACTGCATGAACCAAGAGAGTACAAACAAAATCCATAGCTTTGGGGTCTCTAGGTCACAGGATTAATGCACATTTTGGATTAATTCACAATCACAAAGCCAGTTAAGGTAAAAAAGCCTTAACCCTAAGATACTGACTTAGTATCTACCAGTCAAGTGTGGAAAGCAGAAAAATTAATCTGAACTGACTTTGAAGTTAAAAGTAAAATACTTGGCTAAAGGATTTAGAAAAAATAAACTGATCATTGGAAGTCTGTTGTTTGCTTAGCTGACAAACAGCACACAGAAATAGTCAGCTGTATATTCTACAGCCTGAGAGGCACAGCTAGAGATGCAATGGCATAACGACATTAATAAACCAAACTATTACTGTGGAACAGAACTTTCAAGAGGTCAGAAGTTCACAGAATCACAGAGCAAGGTTGGAAGGGACCTCTGCAGGTCATGTTGTCCAACCCCTCCGCACAAGCAGGGTCACCTGGAGCTGGTTGCTCAGGACCATGTCCAGATGGCTTTTGAAGACCTCCAAGGATGGAGACTCCACAACCTCTCTGGACAACCTGTGCCAGCACTCAATCACCCTCATGGTAAAAAAGTGTTTCCTTGTCTTCAGACAGAAAATTCCCATGTTTCAGTTTGTGTCCATTGCCTCTTGTCCAAGTTATCTCCAAAGAGACTGCATCATTTACCAGTATCTGAATTTGAAACATACCAGTAAGTCAAAATAAGGTGTTTACATAAAATGAGGATAACTACATCCACGATTCCTGTCTCTGCTCTTCCATGCTATCACTGATACAATACATATGTGGTACTGCACAGCCAGCATAAAATCCACCAATTCCTTAACGCATAACCCAGGCCAAACAAGATACAAATGCAGACTTTCCAAATACCTTTAAACAGTTCCTAAAGTAGGTTAAAGAAACTTTTTAAATAGAAAGGTTTTGAAAATCACTGCTGGATGCCATGTTAGGACTAAAAGCATGCTCATTAGGCATTTCACTTCCATTATTTCCTGCCAATTTACCCTCCACAGTATTTCCTGAGCATGTCCACTCTGCTCCTACTGGCGTCCGTTATCCAGCAATAATTAGCTCTCATCTCTACTACTAAAGTATACTACCCTTTGGACAGTCAGCTTTACCTTCAATTCACAGCATTCAAATCAATTCCTCAAATTCACACCTCTCCATGACCAAATCACGTGCTAACCACTACTTTGGGTTTCTCTTCAGTCTAATGTCATTTAATTAATAGCTACTATAGGCTAGCACTGTAACCTTTGTTATGCCATCACCTGCAAGATACCCAGGACACAACTGGAGCAACATGCAAACTATGTACAAGGAAACCAATGTAAGGAACATGCATTAGCATTTAACAGAACAGTCTCCCTAAACCTTCTCTTATGATACCATGAATTTTCTACAGAAGATACCAACCTATTTATATAATTTTCTATTACCTTCTTAAGGATTCAAGAAATAACTTTCCTACAGAATCTTCCCATGTTTTGATTTAATGGTATTCATTTCATTCTTGCTCAATTTCAGTTAACATTTCTTGAAGAAACAACGTCCTATACATCTCTTCCATATCTAACAATGACCTATACATCTCTTCCATATCTAACAAACTCTATAAAGTAGCAAAATGTTTAGGTACACAATACATACTAACATTACAGCAATTTTTACTTACTTTTGAAAATCTGTGTGAACATGAGGAAAACTGTCTTATCTCCAAATTAAAATCTTCATCATTGGTATCATCTTCTTCCTCAGTTTCCATATGGTGGTATTTCTCAGAACGAGCTACAGACAAGGGAATGAAAGTATTTGAATTTATCAGGAAGAATGGGTACCGAGCTTTAATATTAATTAAATGTGTAATTTTATTCTTAGGATTATTTCTGCTGAAATGTCAAACCACCAGTGAAATTGCAAGCTGCCAGTGGTTCTGACAAAGGAGATTTTCAAAGCAGTAAGCAAAAGTCAAAGGCAGTGATTATTTAAACAAGGTGTTCATCACTTTTTTTAATACCACCAAACACCTACTGTCAAAATAACTTGTGTCATCTTCAGACTCCAATTGTGGAATAAATTCTGCTTTCTGCCTCAGCAGACTATTCCAGTCAAGGCTCCTGAAGAACTGATGCTGCTTTACTTCATATGCACCACCTGGGGGAGCCAGAGAAAAACACTGAGAAAATTATACCAAATCTTCTCACATCAATTCAACTAAATCCCTGGCCAAAAAAAGCAAATTATCATGGAAAGGCACAGTCATCACTGCAGGCATGAACATCTACTACCGATTTCCATTAAAATCTCCTAAACCTGTCAGAGCACCTCCCTGACCCTCTTCTGTTGTTGCCACTTCTTTAACAGTGGTGGCATTGCTTTCTCATCTTCTCCCTTTTAATGTTTATATTTTTCTGGATATACTAACTATTATCTGTCAGCTACACATTAGTCAGAAGCATCAGATGTAGTAGCAGTAGTGTCATCAAAAGACAAATGTGTGCACTAGATGCATACGTACAAGTTAGAAAGTAATGAAGAATGATTCTTAATAGTTGCTCAATGACAATACCATTGCTGATCAGGAGCTCCTTTCGGTGTTTTGTGGCAGTAAAACACAATTCTATAGGAAATACCTTATCATTTATCTTCTTATCCATTACTGCCTACTTGTTATAATGTGTGTTAAACAATTACACTAGTTTCAAGTTAAGAAACAACTATAAGAACACAATGAAATACTAGAATTTTGTCCTGGGAAGGTGGGCAAGGATGTCATTAATAAGCATAATCTAATTCTAGGGGGGGCTGCAGGGGTGGCTTCTGTGAGAAGATGCCAGAAGCTTCCCCCATGTCTGACAGTGCCAGTTCCAGCCAGCTCCAAGATGGACTCACCACTGGCCAAGGCTGAGCCCATCAGCCACCGTGGTAGTGCCTCTGGGATGTTTACAAAAGGGTAAAAAAACTGCTGCACAACAGCTGCTGGGAGAGAGGAGTGAGAATATGTGAGAGAAACAACTCTCCAGACACCAAGGCCCGTGGAGAAGGAGGTCGAGGAGATGCTCCAGGTGCTAGAGCAGAGATTCCCCTTGAAGCCCGTGGCAAAGACCATGGTGAGGCAGGCTGTCCCCCTGCAGCCCATGGAGGTCCATGGTGGAGCAGATATCCACCTGCAGCCTGTGGAGGACCTCACACCGGAGCAGGTGGATGCCCGAAGGAGGCTGTGACTCCATGGGAAGCCCACGCTGGAGCAGGCTCCTAGCAGGACCTGTGGCCCCATGGAGAAGAGCCCACACTGGAACAGGTTTCCTGGCAAGACTTGTGACCGTGTGGGGGACCCATGCTGGAGCAGTCTGTTTCTGAAGGACTGCACCTCGTGGAAAGGACCCACACTGGAGCAGTTCATGCAAAATTGCAGCCTGTAGGAAGGACTGACAGAGAAGTTCGTGGAGGGCTGTCTCCCATGGGTGGGATCCCACGCTGGAGCAGGGAAAGAGTGTGAGGAGGAAGAAGCAGCAGAGACAACATGTAATGAACTGACCACAACCCCCATTCCCCATCCCCTTGTGCCACTCGGGGGGAGGAGGTAGAGAAATTGGGAATGAAGCTGAGCCCAGGAAGAACGGAGGGATGAGGGGAAGGTGGTTGTAGATTTTTCTTATTTCTCATTATCCTACTCCATTGTTAATTGGTAATAAATCAGATTTCCCCGAATTGAGTCTGTTTTGCCCGTGATGGTAACCGCTGAGTGATCTCCTGTCCTTATCTTGACCCACGAGCCTTTTGTCATATTTTCTTCCCCTGTCCAGTTGAGGAGTGGGAGTGATAGAGCAGCTTGGTGGGCACCTGGTGGCCAGCCAAGGTCAACCCACCACATTGATAGAGCATGTAAACTTCCCTATGTCAAGGCTAAGTCAGGAGACAGCCATAGAAAAAGTGTGAAGTCTCCAGGACTGGTCTCTAACTTAGACTGTCAAGATTTCTAGGTTGGGTTCTTTGCTTTTCTGACTGCACCAGGGAAAAATTCATAAAAGCCAACTCTTCCCAAAGGAAATCAAAATCACATCTCATTGTAAGTCACTAGCCAAGGAGTGAACAATTCTCTGAGCACAGTAATGGGATATTACATCAGAATTGTTTAATTCTTGATTGGTATCAGGTCCTTCAAACCCAAAGAGGTCTTTTTTCTGTAATTGTCCTTCTTCAAAAGAAGTATAGTATCTACCTCTCTTCCTTCCACTTGACTATGCCGCTCAGGTCTCCTGAGCAAATACACAATTATGATTTTCATGGAGTGTTATGCAGCTAGCTAATACATATTAAATAGATAGGGCTGTCATTTGAAATGCATGGTGGAGCATGGGACAAACCATGCTATTTTCCAGTGCCCCCGCAGGACCTGTCACATTGCAGCCTCTGTTTCTGTGAGTTGCTTCTGACACTTAAAAAAAACTTTGTTGCGGTTTCTAAACACTCCTCTGTGCTTCAAAGAAATGGCTGCCCCATTTCCTTCTTCAGAGTGCCAGCTCTTGAGAGACCATGAACAGTCGAAAGAAATCAGCCTGTAAATGAGCTGCACAGATGCTCCATGTGGTGGCACTGACCATTACAGTAGTTAAGTCAGCCTCATTCTAGCCAATTCACTTTTCTCAACCAGCTGTAGCAAGAGAGGCAGAATTTGCAATTGACTTCTGATCCAGCCTCTCACAGAGTGACAGTCTTGAATTAACACTGTGTTTATCAGGAAAAAGCATCCTGGCAATGAAACAACAATGCCTGAAAGAAATATACTTAAAACAAGGGAATGGAACTAGTTGTGGCTCTTTGTTTTGCCTTTGGCAGTGGTGCCCTTCACAGCAGATGAAGCAGGCAGCAAGTGAAGAAGCTGACTGGGGCATGACACCTCCCTCACTTTTAACTTGTTCAACATGGGGCAAGGGAGAACAACACACTTTGCTGGATGGCACTTACTCCAGACCATCAGCTAAAGTGAAGTTTAAGGGCTGTTCACACAGATCCTAGATGTTCAGGGAGCAAGGGACATGCAGTTCACTCATCTCAGTCACATAGTCATGTCCCAAAGGAAGACCTGCCATTTGGGACCGTGTCAGTAGTACTTGGGGTCTGGGTTATACTCATGTTCCCGCTGAGTGGCTGTGGTAAGGCCAGTTATGAACTGATTCCTAAAGATCCTTTTTATATTAGCTCTAAAAATATGCAGCACAATCTGACCACTGGACTAAATTTTGCCAGCAATTTTCCAAGTATCCTCATGCTGACTCAACCTGCCACTTGGTTTCCTTAGCATCCCTAATATTTTTATATTCATGGCATACAGTGTTCACCATAAATAAGACTATACCTTTATATTTGGGCTCTTTTTCTGCAGCAGGCCTTTTTTGCTGCGTTTACATAGTGCTTTGCCCAGTGAAATGGCAGGCAGTGACTAGGGTTCCCATACATTAACACTTTAAAAATCATGTGCAATATTCTTCATTACTGCCTCTCACCCAAATTCCCAAATAAATCCTGTTCCATCAACTAACAAATAAACTCTATTACATGAATGCACAGTGCTTTCATTAGTCTACACAGGCTCACTGCTCCTAATAACACATGCCAGGTTCTTATCTCGAAATGGAATGAGCACAGCACTGAATGACCACAGTGGAATAAGCTAGCAGCTTGCATTCTCACCGATACCCATTTACTTCCGTAACATTCACACTTTTGGTTTTATTCTTTTTCACGCAAGGCAGTAGTACTTGCTGAATGAGAATGACAAGACCTTTCATAACACAACCTGAGACAGTAATTTCTGAATAATTAGTTTGAGTACTCATCACCCACCCTAAAGCCTGGAGGAACTAATTTGCCAGGCTAAGATACTTCTGAAAAGGGAAGCATCCATTGTGTATTGATTCCCTTTCTCTGTTTCTGTGTTTAGTTATTTAATATTGTATTCATGAAGAAAGCCCACCCAATGGCTAACTGGATCTTGAGAAACTTCTGGGTTTTTTATCAAATTAAGAGAAGAGTAAATGCAAATGACCACATCTAAACTCCAAAAAAAGGACAGTCATCATCTTGTTAAGCTCATATTACTGGTCTGAATCTATAAAATACCCTCTGCTATAATGGCATGTTGTCATGGTACTTGCCCTGACAGATGTTTCCCGGGAAAAACAAATAGGTGAACAAAAGCTCCCAATGCTGAATATAGAAGCTAATTCTAGCACACTAGCAATTTAAAATAGTGCCTCCTAACCTGTCCCCAGTCTTTCCAAAGGATTCTGCCTGAGCAGCAGGGTAATCAGATCCTGGGCATCTGGAGGTGGTGCTTCATCCTTTTCAGGCC
Source organism: Mycteria americana (assembly GCF_035582795.1). Lineage (NCBI taxonomy): Eukaryota > Metazoa > Chordata > Aves > Ciconiiformes > Ciconiidae > Mycteria > Mycteria americana. Next base: position 17,289,848 of record NC_134396.1, on the reverse strand, counting down.
AGTTGATTTCATCTAGCAAAACAGAAAGTTGTTTGTTATTACTGAAGTCTGATCCCAACATTCAGCAGAAACTGCATGAAAGCTCTCATAGTGAGCTAGCAGTAAAATCAGAATTAAGGCAACTTTTCAAGTTGCTCTCTGTTGCATATCAATTCAGATTTTTATACTCTCTATACAGACTCCGTAAACATATTGTTATGTTCCCATTTTCCTCGGAAGTATCCTTTAACCCAAAACAGTGTTTAACAACAGAATACAGGAATGCTTGGCTCATGGAAAACTATTGCAAAATATTAGCACAACTTGTACGCTGTCCCTTCTCCCTGCCCCCCCAAAATCATGGTTTAAATTTTAGTTCTGTTCCATGGAAACTGCTGTTAAGATTGACACAGCTGACCTGACCCAGCAGTCACTGCTCACATCTGTAATCCTTCTCTAATGCTAGTAGACTCACTGAAGTCATTACTCCCATGACTAAGGGCCGAGGTATCGGACTCTGCTCTGGAGAGATACATGCCAACGGAGCTTTTTTCCAAGTGTCTCATACTTCAGAGGAAAAACCACCTCACTCTACTGACTCTTGTACTAAGGCTTTTCCACTTCATAGTAAGTTGGACCTAAATCATGCAATCAAGGTATTAAACCCTGCAGTATTCAGGTAAGGCTGAAAAACAGTTCCACCAACTTTCATTTAAATTAAACAATGGAAAACTGTGCCAGTTTCAATAAGAACATGAACTTTGTAACAGCTTACACGGCAAGTTTTGTCTGATTTTTAGCAGAAGCTGCCTCCACAAATGTAATATATTGCAGGTTTAGACAAAACTCTGCAGAAGTTTCTTGGGAGGTACAAGGATTTTGGCTTCAGAGAAACAGAATGCTAAGAGCTCAGGAAATACAGAAGGCTGTTAAGGATTTTGTTGTCATTATAGGATCTAGACTTTTCCTTCAAAATTATCATCATTGGAGAAATAAACATCAGAAGCTACACACGAGTTTAATGTTTGTAATTCAGAGTGTAAGGAAAGGTACTGAAATAAACAGGCATGAAACATAACCTGTTTCTGGTGCATTATTTTTAACCCTGATCATTTTTAGGCGTCTAAGTTTACACCGAGGCCTCCCACAGTTGTACTTATACAACTTGGGCCCAGGAAAGGCAATCTACAATGAGGGAGGAGTGAGGTAAAAAGAGGGAGCAAGATTTTAAAGTAGATTTTCAAGTAGAATGTAGATTTCACCCACATAAACTGGAATAGAAGTCTAGGCTATAGTTTGCACTCTTTAACACGGCTTTTACAGTTCAATACAAGGGGACCATGTATTTTAGCGCAGGAAACTTATCCAAAAAACTTATTCCAAAAGAGTTCTCCTGCAGGTACTGATAGTAAGAATGATTTCAGTAAGTAAGGACATTTAAAATAAAAGAGAAAAAACTGACAAGTCAACATCAAAACAAGAAACTAAGCTGCCCAACAGTCTTGGAGAGTGACTGGGAATAGATCAGGTTTACAAACATACAAGCCTGCAGATAATTTCTGGAAGATAAATGGACACATTCAAACAGATAAAGTTATTTACGTAAGTATCAGCTAGCTTGAAACACATGACAATTTGTTTTACAAAATGTAAAATTAATGCCACGTGCAAAATAAAGTCTAAAGTGCAAGTTCTGTCATTAATTTTAGACTATTCCCTCCCCTTCTCCCAGTCAGAGAGCACAAAGATAAAAACACATGTGCGTGTGTCTGGAAATGCAATAAAAACATGACTTATTTCCATGTTTGCCTGCCTGCAGCTTCCACTGCAGTTTAAATCTGATTTGGAAAATAAAGCATGAATATGCATTGCAGCCATGAGGCATCCAGAACAAAGCCAGCATTTGCTGGTTGTGTTAATTAAACAGTTGATTCTCCTTGCCACTCAGGCCTCAGCATATCACATCAGAAAACAACATGGTTATAAATCCATGAACAGCTAGAATGCTGTATAAGAGGTCATATACTAGAGGCAACTCGCAAATCCATTTCATTACCGTTTACAAACACATCTGGCTTTCAACTTCAGAGATGGAGGAAAGCGAGATGATGACAGAGTGTCTCCTCAAGTACAAAAGGGGATTTGCTGCGTTCTCAGAGAATAAAGAACCATGGGTGTGGTTAATTTTGTTTCTCTTGGGTTTTTTTGCAGGCTTTTTTTTTTTTTTTTTTTTCTGTCTTAACTACTGGACCTTTTAAACAGACTATAAAACAGACTGGGAAATACTCAGTAACAGAGGTGCCATTCTGTTAAACTTTTGGCATAGAGACCCTCTACATCTATGCATCTGGGAAATTTATGGAAACAGCAGGTAGCATAGTAAACAATTCTGTTTAATTATCATTCAGTTTTGCCACAAGCCACATCACAATACTTAGGGTCAGCTTGCAGGTTAAGATCTAAAAGGTTATTGAATTTTAAATGGAAGAAGAACAGCTGCTACAGAAATAACATTACACTACAATCACCAATGAAATCATTAACAATCTGTGAATTGAATTTCTTTCCATCTCTTTCTCATTATTTATTATTCGGGAGAGATTTGTTTTAGGGTTTTATTACATCTTTGTTCATTTCTTCATTGTGCCATGAGGCATTTTCCCATTCATGCAAATTCATTTTAACCATTTCTTCTATGGTATAATTTCTTTACTAAAGACTGAAATCACTGTGCCATAGTGGCACTACTTTTCTACTAATACTGCTTTACTTTTTCAAACAGTGCAGCTTAACCACTGTACTCTAAATTACTGCATTTCTGTACTTAGCAACAATATACAGTAAGTTAGGCTTTTAATCCAAATTTATTCTTATTGCTTTGACAGCAAATTGTGTATTACAATATTACGATAACAGTGGTTTTTTGAGCAAAACTAGCTTGAAAACCTGGTCTATCAGTAAAGTTGTAAATATTTTTACTGTTAACAGAAATTGAAATGTTTCACAGCAAGCTAAGAAATCTGATTTTTTTGTGATGATCCTCACCACTGATTACTTGTCCAAACAACTCTTCTGGGGTGTCTCCAAAGAATGGCACACACCCAACAAGAAATTCATAAAGGATAATTCCCATAGCCCACCAGTCCACTGGTTTTCCATAACCCTGTCTTAGTATCACTTCAGGAGCTATGTATTCAGGTGTACCACAGACCTAAAAGAAAGAAAATAAGCATGATGGTAAAACAAGTCTAACTGAGCTATGTCACATCATTATAATTCTTGAAATGTAAAATAATACAGAAACATGGAAAAATGCAATTCAGTAGTTTTTAGTCTGCTGCGTTTGCATAACAGCTAATGTTTTTAGAATGATCTAGCTACATTTACAGGCATCATCATCATCAACATCTGTGTATCTGTCATGCAAAGGACACTTTGCATTTCGTACATGGGAGTCCATCACAGCAAACATTTTATTTAACTTAAGCACACCCTTATCTTTACATGAAAGTTGTGATGGTTTTATCTTAAGTAACTTTTATAGTGAACAGATTGTGAGCAATGGTAATGAGGCATGCTTAAAGAGAAATGGGCCATAGCAAGGATTTTAGCACACTTGGTTGTACAATGCATCATGAGATACACAAGTACTCTGCTGAGACTTCTGAATTCCTTATAAAAACAGTTTTCCATTTGTCTCTCTCACAGATTCACTTGCACACAATTAGGTTGTTCATCTTACTAACAGATCCTAATGTAGAAAGAAAAAAGCCTAGAATAATCTGCAAGGGCATCAGTAAAAGTAACTGACATACACAATTGGAACACCAATGCAGAAATAACAACAGTTTATACAGTACTATGGTATCACTTCATTTGAACACTCAATATAGAAATGAAAAAGGTTGTCTCTTACTTGTTTGTCAAGGAATTCTCTGGCATCCTTCTCAATGTGACCCTCATACAGATTGGTAGTCAAACTCATTAGCCCCACTTTTGACAGGCCAAAGTCTGTAAGCTTTATATGGCCCATGGATGTTACCAATAAACTGTAAATTAGAATGATCTGAAGTTACCGTGATATACTTCAACATTATGTGCTTATCATCATTATTATTATACTTGGAGGAAAATGTTTCAATAGCACTGCAAAAATATAAAGACAGCTTAAAAAGTAATTTAACCAGGTACAAAATAAACAGGTGAAAAATCTGACAGTTTTAGATTTGTTACTGTTATCAGATGGAAACAAACTTTTCATATGCCATTGCACAACATCTTATAGAACCATTCAAGTGTTGAGAGCTGAATGACAGATGCTTTGAAGAAAAAGGAAGAGTCATCACCTGAAAGACCTAGAATAGAATAAATGTTGCTTTTGAAGTGAAGTGAGCATTTTCTGTCTGTAACAAGCTGGGTCATTTATTTGAAAAAAACTCAGGTATTAAGTTAGTTAGTAACTAATACTACACTGGCCCAAGGTCTTATGCTATGAAGGTATTGTCACTCAACAGACATGACTCCGATTTTTTTGTTTGTTTGTTTTTTAAATGTCAAACAGAAAGAAGAATAATGGAGCTGCAACAGCCATACTTTTTACTGCAGCTACTTGCTGTAATGTTATTTACATGTATAGGAGAAATATTGTATTTCTAAATATTGAAAAAAAAAAAAAAACCCAACAACAAACCCCAAAAAAACACGGAACAGGAAAGATTTCCCAAACTGGTCAACCTTGTCTTCATATGTGCAAGTATCTGCAAGTTGATGATATTTTGTATTAAACAGTGTTTTAAGCATACTTTGAAAGATCTTTTCCTTAATGACCAAAATGTATTTCCCTCTATTTCAGCCAGAAGCTTAAGTACTTTTTCTTTTTTTAGCTACTCCAATAGCCTCTTCCATCTTAAAGACAGAAAATTTTGAAGAGCTCCTTTGGAAAAACATGCATTTTCTGTAACTGCAGGTAATGAAAATTCAAATATTGTGCAGAAATCATTAACCTACATAACATTCATGATAAAAAAAATTTCAAAAACATTCAGAGCAAGTTTACACCTTTCATATTTTAGCTAACGATTTCAAAGTCCTCTTTTGGTTATATTCTATATACATACTTGTCTGGTTTCAAATCCCTATGTACAATTCCATAATTATGAAGGTATTCCAAGGCCAGAACAGTCTCTGCAAAGTACATTCTTGCCATGTCTACAGGTAAGGGACCCATATTCTTCATCAAAGTAGCACAGTCTCCACCTGTGGAAACAGGACAAATGTTTCAGATGACCCTACAAATTCTGAGGTGTATCACTATAATCCATATGTGCTGCAGAAAGAGACACAAACTGTAGTCATAAATGTTTATTTTCCAGTCGGATGGTTCAATTGAACATGTAACCACACCAACTACTGTACTGGAAACACAGTGTGAAGCTGGAAGCGAGCAGTACAAGGGTGCAGCTGGAAACCAATGAAGTCTGTGCTGCCACTTTAAAAAAAAAAAGGCGGGGGGGGGGGCCCAAAAAAAAAAGCCCACACAACCATAGCCTGGCTATCTCATCTTGCACTGCCTCTGTCCACTGTTCTCCTTTAGCATTGGCACCTTTTCAAATTGCTTCTTCTTCCCTCTTTCTTTGTAAAAATAACTATTACAAATACTCCAACATGTGCTAATGAAAATTTGAACTCCAGAAAAGCAAACAGCATTTCCACATGAACTTTGAATGCTAGGACACTTACGATTACAGTCTATGAGGAACTTATTCAAAGAGCAGTTATTTCCCATTATAGCTGGAGCACAAGTGTTTTACAAGCTCTCACTGGGAGATAATGACTGGGAAAAAAAGCCACCTTGTTGTTGGATTTAGATCCTAAATCTGTATTGCCAGAGTACAGAGGACATACAGGGGTCCTCTTTAATGCAAGTACCATACGGGTTATTTTTCTTTCTTGATGTAAGAAAACTCTCTTCTTCCTCTGTAAAACAGAACAAACGTTTTACCTTCTACATATTCCATGACCATGCATAAATGACGTCTTGTTTCAAAGGAGCAGTACATGCTGACAACAAACGGATTTTCTGCAAATGTCAGGATATCACGCTCGACAAAGGCCTGTTGGATCTGGTTTCGGAGGATGAGATTCTGCTTATTAATTTTCTTCATGGCAAATCTTTGTCTGGTTTCTTTGTGTCTCACAAAATAAACCGCACTGAAGAAGTTCAAATGGGAGAGAAAAAGAAAAAAGTCTGAATAACTATTAAACATGTATTTTAAAACACTATTTTTACAAATATATATATTTTTTAAAAACTGTCTATGTATTATGTAAGAGACTTGTTTTTAATTTAACATAGTTGACCTGCCTTTCACATTAGAGAATGGCTACAAACCTCATTTTGTTTCATAACCAGGATGAGTCTCAGTCAACATAAATTAGTACACAAACTAAAAACAAACAACTCCCCACTCCCCACAGCAAACAACACATACAACAAATGCCCTCCCCAACAGATATAGCAAATGCTCTCAGCTCAGGCAGATTTTGGGCGTTTCCATCAACAAAGGATTATATACAAAATCCAGCTATGGCACTGTTATAAATCATTCCGACAAATGCTTATTCGGTAAGTGTGCTGTCAGACAACAATGACTCAGACTCCGTCCAGGGGATTTTAAAACATGTCACAGGTTTCTCATGAAGGTTGCTCAGAAGTTGCTCGATGGGGTGGCTCCCTCATTGCCAGGTGCAAAATCTTCTGTTCTTGTTCAGTCCCTGACATCAGCATTGATCCCTATCAGGGGTAGGTCACCAGTAGGTAATCCGAAACAAAGATCACTGCGTTAACCGCACGGTCATGTGGGATCAAGATATCTTGACATGCAGAACTTCCACTGGTGTACTGGGTACAAAGTTTCCTGTAAGCTTGGTTAGATAAGGTCAAGGCAGTGAGGGAAGCAAAGTGAAAGAAAACCTCACGTGGACAAGCCTTCTTTCTTTCAAGGCTCAGGAGAAGGAATCACCCTGCTGTGAAACACTGACACAGGACATTACTGTCACATTTCTCAAAATCCCTTGAGGCAAATCCTGAAAATATTTGCCTTGATTGAAATCTACTTTGTAGCATTTGATGCTTATAGCATCTCCAGTATGTAATTACCATAGTGGTGAGAGTTTATGGAAAGATAGGACTAAAAGGAGAAAATAGAGGGGGAAAAAAAATGGGACTCAATTATGTAGCTTTAAAATTAGATTTGTTGTCCCCATGAGGTCCAATTATCAGCATACAGTTATTTATTTAAACACAAAAAGCAATTCTTGCCTTACTATTTCTACGAAGATCTTCCCCCAGCTACCCAAGTTACAGGCACTGACAAAATCAACATGTTTCTGCTTTCCTTTGTGGAGGAAAACTTTTTCTAGACAAGAAAAGTTTCTCTTACTGATTCCAAAAGCTTTCATTAATCCCTTGTTCTTGTCTGAGTGCGGGGCAGATAAAAGACATTACACCATTATGAAAGTAGGGGAAAACCACCTTAGGCAAAACCCAAGACAAACCCCACCCTTCATGCCTCCTACTAAGTCTCACTCCCTCCTGCCCCTCCCAAGCTGGAACAAAGACCGAGTTATTCAGCTCCAGCACTCCTCCCTGCTGGCTTCACGCCTTTTGTCCTCCTGCACCTCTTCCTAACACCCCCCCCTCATCTCACTTGTCTCTCCACCCCTTCATTACAACTCTTTTCCTTTGCTTTTCTTTCCCTTACATTCTGGTTTTCCTCTCTCTTTTGTTGCTATCTCCTGTCAGCCAGTCTTAGCTTCTTCATCTCCTGTAATGTCATCTTTTCTTTTCCCCATTTCAGTCTCCTTGTGCACTCCTGGTACCTAGAAAAGTGAGCCCTTCAGGTGCCTGAAGCTGCAATTCTTCAAAAAAATTAAAGTTATATGAATGAACTGAGGACTGCCTGAGGACTTGGCATGCAGATCTTTCTCAGAGCTTTAATTTGGACAGTGTGCCAAGATGAACTCTTGAAAGACAGATATTAACGAGAGCATATTATTACAGCATCTTAATAAATCCCCTCTGCAGATCATGTGGATCTGTAGGGTCATTACTACCATATTTAAAGGTGAAGAACCAGTAAGTTCTAAGGACTATCTAGTCCAGTAAATATCTAGGACATGCTGGATATGTTTCCCAGCTCTCTAAATTGCATTCTCCAGTCTTACAGTCACAGGCGGGTAACTGTATAACTTTCCACTAGGATTCAGTTATCTACAATTCCTCAGAAAAAAACTGTTTAGTTCAAGTGTACCAGACTCAAAAGACAACTGGAACACAGTTGTCTGTCTCACATTTACACATGCATACACTGTTTATGCTATAAAGTGCTTGTAAATGATCTTCAACATATAAAAATATCTAACGTTACTTATTCACATCCTCTGATCTCAGTGACCCCAACAAACAGCATTTATCCTTTACAAAGAAAACTATGCCCTAGCCAGCAGCATGTTATTCCTGCAGAAGACCTTCTTTCTTCCTCCAGGACGCTCCCAGTTCACAGCAGCGATGCCATTTCCTCAGCCTACCAGTACACTAAACTAAGCACACTGCAACAACTGTGCCCGGGACTGACTGGTGTTCTCAGCTCCCACAGTTCAAAAGAGTATATTAGAATTTGCTGAAACGTCAATAAAATGATAAACAGAAAATGAAATCTTCCCAAAGAGAAACAGTTAAATAAAGATTTATAAATTGCCTGGACATTTAAAAAAAAAAAAAAGAAAAAAGAAAAAGGAACAGGAACAGGAAATCCTCCATGTTTCTGCACATAAGTGGGTCTTCAACTTAATCTACATTTGCCTAATCCTGGGATTGAGCTTGCACCTTGTTCCCCTACTCAAAGGCCCACTTTCCCACATCTGTCTCTAGTCTTTATTTTTCAGAATGCTACAGCTGGAGCACTAGATGGAATTTTATCTTTGTTTTCTATATGCTTTTAACAGAGAACACAGTACCTCAACTCCTGGTTTCTTGGCCTTGATCATTAAATGCTGCTCATGATTTTCGTATATTATAAAGACAATTGTAAATTTGAGGATTCCTTTAACACAAAAGCAATGTATTAAGAACATCTAGACCATCCGATTGCCCTGTCGATCCATTCAATGACAGTGGCATGCCCTGTCTGCCTGCAAAGCCACAATCAGAGTGGTATTGCTGCAACCTCCTATGGTTTCAAATGAAGAATTTGCTTTCCTACCTCCCTCTTTTCTATTTTCGTAACATGGCGACATGAGATTTCCAAAACATCCTCTGATTTCACTGTATGGATCTCGACAGGTACACAAGTGCTCTGTATTTTATTGATGCTGTATTTCAACTTAGCAAGAAAAGTTTACTTTTCAAGAGGAATAAGAAAATTCATAAACTTTGGCATTGTCCAAACATTACCTTATTCCACTTCCAACATAAATCTCAGCTTGAAAAAGTATCTCTAAAATACCTTTAGCTAGGCATAAATATAAAACACTGTGCACATCCGTTAAGATGACCAAAAAAAAGCTAAAACTTTTAACTAGGTTCCTGAATTGCTCCAACTTAAATATTATGCAATCTCTCCCTCCAATCTTACAACCAAGATTCCTATTTTTTTCTCTAAATTACTTACAGGCTTCAGGCCTACTTTACAGCTCTTCAGTAACTTCAACTTTTAGAGCCATTTTACAATCTAGTCTACGTTCAGTGCTTGAGGCTAATGTAGCTGTGCCGCTTGCTTTGACCCGATTCTCTAATTTGTCAAAGGACCTTGAACTCCTTGTGGAAACACAGGTACTGTACTTGCTGCTTAAAAGTTACAGCTGCTCACCAGGAGCTATGGTTCATTTTCACAAGCAATTTCCTGAGAAGAGACTGCTAAATTCTGCACTACCTTGCAATTACATCTGATGTTGCCTCCAGTAAAGAGCAGCCACTTGTGAGGCTGTGATTATGTTACAGCAATATGGTAAATTTTACAGATGGTTACTTAAGATCAGAATTTATAAGCAGCACTGCACCACCTCCTAGCTACGTGATGCCCATGACCAGATCAGATTTATTTGGGGGCAGGGGGAAATGCTGCCTAAAGCACTGCAGCACTCCTAACATGAGCATCCAGTGCCGTGTGGGTCTTTGAGCACCGGGACAACACGCACAGCCTCCTCAGCAATATTTCAGACTTATCCTAGTCTGTCTGGAAGCAATGAGAAGCTGGCTATCTGAAGAAGAGAACACAATGGCTGTGATCCTTCTCTCACAACTGGTACTAGTCCTAGTTGTTCCAACGTGTCACAAATTTTGACTGATAAAACCACCTCTCCATACCTACCAGTAGCAACGTCTTCTATCTTTATGCCAGCTAGTAAACACAGATGCAAAATGATGAAGCTGCTGTCCAGATTTTCTGTGGGTAAACTGTTCTGTATTTGCAAAAGAAACACTTGAGAAACTGAGCTCCTAACCAGTTTGTAGCACATTGCACATTCAGGAAGGACAGAATTCAAGACCGTCAACACAGTAACAATCTTTCTCTATCACTGAGAGGATTGCATTAGCTGCCAATATTAGATTCTCACACACATATTAGCTACAGAAGAAAGATAAGGCACTTGGCCTGTGCTGTATTGGGAAGGGAAGCTCACTCAAGGGCAATAAAGTACATGAGTTTGAAGTTCATCACTTTGAGTAAGTCCACAATGAATGATGAATAGAAGATCCCTAGCATAGAAATTGCCAGCCTCTACTTTCTAAACTGCTCGTTGAAGCTATGGGCTTCTAGGAATCAAAGCCTCTTACTCTGCATAGACCAGTCACCCACAAAGGTAAACAGAAAAGAAGGAAAGGAATACAGCTTATTAGACCTGTAGTCTGTTCAGAGGTGGCGCTACTTAAGTGAACCTACAAAGCCACACTTCCCCCTATCCCCTTCCACTTCTGAACAGGTGGATGCCAGGCTGATGATGAATTAACCTGATTGACAGGGTGTTATTCTGCAGCTGGTTAACTTTCTTCATCCCATTCCCAGTGCAACTAAACAAGAGCAAGTACTGTCAACCAAGTGGAGAAGGGAGAGGAATGAGTACTCACACATTAGGGACAGCAGCTGCTCAAGCCAACACGGCCTCAGAGTTTTTAAATTTATCAGTCAACACCATTAACCAGTATGTCATGTACATATTGACATTACTATCTTTGTAGAGGAAAAGCATGCCAGGCAGGTGCCAAAGTGGTATCATGTATTTGCTTTAAGCAGATACAGTTATACATTACTGAAGAGCAACTGAACTAACATCACTCGCTTCCCTGAAATCAAATGTAATCTTTATTTTGTTGAGCTCATTCAGGAAACCAGGCTGATGCCAACTTAAAGAGATGGACTACTACTACCTGCTACATCTTGCAAGCTGGAATACAGAAAAAATGTCACTGTGATTGCAGTAAAAGTTTAAAATTTGGGAAGTATGAAAAGTTTTGGCTGGCTGAAAAAAGTCAGATAGCTTGTGAAACCACTAATGACTTGGCCAGCATCCTACATGTTTACTGATTCACAGCTTGTTTAACTTCTTGTATATTCCTAGCCATTCCCAAAAGCCCGATACACCTCATCTACTCTAGAGTCATTTAATTGCACTACAAATGAATTTACCCAATCAATTAAAAGCAGAGAACTGCTAAGATATTTACTCAAACCTTCACAAAACCAATAGTTTCTATTTAAACTCATCAAGTTTAACATATCTGACAAATCTCTGCTACAGCATGCCAACAATTACCCAGTCAAGCAGGCAAAGCTTCACTAATGAAGGCAGAAACTCCACAGCAAAATCAGACAGCAGAATGTATGGGGTTTTTTTTAAACTTGTTCAGAATTAAACCCTCCATTATAGCCTCAAAATAAATAAAATATTACAATAGCATACTGAATCTTTAATAAGTCAGAGCACAAAATATGGCCACTGACATATTTTTGAGAATAAATCAATGAAGCACAGGCAGAATTCACACATATTTAGGTTATTTCAAAAAATTAATGGCCTGGAAAAACATGGAAGGAAAAAAAAAATCCTTGTAGCATAACAACAATAACTTTTATTTCAGCTCCTTATACTTGTAAATAAACTGGAGTAAATGCCTATGGGGCAGATGGAACAGGTATTATTGCTTTACTACACTCTGTTTTGTAAATGGGTTAAAGAGCATTTAGGTTATCGTGATGTGTTCCCCTTTAAACTTGACCATAACTTTTGAATAAATTAACAACCAAACATATTGGTGCCAACAGAAAAAACACTTAACAAAGATCAAAAATGGTCTGTCAATATTACAGTCCCACTTATGACATTCCACACTGGAGATCTTCAAGCACACAGATAGTTTTGAAAAAGTGATATTCTAGAGAATTTAGGAGCACAAGCCTCTTCAACATACAGTAGTTGGGGCAAAGTGACTAGGTGCTAAAATCACTTTTAAAAGTGAGTAAATACTTTTAAAAGTTTATTTTCTCACAATAAGTGTGTTCCTTTCCCTCTACATTAATTAGTAAGGGGCTGTACCTTTGCTTTCTTTCTTGTTCTTGATTTTTCTTCTAAGAAGTAACCATTTAAAACAAAAATCCAAACCAACAAAATCTACTTTGTTATTGTTTGCTTAAGGATGGAAGTAATAGCACTCTACTAAACTGATGAGATTTTCAATTTCCACTTCTAATACTACCACAGTATAACCTGTCAGCCTAGCTTTGTTTTAACATTTGCTAAAGACAATAATGATTCATGCAGAATCCGGATACACTCCAAGCTGTTCACCCCTCTATCAGCTCTCCTTTTCCTCACAAATTTGTCAGGGTCTCATCCAATTTTTACAATATTTATATTGCCAATTTCACATATTATTGGCATTAAAAAGGTGTTTCATAAGTATTGATTTTCCCTGCCACAAACATGAGGGGGGAAAAAAAAAATCCTACATGCCTACATTGTATGTGCCATAGAAAGCCATAGCTTTTCATCCTTTCTTTTCCAGCTTTTCAGATCCTTACTTGTCTCTGGTTTCAAATGGACAGTTGTCTCCAGTCTATATTTCTTAATGGCTCATCAAGGCTCCTTCTCACTGTAACACCTATGGAGCAAGAGCCACAGGTCTACTGTGGAACGTCTGACTTTAGGTGGCCAGCCTCATGCTGCTGGTTGCAGCATGCCCTTGTGCAGCTGCTCCCTTCTCTCCACATCCCTCAGAATCCTAAAACTGCTGGGAAACTGAGCAGGTCTAGTGACTCAGACACCGGTTTTTCTGATGGGGATCCACCCCACACAGTTCTTCTTATCCTCCTCCAGTAAGACAAAGAGGAAATTGGGTACGAGATGAAAGGAGGAATGGAGGGGACTAAGCATCTGCCAAGACAAGGAGAAAGGGATGCAGCCAGGGAGGGGAGCAGCAGCTCCTGCTAACTGCTGGAAGAAAGGCTTTTGAAGTCCTGGGGTAACTGGGAGAAACTGGCATACGGTAAGTAATGAGAAGCTGTATTTGGATATTTACATAACTTTAATGCAAATTATGCTATTCCCTTCAGGCTTTTTGCTAAGCTACGTAAGCAGGTCTGGTCACAAGTAATAGCCTCCACACAAGCTATCATGACCAACAATACCAGGCAGTACTAAATGCCTTCTGTCCCAGAGCTCAGGGTTACCCTTAACTGAACATAATCAGAGAATATTACTGCGCCCATCAGCCTCAGGGCACTAAAATGGCATGCAAAACTCCACTGGGTGGATTGCAGATGCTTTCTCTTCTATGTCCTAAGTCTCTTCAAAGAATGCTCAGTTCTACCAGGTTGCTGCTGCTTCCTACCTTAAGTAGAGGTAGTGCAGAGTAGAGCCAGTCTGACAGGGTCTGTGCTGGAGAGCAGCACAGCCCTCTCCACTGCAGGGCTGTGACATGGTCTAATCTGGCAACAGACTCCTCACCTCAAGACAGAAACCCCTCTTTTTTGAACCAATACATCCCTCCTAGTGCTGCAGGTTACCATAGACCAACATTTCCAGTCTTGATATATTTCAGCACAGAGGAGGAGCCAATCAAGGGTCTAATAGATAGTATCTGATCAGAAAAGGTGACTGAAGACAGGCTTCTGCCTGCTGATAGACACAATCCCTGCATGGTACCTCCAGAAAGCATTTCGTGTTAAGGACCAGGCTAGTGTAATTTTCTCTTGGTCTTCTAGGATATCTCCAGATGACTCACATACCGCTGGGGAGTAAAAGCTGTGGTATGCTTACTGTGGTAACTGTGCACTTTCCAAGTACCCAGAAACTAACCAAGTAACAGCAATTCCTTAAAAGCTAACTGGTAAAATTTCAGGATAGAATAGTGTCCACGGAGAAGCAACAAAACAGTGCTGCCCTACTTAAGGAAATTTTTTTCTACTTCACCAATATTTTAGGCCAAGCAAGCACTCATTTTTAATAATCTGTCTTCCTACAGATGCAGTTTTATTCTGTTTCACATCTGCGTAAACACAGGCTGTTTCCAATATTAATAAAGGTGGCTTTAAATCTGCCTTTTGATTTATTCAGGTTTCATCTTTAGCATTACATGATACCTACTTCTGAAAAATCTTTGTGATGTAATATTCAGTATTTTAATTTACTGCAGCACACCGTAATTCATTATTGCCTAGCAGGTTTTCCAAAAAGTTTTTCTTGTGAACTTCAAGTATTAGCAACAAAACAGGAAAGCAGAATGAAAACAGCAGCACTGCAAACAAAACCCCTCACATAAACATCCTTGCAATAAGAAATAATGGGAAGTTAAGCAAAAATAAAATGCAAAAGAGCTGTTGCACTCATGGATTACTCACCCATAAGCTCCATTACTAATCAGTTTAATTGTTTCAAAATCACTTTCCCGAGGTTTCCTCTGCAGCTTCAGTGAAGTATTAGAGCTCTTCAAAGTAAAAGAGGAGAAGGAACAAAGTTAATACAGTACTTTTTTCAGAATCAGGGAAAAACCAATTATCACCAGGCTGTCACACCCTGATGAACCAGCTAAAAGCTCTGCCCAGTTAGCCACACAGCTAGCACAGAGAGGGACCAAAGGGACTCCTGAAGCAAAGCTGCTTTTTCATCAAAAAGATATCTGTTACACTGCAGCTATCTGTCCACTTATCTACATGCACAGGTTACAGCAGACAGGCACAAAGGCTTCTGGTAAAGGAATTACTGGCAATTCCTATCCGGAGTTACAGATTTGTGTGAATCCCACCAGGCACTCATTGGCCATTGCCTTCCCATTTTAGTAAATCTGACACTGGTAGTACAGGCTGGTAGTAACAAAATGTAGATGAGCTCTCATTCATTCAAATAAACTTTTGCAGATTTCGAACTAATGTTAGGATAGACTGTGATATAACTTAGGATAGACTGTGAGAAGAGACACAAAATGAAAGAGAAAAATATGGAAGATAAAAATGCAGTTAATTCTACTGTTACAGAGGTCACTTTCACCTACTTGTATGCAGAACATTTTCAAAATGGAGTTGTCCCGAGTACCGCACAACCTTTTTTCTAGCTTTAATTTTTAATTAATCTTGAAGATGTAAGTGTGAATTAGAATTGGGGTGCAGGGGGGATGATGAGGGCACGGGACTCCAAATTCAGTATTCCAAACCCACAAGATCCTTTTCAAGACGTTTTCCAAATCTCCAAGAAGTTCTACGATCCCTATCCAGGCAGTTAGGTAATAGTTAAGGTTGAAAGTAGACCTGGTTGGAACATTTTCAATTAAATGTTTGCTAAAGAAAATTCAGTGCGAGAAGATTAGTAAATCTGTTAATATAATGAACTACACAGGAGCAGAGAGACAATTTATTAAATTGTTTAGTCCACTTGCCTGCCAGTACAGGATTCTTCCTAAATGCATATTTATGATGAGCTTGAATGGTCCTGTACTTTACTTTTAAGTTATGCTTCCCGTCACTTCCCATGTGTGTTTATTCCATGGCTACACTTTGTGAAAATGTTTCCAAATACTCACCCTATATTTTTCTTTGCTGATTTCATTTGATCACCTCCCCTACTTATGTTCCTTTATCACACTGCATTATCCTTCCTGTATTTCTTCAACATTTGCACAACACAAATAACTTTACAATTGCAATTTCTTAGCTATTGCTAAGCCACTTTGCACCTCAGAATCCCCTAAGCACTTCTGCACTTCCTTTAAGTCTTCTAGTTATTCCTTCTGTCTTTTCTCCAATTTGTCAGTATCCTTCCCCTCAATACTGTTCAGGTCTAATATAGTATTTTAAATGCAGATGAACAAAAGCAGCAGAAAAAGAAACACCCTTCATGTCAAAGCTGTGGAAGCCTTTATAGGTGGCATTTTGCCAGTAAGTCAGAAATTATCTCTAGATAACACGACATCTACCAGAGGATGATGTCTTTTCTGTAGCATATCAGAAGTAGTTTAACAGATACCCCATGCCTGTATTTTAAACTCTACTAACATTTGTAAAAACCTGTAAAGTACTACTGAATTACCTATGCGTCCCCCAAAATTGCACTGCCTTTTTCTACCCACTTGCACTGAAAATCGATACTAAATTGCTACAACTCCATCAACTCTGTTGATTGAAATCCAAGGTGTAAGAACCAACTTTTAAAAATAAGAATTTAAACCGAGAGCATTTAAGCCCACAATATTCAGTCCAACCAACTCCTCCAACTTGTTTTTCTCTTGCCAACCTGAACGAGCATCTGACAAAATATTACTGTAAGATACTCATTATCATAGGCAAACATCTTCGAACACAGATTCAGAAGAACAATGCACAATCTTCCAGATTGCGAACTAACTTTCTGAATCCAGGCTATTTGCTAACTTGCTCATTTCTTCCTTGTCTCGTCACTAGATCTGTTCAGAGTCTCACAATTTGATCATTAGCTGCCTGTGTAAATGGACTGTTTTAAAATCTGTTTAAAATACTTTATTTTTTATGAAACAGTTTAAAAGCTCTTCTAGAAGAAAAATAAATACATTAATTAAACAGAAATGAAGGAAGCAGTGGTGGATTTTGTGGTAAAACAATTGCCCTATGGTGAACACTGACTTTGTGGAAGCTAAAGATACAGCAACATCTAGGAAAACAGGTAGAAAGTTTTGTTCTAGTATTTTTTGCGAGCCTTCTCTGCTGAGCACCATGGTGTTAGTCTGAGGATTAACCACTGTCCTATTCAATTTGTTTACACATACCAGGAGAAAACAGAACAGGGCATGGCCGGGGGAAACACAACACATTTATTTTTCCTTGCTCAGATTCAGCAAAAACAGCAACATAACAAGAAAACTTACATTTATTGATTCATCCACTTCCAGAGTTTCTGCTGTCCCACTGTCACAGTTAGCTAGCTGAGCTATTTCTGGAAACAAAGATTAGAAACTTCATTTTAAACTATAGCAAATGCAAAACTAAATGAAGCACAGAAAACCTGAGAAGTGACACTTTTCTGGAATACTTAATAAACATGCTGTCCTATCTGTAGGACTTGTTAAATAACTTTTAGAGCATGTCCAAGCATGTACAAAAAAATTCCACCTGGAAAATGAAGACCTGCTATTCAATGCCTATGTAATCTGCCACTGAAGAATTCAAACAGCCATGAAGCAATGAAGAGTGATACTGCTATCACTGCTGAAACGTAGGAATTCTGAGGTCCGTGTGGGATCTGAGCATTAAGGGAAAGATAGCACTAATCTGTTAAAACTCCCGGATCTCAGCCCCTGAGGGGTCAATAGTAGGCCCCATCCTTGCTGGGCTCCTTCACAGTTAGAGCAAAAAGCTTCTAGTTCAGACAGAGATGGACTCCAAATGGTTTGCATCTTCTACACAGAAATGCTGATGTGCCTAACAGAATAAGCTAAAAGCCATTTTCTTGGAAGCCTGTAATTTATGGAGTCACTAATACAGGCGACTTCTCTGGGAAACTAAGATTTTGGGAGTCTACAACTTGACCTGGTTGTCCCTGCCAGAGTCAACCTATGCTGCAGAGGTCCTAAGCCTATCTTGTTCTTCAGGGGCCCAGTAACTAAGAATTCATCTGCATTACAAAAGCTAAACAGGACAGCTGGTAGCTAAAAGACCCTGGGATGCTTAGTATTACTTTACTCGTATACATAGTTAATTATATACTCCACGTACCCAAAGATACACATTTTATCATAATTATGTGCTGGGAATCAGAGATAAGACTACCTGAAATTTGTGAGCTGCATTATCATCTCAGGACTGTTAACTGAATTTATGAATATGAAAAAATAATTGAATATTCACACAGAATATCTAAACTGGATTTTTCTATATAATAATAAGTGACTATTACAAGTTAAATTCTGCACAACACTTACTGTAATCATTAAGAGCAAATTAACCACACAGATAAATTTCTGTTGGAACAGCTAAAGATTTAAGGAGTAACTCTCATTTGTAATCACTATGCAAAACACAACATTTGTAAAGTTTAAGAATCAGCAGTAACGAAAATGTCACTTCAAAAACCAGATTTTTAAAGTGTTAGAGAAGCTAAAAACATTCCAAAAATTCTGAATATTAAGTCAATAAACAGTGAAAAATATCTCCACTGAGAACAAAGAAATCTTAAAGAAAAGAAAAACAAAACCAGATCCTAAGCTAAAACCATATAGGACAAACTTGAAACTGGAGTGGATTTCCCTGGCAAAAGTCACTGTTTTGTGAACGCAGGGTTTTTATAACAGAAGTGTTGATGAAACCTTTATTCCACAGGTGAGAAACAAGCAAGTTAGAATAATATACTTTGACAGCCTTCTCAATCGAAATTATTTTCATAAATAGCAAATTAAAATGAGCCATTTTTAAACAGAACTTTTATAAAATAACCATTATCTGAGAAATACGTATTCTTTTCAAGCAGTAGGTAGTAATGGAATGGAACCAAGAGTCAGCTTTCGAAACAGGGAGCTATGGAACCATTTTGCAATGCCTGAAGAGATTTTTAAAACTCATCTAAATACCATTAAACATCTGCCCTTTTTCTTTCATTGATTTAAACCATTTCTGAAGACTCATGATTCAAAAAGGTAAAGATGGTAATTTAAAAACCATGGGGAAAAATTCCTCCCTGGGGAACTCTTCAGAAATGCAGCCACCAGTCTCTGCTAAGTGATGAATCTGTTGTGGTATTGGTTTCAGTACAGTATAAATTTATCTAGCGTTATCTCCAAGTAACGCATGCATCATTTCACTCAAAGAAAGGACACTACAGCTATGGCAGCAAACAAAGGAGGTAAGTAGAGAAGGTCTAAAGAAGTAGGTTGCTTTCTCTGCAGAGGAACTAAAGTCCTTTGCATGAACATTTTGAACATTGCAGACATAATTTAACAGCTTAGTTGAAAATAGAATTCTGTGTTTCAGGGTAAGTGGTGTTACTGAGGTGGGGTTTGTTTGTTTTGAAAGATTTGGTTGTTCTACTATTTAAATATTTCTAAATATTTTCTATTTTTGCATACAAGGAATTTAAAGCTCTCTTAGTAGGATGATCTTCACATAGTATTTTTTTATAGCAATGAATACAGTGTTTCCAAATAATTCTCTTTGTAAATGATTAATTCCAGGGCATAAACCCATAGTGTCATTCTTTTATTTTTGCTTAGGAAATGTCCTTGTATATTGAGGCACCAATTTAAAACCAAACCCAGATCATTTAAGAAGTAATTGCACAGTGATTTATACTGCTTATAAATATCACTTTTTGTAGGGAGGCAGGAAACTATTAATACGAATCGGATGGCCTGAATTAATTGATCACAAATTTACATACACATTAACCTTTAAAATGATACACAAAATAATTCAATCGCCCAAATTTCCAATTGAACCAAAGATCAGTAATCCATACATCATACACCCCTCAGTATTTACTGACAAGCCACATAGACCATTTTTTCTCTCAGAAAAAAACCCACATTTCAATTATCCTGTTATGCTTCAAAGTTTATATTATTCATTAATATTCAATTTAGGAAATATAATTGTAAGATGTGTCCTAGATGAAGTACACTCACATGAAATAAATATTTAGTCTGAGAAAATAGTATCCCTTATTTGTATATAGCATTTGTCTCTAGACCTCTCTCACAATAAACTGTTTAAAAAAATTCAAGACATTATTAAACTTAGGTAGTGTCAGATTGTTGACTCATACTGAGGAACACTTTTATCCAAGTGGCCAGAAAGAGTCAAACAGTAAAATAAGGTTCAAGTGGCAACCAGAGTCAATAATACTAAATCCTCAACCCCATACTCCAAATTAAACCTTGCATACTTGACCAGTGCAGAATTTATGAATTGTCAGTCAAGGCCAGACCAACAGATCTCCAAATCCAGCAGACACCTCTATCTTGCAGAGAATTAAGCTACTTCTTGATTTTTTCCAGTACCACATGGAAAACAATATTCATGTATATTTTCCCAATTTATCTGGCATCCTTGCTGCACTCCAAATCCAAGCAAGAAGCATCAAAGCTGCTTTAATCTATATCTCAGATAGAAATAATACTAAATTTGAATGAGGAAGCTCTTCTGTGAAGATAGGAAGCAGAATAATAATAGGCTTGACTTTCTTTAAATCTGTTAACATAACATGATCATCATCTATAACAATATCCAGTCTAATTGAATTAGATCTAACCAAATTCCTGACAAATCTGGCAGTGCTGAACTTCACAAGCTGCTGAAGTTGAACAAAGAAAAGTTTTGTTTAACACACAATATACTACTCCTTTGATTCAAGGAAATGTGATCTTGCATCATGAGAACTGGTTAAAAAAAAAAGTTTATCATAGGCTTTTTCTATTATTTTGTTATCAAGTCCTCTCCTAGAGATCCCCCTTGTCCTTGGTCATAACACAGAAGACAAGTTAAATGGCACTAGCAAGACTCATTTTCCATTATGGCATTTCTGCCAATTTCTTCCAAACTGCAGGACTAGCACTGAACACAATGAACCAATTTCCATTTGTCATCAGTGATAGAACCTGGTCTCAGGATGGAAGAGAAGATGGTCTGGTTAGGAGACAGAAGTAATTTTACTTTTCCCAACACTGTCCTTAAAAGAAGCATCAGGCAAATAAAAATTCTCACTGACAATACCTCCACTGGAACCCAAGTTGTTCCTACAAAAGTCCTCAACATGGACACATAAATTACCCAGAAAAATAAATCTCTGCAGTTTTAATAGGAACTGGAGATATTCTTCTCAGGGACTCCAAGATGTGGGACCCTGGGGGCACTGAAGTGCAAATAACAGCTCAGCCCAGTTTCATTAATACCTATGGTTGCACAACAGTTGCCATCAAATTATACTAGTAAATTTCAGCTAGAGCTGAAATAAGAAAGTTGCAATGCCAGGCTGGAAGAAGATGACAAGTATCACTGACACACAGTGTATTTGTGAATGATATTCACAACACAAAAATCTCAGATGGCCTTTTTAATGCCTTTGAGCTTGTGAGAGAATTGTGAGGGTTAGTGAATTGTTCTGCTACCATCTTTACTTTGACCCTTTTCAGGTATGCAGAGATTATCAAAACGATTAAACAAATTGAGAAGGAAGAATCTAGGAGCCTATAGCTGGACCAGGAGATGCACTTACCTTCCAGAGGATCTTTATTTAAGCCCAGCTGGCTAATAATGTATCGAGGGATGTCTGTTTTAATGCCCTGCCCCTCTTTAGCATGGCCTTCAGCTGCTTCCAAAAGATAGTAAAACTCTTCAGGATCAAATTCCTAGAAGAAAAATAATCACCATCATTCTCTCTGTAGAAACTGAAGTCTTAAAGCCTAACATAAAAACTTCCTTTGCTGCTTCTATTGCAAATATTTGACATTTCCCTTATTAAAAACAATACCTCTTTATTCTATTACTAGTAGTCTATTACTCTATTATGATTCTTATACAATGTAACATGCTGTAAGCAATGAAATTTCACACCATTATTGCAGAGCACTACTTTATAAGCATAGTAAGTTCTTTGCCCTCAAAACTTCCCATAATATTCAGAGTGAAATGACCTATAACCAGCAGCAATAAGATTTCACATGGAGAAGACTATCTCCCTGCAGCTGCTTACATATAAAAATCCACTGCTGAAATAAAGAAACTATGTAAATATATTGCTCTCCCCTTTTAATTCTAAACAAAATTTTGAAGTATTTTCAATCAATATATATGCACTACATTTTATGGAAAATACAATATAATAAACCACTAACTTTAGAATGAAGCCAAAATCATAAGTTGCTGAAAACAACATTTGAACTTCATTGATCAAATTGTTCCAAATCTAGAAATGAAACAACCTCCTTTGGGAACCAACTATATTACAACTACCATTTATACCATGCCTAAAAGGCAAGCCTCGAAGAGGAACAAAAATATAGAAACTCAAAACCCTGCCTATCCCCCACATCCCTTGGAAATACATTTATTTTACTACCTTCGTAGATTATAAAAATAGGAAAGCATTGAAAGGAACAAGGAAGTTTATTAAAAGGTTTGGTTTTTTTTTTTAAATAGACCATCTCTATCTACCGGTATGAATTAATACCAAAACATCACTTACATAGCCATTACATTCTTCAAGATGTTCATGCCAACCATAGATCACAACAGGTGCAATGGTTAATAGAGTGAGAGCCGGTCAGAGTCATGAAACACTGAGGTAACAAACCAGACTTTTTGCTGGAGTAAGTCAGTTCTGTCAAAAATATCTGCAGAAGCCAGGCAGACTGCTGAGCTAGTTAGCTTCCCTGCCAGTTGTTTCATGGCCTGCCATAACTCCATGGGGCTTTAGTCTGAGTGCTGGGTCACAAGGCTCCTGTTCTAGCTCCTCAGGCTACCCAGGACTTGGGAACTCAACATCCCAACCTGGAAGATAGCTTGAGAAATTAGGTTATCACGTTTCATTTCGGAAGCACCCAAACTGCTGTGGAGGAGTTGCAGTGTGTCTGAAATGAAATGTCTTTGGAATTTTCAGTCTTGTGGAAACAATCTTAGTTTTTCATTTGTCATTAAACAATTTTCATCATCTCCAGCCTACTCCAAAGGATTTACCACAAACCCATGAACTGCCCAAACTCTCTTATTTAGCTCAAAGTCTCAGGGTGCTGCATAACTGCCTAAAAATCTGAATAGAGTAACTAAGCACTATGTGCTGTTTTAGCCTTACTCTCCTCATCTGACATGCTGTCCCCAGTTGTATTTCTTATAAATTACTCCTTGACACTGAAGAACACAACAACATGATGACATGTGCCAAGACTTCCTATCTACCTTCACCATGAAATCATCATCATCTCCTTACCTGCTGCAGTGGCAGATACACAGCTTCTCCTCCACTTGCTAGTAAGTCAAGGTAATTTCAAAACAGATACTTTTAATCATATGACTATGTGTGTGTGTATATGTATATATCTATCTAAATATACACACACATATACACATACACACATGAAAATCATTAGAAGCAACAAATTTATTTTCTGATCTTTACTTCCAACTCAGTTTCATCTTCCATGTACAAACGGAGAAAATTCTTTGAATATTTGGCAGTAGCTCTTGGCACATACGAAACTGCAAAAGCTTTATTCATATGATTATCAAGTGAATAAAAACAGGAATTTGCATACCATGAACACCTGAGCCAAGATCACCATGAGAAATCTGACAGCATTACTGCATGGTATCTGAAACTTCTCATGACAAAAGTGCTGGATCTATTTCCCACAATGCTATGAACTTTCTTGCAGAGGCTGAAGTTTTCCATACCTAGTATCTATTTCAGACAGACATTCTAAAATACCAGCCAATATTATTCAAAAGTTTCCAGAGGGATGCTACGGAAAAACAACAATATTGTTTCTGTAAGATTACATGATTCCAGTGACGTTTACAGAGTAGGCTTAACACCTTCTTGCATGAGAAATGTATTGTTTTGTGACAGTATGCCTAAATTTGTTCAAGCTACCTGCTTCTGTAGAAACATACTGTGCAGAGCTGTTAACATTTGATTTTAAATCTCCTGAAGACCCCATCTGAAGTAAGAACACTCTAAGGAAGCTGTGCTGGCGTTCTCTGCAATTGCTGCTCTGAAACTCTCAACTAAGAGACACAGTCATCTCCTGGCCTTGCAACTCTGTCCTTCCACTCGCATCAGCAGGCCCAGCAAAAGGAGTGATACAGGATGCACACCAGCTCTGCTCGAAGCGTGATAAGGCAGACCAAGTAGCCTAGGATAAAAATCCCAGGGGCAGAAACTGGGAACTAAGTGAATGGAGATTTGGACTAGCTAGCTATAAAACCTAGCATTTAGGGAGAATGAGCTAATGGGTAAATAGGTCACCAAGAGAGAACCTGAACTAAAAAGCTGAAAGACAATGATGATGCTGGGAGCACAGGTAAGTGGGAGAGAGCCAGCAAGCATGGAAGGGAAGGACAAAGTATCATAAAGAAGCCTCAGTCTGTCAGCCCACAGGATGTATTTAGGGGCATTTTTTGATGTGTGATGATAGAGAAGGACACAGACCAGAGGGAAAACAAGACATTGTATGAGAAATTGGGTGAAGAGGTGGACAAAGATTATGTGAACCCTGGCAATGGAGCAGGGAAGATCACAGGAGATATGAAATGAGCATTTCAGGGTTCGGGGCAAAGGAATAACACAAGTTTGGATTCAATGGCAGAGGCAGGACATGCTGAGGCATTCTCTTCTCTAAAGCTTGCCTTTTTTTTTTTTCTTAAACATCTCTTTCATGCTGATTCAGAACACATACCTTATTTTAGATTCCTTCTGAACTGCAAATCATGAACAAACTGCAACTGGGAACACTGAGACATGGTGTTTCCAAAACAAAACAGAGGCAGCTCTCAAAATGCCTGTGGCTGAACAAGCCAGGTTGTGGATTAACTGTGCCACAGATGAAGAGACATAGCACAGAACCAAAATCAGGTTGGAAAGACTTACTAGCTCAGATTCAGTGGCATGCAAATGCAGTTATGACACTTTCAGGCATAGCTTGAGTCTAGCAGCAGGTTAGTGGCTCCCACGTAAGTCGTGCCAGCCTCAAATAGCTGTATGCAGCATCAACACTGTGATCCTGGTATTGGCAAGCATAGTGGCTCAACAAAGTCAGCTCAGGCTGCCTGCCAGGCCTGTTGGGCTCAGGCTGGCTCTTACATGGTATTTGGGTGTCTATACCGATCTCCTGAGTACACTGTGTTCTGCAAGGGTTTATTAGTTCCATTGAACAACTGAAGCACATTGGCTGTGTGTGTAGGAGCAACTTCCCACACCTGAGCCATCCCAGCTCCCACAGCATGGGCAGGCAAAGCAGAAACACACCCATATGGCCTTGCACAAGCTATCCCTGTCTGGCAATGTCAGTGCTATGCTCATGCATAAACAAATTAACTCTTCTGCTCCTTCTGGTCCCCAGTATAATTCCGACTATCTGTATATCCAGATATCCTAATCTCTCTGCTGCTGTTACCCCCAGAGCAGGTACTGCAGAGCTGACTGCAAGCTGCTTATAGCTCTGGCAGCTGTTGAGTGAAACAAAATTATGAAACTTGCAAGAACAACAACAACAACAGGAAAACCACCAGGCAATTATGATTCCAGAACAGTCTTCTCAAGGAATAGCAAAGTCTAACAAAACAACAGAAAAACCCAGCTGGTTTTGGTGGCGCTTCCTCAGCTGATGAAAGGGATTCTATAATATAGTATTTGCAGTAGCAGGGAACCAAACACAACTGCAGGAGGTCCCTGCCAGTCCCATGTTCCTGAAATAAAAGCAGAAAGGATCCCACCAACAATGAAACCCTACCCCATTGTTTGGCATGTTTCAAAAAACAACTGTAAAGGGCCTTGAACACTAAGCCAGAAACCTTCCTACACTAGCAAGTGAAAAACCTACTTAATAGTAAGCATGACCTTACCAGGCATTCCAGTAAGCGAGCAGGACGAGCAATAACTATCAGGATTTTTCGGACAAGCTGCTTAATAAATGCCATTTCTCCACTCTCTGATCGCTCTTGAGCCTAAAAGATAAAAATAAAGTGATAATAAAACAAACCGCATTTGATGCACTACTCGGGAAAGTATACCTAATATTTGGACACCTTTGAGGGTTTGAAGCATGTACTTGAGACAAACAGCGCGTCAATTTCAAGATGCCAGCAGAAGTAACAAGGATTTGAGCAACGTTGTAATGCTGTAATTTCAAAGTAATCCCATCTGTACAATTCTAACACTGTAACAACAAAATAAAAGTGCCTACAATGGACATAAATACCTACTTCTATTTTTTTTTTTAAACTTACACAATATTATTAGCTTCTGTTTTGCAAAAGGGACTACATTTCAATACAACATACATCTCTCTACTTGTACAGTTGTGTCTCAATTTGTTAAGACTTTTAGGATTAAATGAAAACTGACCTATGTAATACTAATAAACATAAGCAACGTCCATGCCAAATTGATACTTATTTCCTATGGTCACATGTCATACTAAAATGACAATTTTATATATATATCTAAACACATATATATATATATCTAAACACATATATATATATATCTAAACACATATATATATATATCTAAACACATATATATATATATAAACTATACTTGCAGAGAGGCTGCATATAAAGGCACATGTAGAAAGGAAGACAAAGAAAAATTGAGTTCTACAAAGATTACAAAGGGTGGAAAATGCTATAAAAGAATACATACAGAAAAAATACTTTTGGAGGGTTTGATAACATTTGCACAATGGTCTGAACTGCATTTCGAATTTCTTTCAAATGTTCCCCTCTAAGAACAAATTATATAATTTAATGATGCTAACAAATGCAAAGAAACGATAACATTCTCCTCCTGATTAAAATATACTAATAGCCCTTCACTCAAATATCAAAGCGGTGTTTTTGTTCTAAATAGTAGAAACTGTAGTCTTAAGTTTTTTATCATCTCTTGCTTATTCAAAACCACAAAGAGAATTAAGAAACTAACATTTAAAAAGTGATTAATATGGCCAAATAAGTACTTTTCATATAATATATATCTTACATTTTTTGAAGTTAAAAAACCTTATGAAAATATGAAGCTACATATTGCTCTCAGTATAAGCACTACAATTTTAAAAACCACCAAATATCTGAGAAGAACTAATCCGTGAAGTCTAAAGAAGGAAAAAAGAAAAACCTTTTGTAAACAAAACACCTCCTATTTTAATCACCAGCAAAATTTAAAGCACCTTTGTACAGTTTTGTGAACACTCAGGCGCATATCTGAACAAAAAGCTCACTACATGAAGCAGGAAAGCATTCAGGTCCACTTGACCTTAGAATTATAAAAACGCTGGTTGAACCAAGCTGCTCAAACCTCAAGGGAGTCTTCCCCTGGTTATGCAAAGTAATTGCAACATGCCAAGTAGCAGTAGGAGATGCAGCTTTCTACTTGTCATAGTTTCAGCTGGGATAGAGTTAATTTTCTTTCTAATAGCTAATATAGTGCTGTGTTTTGGATTTTAGTATGAGAATAATGTTGATAACACACTGATGTTTTAGTTATTGCTCACTAATGTTTACACTAGTCAAGGAGTTTCCAGCCTCCCATCCTCTGCCAGGCACACAAGGAGCTGGGAGGGGGCACAGCCAGGACAGCTGACCCCGACTGGCCAAAGAAATATTCCATACCATATGTTGTCATGCTTAGCACATAAAGTGGGGGAGTTGGCCGGGGGGGCAGAGATCACTGCTCAGGGACTGGCCGGGCATCAGTCAGCGGGTGGTGAGCTTTGTGCATCACTTCTTTTGTACATTCTTTTATCATTATTATTTTCTCTCCCTCTGCTGTCCTATTAAACTGTCTTTATCTCAACCTATGGGTTTTACTCCCCCACCTCCACCCCCAATTCTCTCCCCATCCCACCAGGGGTGGGGAGGGTGAGCGAGCGGCTGTGTGGTGCTTAGTTGCCGACTGGGGTAAACCACCACACTACTGAACATTGCAGCTGGGAATTGACAACAAGTTAATCACATGAATTCAAAGCACAACTGAGTGCCCAAGTTGTGCAAAGAGAAAGTTTTCTTACTGTCATATTATGCTATTAGCAGGTATTATGCAGTTGACTAAAAGTTTGAATGTTTTAAGGTATTACATTTTTGCAGAACAGGAAATTTTTACATAATAAAGAACTGGTATCATAGAAAGTGACAAAATGAGTGTTTTGGTGTTTTTTTTAAGAACGCACTGCTTTATATGCAGATTGGAGAATAACTTGCTAAAGTGGTTTTTTTTAGTGGTTTGTCTGGGGGGGGGACGTTAAGTGAATGAGTAAACGTGTACTCTAAACTCTACTTACTGTGTAGCCATTTTAAAGGGATATATTGTTAACAGTGATTAACAGTGTTAACAGTGGTTCAGTGAATCTTAGCTTAGACATGTTTCCTTATATTCTGACATTATCACTAGCATAACATAATTTATAGTCAGATATCTCCAGTTAACTGGCCAACCCTGCCTGCACTTTGGCATCATAAAAATGTGAGTATTTCACAAGAAGGTCACTAGTTCAAACTTCCTTTTGATTAGTAAGCAAGCTCTATGTATTTTCTCTGTTTAAAAAATAGGGTTTCAATAATCCACAAATAAATAATTGATGTCTTAAGTTTTGCATTGCTTTATGAAGAGAAAAAGTTCAAAACACAGTAGTTGCAGAAAACCTATTTACTGAATAGAAGTTAACAAAAAAAGCAGCATAGGAAAAAAAAAATTCAACCAAAACCTTTAGCAACTGCTCCTGCATTCAAAAGAAAGCAGAAGAAAAGACATAAACTAAGATAGGCATGGTATCTTAACATCTCAGCTGGAAAATTTCAAGTCAGTATCAAATCTGCTGGTCTACCACATTAACTTTGGCTCATAATGTGCTATCAAATCCCACACAAACAAATGGGTACACTGCATGCTGTACTCATTGTTGTAAAAATGATATATTCATAAACTGCAGTGACTTATGTCATAGTGCATTTATTTTGTCAAGTTCTAAGTTATTCTTAATTCATTTAGCTGATAATTCTATGGAAGTTTCAATGCTTTTAGAAATTACGTTATTTCTGTTAATAAACAGTTTAATTATTTAAAAAAATATTATAAATATTTAAATAATTAAATAACCTCTAGCTAATGGAAAGCTAAGGGTTGCCGTCTGCTTTCTCAAAACAGCAGGCAATTAGTAGGGCTGATAAAGTGGAAAGTGTGTATGTTTCCTCATTTATCCACAGTAAATGGAATAGCAAGCCTCCTCATTTAGGGCTTATGCACACACTTCTGTAAGCAATTTATAACTTGCACTGCATGACAAAATGCTGTTGTTTCTGAAATCTTTACAACCCATCTATTCCAGACTAGTACACTAGGATGCCTTATAGTCATTTTAGTGATCATTATGGAGACTAAAACTGCTATGAATACCACTTTGACAATTATCTGAGTGAACAGTCAGGATTATTTCAAGACAACAACTCTTCGGCAAACAGATTTAAACAATTTTTCAAGCAAACATAACAGTAGTCTCATGACTCATACCTCCTGTAGCAATTTGTCTAATTTCTGCTGTAATTCAAGGAAGTATCGTGACGTGATAAGGCCCTGGTGGGATTTATCCAAACAATCTCGAGCCAGTTCTGTGATCTGATGGTGGGTAAAACTGAGTACTCCATCTGCCAGGGGAAGGACGTTCTCTGGAGAATGATTTGTTATAATGTCCCGAAGCCTCTCTTCCATCTGAGCTGTGGCCTATAGACAAATAGACACACAATACATTAAATCAGCTTTACATGAAACTAACAGCCTCAAAGCTTATTTCTGATTCTGCAACACTTCTGTACTGCCTAAGAAGTTACCTAGCTGGAATGCATGAAATGACTGAAGCAAAAAAGCAAGCAAACAGAAAGGCAAAGTGACAGGTGACGTTTCCCCACGTTACCAGTCCAGAAAAACAACAGCCTTACTGTTCTACTACACAGATCCTCCCCTTTGTCTGCCACTGGTGATTAACTGTGCGCTGATCTTGTGATGATCACTAAACACAACTAAAGGAACACCCATGACTGTAAAACTTTAAGTCCAAGTCAAAATAATAAAAAAAAGAAAACTCATGGGGGTCTACTTTGTTCTGCTAAAACTGCAGATACTACAGAGCAGAATATCTTCCTTCCTTTCATACAGGTTATACCATGAAAATATTTCACTAGGCAGAGTTTGAATGAACATTGACTGATTAAAAGCACCACAGGCTCACAGGTCCTGCCGGATGTGTCTGCAGGTTGCCAGATGCATCTGTTTTACAGAAGTAACTGTCTGGTTCTCACAAAACTGCAGATGCTTAAAACAACCTTAAAGATATTTTTATTATTAAAATTAAAAGTAATCCCACACCTCTTAGTTCATATCTCAAACACTGAAATGAGTGGGTCATTCCACACTTCAGATTGCTGCTCAATCGCTCTGCAAATCCTGACAAATCTCTCTTCATATTTCTATGAAGAAATATAAAGAAATTTCTTCTATTTTTTAGGCACTTTTTGGAACACTATCAGCTTTACCTTATTTTATTTTCCAGGGATCATCAAAATCCTAGGAGCAACCGAGAGCGTAGTGCTCCAAGCTACACACCTGCACCTAGGAACTCATTTGTGTCTCAGACCTCTGGACACAACAGCAACGTGTCCTCATTTGGTATCTCATAGTCAAACCCCCATAACTGTGTCCTGATCTTCACAATTAAAATGAGTATGTAATGAGTGTTTGGGAAAAGGAATAAATGCCACTAAAGGAAGGAATTTACAGGTATATCAGCAGATCCTGCACAAGACTTAGCAACAGAAACTATTTTTGGTTTACTAATTCAGTATACATTTGCCCCAAGTACACACCACCTATTGACATCAAATGTAGCATCCATTTCCAATCAGCAGAATATATTACCAGAATGATTCATTTCAAAACCAGTTCAGCAGCTCTGCCAAATGAATGTCCAGTTCTCAGCAGGGATTTTCTTTACTGTGATTTTATCTTTGTAATAAGAGCTTGGTGATGCTTTATGAAAGCCATTACAGGGTTGGATCATTAGTTCCAATAACAAAAACACCACTTACTTAGAACCTATGTAGCCTATCAATTTAGATACTGGGTATCTTAAATATAATTCATTACCTTTGGGAACCTTTCTTTGTAGACATGGTTCATCATAATTATTTCATTGTCACAGCAGGCAGGAGAACGTCCAGGGCTGCAAGCAAAGCAAATTATCCCTTTAAACTTGTCTCAGCATGAAGTACAATTAGTTACTATATTACATAGTTTATTCGCAACAAAAAGTCAACATAGGCTTCACTGGAAAGGTACATTCTCTCATCAGCAATACACTTGGTTCCTTTCTGCTATTTCTGACCAGGATCTAAAGATTATTTCATGTGCTTGACATCTAACTGCTAACTACGTTATTTTCTTAGTTTGTAACTCCAGGATATAGGCAGTTTTGCAACACTTGTGAACATCACTTTTTTCTCAGAAGGGCAACAGAGATGTATTTAACTGTTAATTATGGCTATACCTGCCCCTTTGAAGGTTAAGTACAATGAAAATAGCAAGACCTGACCAAGAACTCTGTTAGCTGCAAGTGAAAAAGTTGAGAAGAATGAGTCTTCTTTTAATCTTTTTTTTAAACAGATCATTAAAAAAAAAATCAAACCAATCAATTTTCTATGTGACCAGCAGATAAAGGCAGCAGCTTCCTACAAATAATGCATATATATGGCATGAGTTCCATCAATGTTGAGGCCCTGTGCCTGTAAGAAAAGCACGGGGCTGGCAGGAAAATAATCCATAAAAGGTACCCATGTCCTCAGCCTAACTACAAAACTGCTTTTTGCTATCATGAGCCTCATTGTCCGTTATAAACTCATTTGAAAAATCTCCATCTGATTTTCCTGGGTTGGTGACACTGGCCCATTCAGCCTGGTCTAAAAGATGCAGAGTAGGAAAAAGACCCCACAAACGGGATGCTATCCTCTAGGAGTGACTTTATCGTAACATGTACATAGGGGTTTCTTGCATGAGCAGAAGAACTGGCTTTTGGCTTTCTAAAAGGGCAAAAATGAACACTAAAATTTGTCCCAAGGTACCACAACAGTGGGCCCTTTATCTGATATGGACAATCTGCTAGGGACATCCACAGGCAAATCCACTGACGACAGGGTAGGTACATAATTTAATCACAACACTTTTACAGCATAATCCCCTTTCTGAAAATGCTTGGCTCTTGGATTTTCCCCCTGGAGCATTTGTACACATTCTGCGAGTTCAAAAGGAAGATTCTAATTTTTTTATGTGTTAAAAGCATAACAGAAATTGAAAAAAATTAAAGGTGTGGCAATAAATACAATATAGTTTCAATGTGTAATCTTCTAATGAAGAAATGGGATTTTTTTCTTAGTAATTGTCATGCAGTTTCATGTAGGTAGCAACTACATTTGTTACAATAGTCTACACAGAGTTTAAAATAAAATAATCAAAAACCAGAGTTAAAATATATTGCACTAAAAAACTCAATCCTTAAGATGCGTATACACATGAAACTATTTTTAAACTTTTGAAAGGATCAATATGACAATTAGAAATATAATACTTCCTTTTTTTTCCTTCCAGTTCTTGAAAACTTACCCATAAAATTCATCTGCATTTTCCAAACCTAAATTATTCTGACAGTTTAGAACTGAACTTGGATAAAACACACCTCACACAAACGGCCACTGCAAATGAAAGGCAGAGGCCTAGTCTTTCAGAAACAAGAATATGAAGTTCATCTTAGTTAAAGAAAATAAATGAATGCATACCCCCCCCGCCTGCCCCTTTGTTCTTTATCATGTTTCTTTCCATATAGTCCTGGAAAGAAATGTGATAAAGATAGTTCAGATAGGATATAAGTACATTTTGAATTAGCTTTGCAAATAAAGACTTTCTTTTGTGAACAGTTTGAACTCTGGAAGAGAACCAGTGCTACAGTCAGATCAATGACGACTAGCTCATCAAGACAGTTCGTACAGGTTAGTTGCCTTCATTAAGGCCTAGCTTACAACGTTAACCACTGAAGGAAGCCATGATCAAAACCAGGAGCAAGAATTTAAAAGGGCTATTTGTAATTCAGCCTCAGATGCATACTTCTTGTATTATACTTCATTAATTTCAAAAATAACGAATGCCCCCAGCGTACAAACCCATGATGCTCCAGGATATGTGAATTCAGATCCAACCCCTACTTAGAGATAGACAAACTCACCTGAGACTTCGGGACCGAGGGCGCATTGCAGTGGTCCTGCACCTGTTATCAGTGGCAATGCTCTCAGTGGTACAGAAATGTTTAGACAAAAAATGTAGTTCATCAGGTGTTGGTTGGTATGGTAACTGGTGTAGCTTCTCTTGAGATGAGCAGGATGACTACAAAAGAAGAGCAGAACACAAGCTTCTATCAGAGTGAAAAAACATTTTCAAGACCATATTCAGTGCTCATGAATAAAGCCATTTAATTTAAAAATTACAGTTACTGTTTCCCATGTCTGACTACCAATTTAAAGAAGAAAATAAACAATTAGTCTCAACTTAATGAGCTAAATATACAGTAAGTATAAAAAAAACCTCCTTCAGACCCAGAAGAAAGAGCTGTTGCATTTCAAAAGTTCACATTTCCTCTAAGGCAAAGATGACATCTAATGTCAATAACACACACCAATATGTAAGAACAGTTAAAATGGGGTCTGCTGAAAATTAAATCAAAATAATGTGAAAGCACTTAATACATTTATCAAGACAGGTTCTATGGCTGGCAAAAGTGAAAGGGATTACACTCAAACCATTCACCTAGTATAAAACTGGAAGATACAGACAGGTATGAAATTGGAAGTGCTACCACAATAACTAGCCTTGCAAAATTGCATGTATACACACAGCAGTGCACTACATACAGCACTACATACAGCAGTGCAGATGATCGCACCATCATATTTTAGTGTCTTTTGTATAGCACAGCTACCTGAGACACACTAAATGTTTGGAGGTCGAATTTTGAAACTACTTCCCTGAGCCTGGATTTGATGTCATTGTAAAGAACATGTACATAGTTTAATGCATTAACAGCCAGCCTTGCTAATCTGGACTGATGAGTGTAGACAGAGAAATGCTCTACTGTTTCTGGTACCAAAACTAGTTTCCAAGATAGCTCATTCACAAATATCCTTGTATGACTGCACAAAGCTGCCTGGTACCATGCAGACATTCCCTTTATTTTACCTGCAAAGGAGAAGTCATCCAAAACCCTGTACATCTTTCTGGAGCTCTTCAGTCTCCAGCTGGCTTTTTCAAGAAAATTATTTTCTTCAATCTTCATGTGCACATTACTGTTCTTATCTGTCTTCTCATATAGGACAGCAAGGCCCCTGCCTGACTGCTCTTTTATTGGCAGCCAATACAGTAAGAGCTTCTTTGCTACATGACCCTTAGTGAGGGAAATCAATAAACTTTTGTACTGTACAAACATTGCCCTACATTGCTACAGTCAGCAGATAATATCCAGGCTGGTAAGCACAGAAACTAGACAGTCTTCATAATTTCCTGGCAACTTGCGTGGTAAAGGCTGAATATATCCTAATTCCTAGGAACCCAAGAAAAGATTACTTATCACACTAGATCTCATGAAGTCATCTCTTAAAAGCAGACAAGAAGAAAACCCACTGCTGGGAAAGGTTAACTTGCGCAGCACTGGTCTACGTGGGAAGGCTGCATCACATCAGAATAAGTTACTGACAGCAAGATTGCATTACCTTGCTTTGCTGCAGGCTAGGAAGCATGCACGCCAAGAATTTACCACAGTTCACATGATGGGTCGTATCTTGTTGAGTCACAGTAACTCATTTATGAAATTCAGCCTTAGCCCATTACCATGCATAATTCAGCACACAGCATAGGTAAGTTCTTTTTTACCTCACGCTATGGCAGCTAGTTGCAGTTAACCTTGCGGTGTATTTCCTATAGCCACGCTCCGTAAGATAAAAGATACTCTAGCACAGGGAGATTTCCCAATACAGACCGTCACGGATGGCTATTTCTATAAAATCAATCTCTACCTCTTTGGCTTCAGGGGATTCTGGCAAGATCAGGAGGACAATAGCCAATACCACACTCTTCCTCATATAAGGTGTCACAGAGTCTAGATCCAACAGGATTAAAATGAGAATATTCCTTTTGCTAATAACTCTGTTTTATCAGGACCATTACAGAGTGCATTTTCTTGGAGGTCTGAATTCTGATCTCTGTACAAATCCAAATTCTCACAGCAAAACTCTTAAAAAATTAGGTCTCCTGGCATTCTAGAATAGCTGCTCCAAAAATCACATAAGATTTAACATATTTTTAATATGTACAACCACAGTGCATCATGGCAACATAAACTGTTCTTCCAACATAGAAAGGCAAATTTGCAGCCAATACCAGCTAATGCAACCCCAAAGTCTCTTTCCTCATCTCCTTATCCTATTTCCCTATCCAAATAAGCTTCCAACAATATAATCTACTGGCAAAAATATGCAACTGAGTATTCTCTCACTTTATCATTTTTATAGGCTTGCTATCCTAGAAGACACACAGTCGTCTGCACTGCATCTCATAACTGGCAAGATCTGATCCAACTTTGCCAGCATATGACATACCAGGAGTTTCTTCTTAATCAAATAATCTTAGCAGGAGATATTTTCATTTAATTTCAACTTTGTTGTGAGAACTGGTATATGTGGTACTTATACCACTTCTAAACCCAGAACCTTCCATTAAATCAGTAATTCCATCAATCTCTTCACTTTCAATATTAAAAAAAGAAAAAACAGGCTAACAAGAAATGGTGAGCTACACTCACCGGAACATAACAATGATTACCACAGACCCTTCTGCCCCTGCCTTTACTTTCAGTTGCTTGTAAAGATCAAAGTTGTGCTCTACTGTGATGTGTAAAAACTGTTTCTGGTCTCCAGTTGACACATCTCTGGACTAATGTGAATCTTAATTTATACAGCACTGAAAAGGGAGCATTCTGTATGTACACTTAGGCTATTGTGTGTGAAGCGGTCTCTCATTGCCATGTAAGAATTTGGAATAATGTGGAGGAGGAGGTTGCACAGTGCTAGCTGGTATGTGAAACCAATTAGATGGGCACACTTCCAGTTTTCATCTTCTGATTCACATATATTGTCCAGTGGGTAAGAAAACAAAGTGAAAAGCATCTCTACTAAGAAGCAAAGAAACAGTGCCTAGATTTAAAATTCAGAGGTTGTCTCAGTGCTTTTGCAGGGCTCATCAGCAGTAGAGGAGTCTTGGCGCGGGGGACACACACCTAACCATAAGAAATACATGGCATGAATTCTCTACTGCTGGTTTCTTCAACAAAATTCAAACTTATTTATTGGAAGAACGGGTTTCTTTCCACAAGTCAGAAACTGTTTGTTCAACGCCAGGAAAGACATCTATTTTAATATTTATACGATGTGGTCTAGTCAGGAAATATCAAGGGAGAACTCAACAACAGTCTATTACAGAAGTTAAGATATCTAAGTCCACAAACAACGGTGCTGTATTTTTTCATAAGGAATACAAAAATGATGTAAAACTGCTCCACACTCCAGCATGCATACAGTAGTTAGTAAACTTAAGTGAGGAAGAAGTATATGAACTAGAATTTCCATTTTAAAATTGAAGATGTCAAAGAAAAAGTATATGAGTATGGACTGAAAATTAAAACTGTGTTCTGATATATCTCTGACACAGCTTTTCATTTCCTTTCTTGCACAAGCCTGTTTCTTGTAACAATGATGGGGTTGCTATGGCAATTAGTTATTATCTGACATAACCTCCTTTACATCAATATCTTTTAAGTGAAGAGCACAGCATATTTGATCTAGTTCCAACAAGAGGTGTACAAACATGCACTATGGAAAGTGGTTAGGGAATCCATTTGCTTGGCAAAAGTAAGATCTACACAGGAAGGAAAGCAGAGGTCAAAAATCAGTGCTGCCGAGGAACAGTTCTTAAGATACATGAAATCCCTCAACCTGGTTTGAAGTCAGCAAGAATTGACCTGACTTTCCAGAAGCCTTTCTGAACAAAAATAAAATAAGAGTTGATCATAACATAAAATGGTCACGTTTCATCAGTGTACAGCATGTGGAACTCAACTATTTCACAAGAGAAACAGAACACACCCAGGGGAAGAGAAAAGTTACTTAAATTGTAAAAGAAACATTTTTTTAAAAAATCAGGTATCAAGTGTCTAGTAATATGTATCATTCATAAAACAGTACTTTTGTTAATGATACAACTCTAATAGTAAAAAACAAGCCTAAAGATACAAAACAATTTTTGAAGGGTCATAGTTGGATCTATAAGGACCAAGCCCTTTACTGCAGAAGATGTAATGTAATATCAAAATGCCAACTCTTTGCCATTTCCAAAGCAGGCTTCCTCCACAGCTCTATCTCCTCAGTCTCAGGTGCGACTATCACAACAGACACCTTAGTTCCAGGTCATAACATGACCCAGTACTTCCTCTCCAGTACAGAGGTGTGCAAGATGTGCAGAAGTACAGATTCGTACTTCTCCCGCTGCCTAGCTCCTAAGTATTGAAGCAGGATCTCATGCACTGCCATGGTGCACGTCATGAGTCAGGCGGTACACGCATGGCAGGGGGGTTGATACAAGATCACATCATAAGGATTGCTCTAACAGGCAAAAATTAACAAATTAGACTTATATCTACCCTATTATGTATCCCAAAGTATTCTTCTATTTTAATTATAGCCATCTAAAATGCTAAATATCTAACCTATTATCATGCACTAACATCTCACTATTGCCAAAGAAAAGACAGGCAAATGCATGATTCACCCCATCTTAAGATAGCAGTCTAACCTAGGATGCATGAATCATGTCATAAAGTGGTTTCTCATTCTTGTCGTTATCAAGGCTTGATCTTAAGACTTGATACCTACCTACCATACGGTTAAAATAAGGCAGTATGTCTCCCCTCCCACTGCCCCACAGATCAAAAGGGGACAGTTAAAAGACTACTCACTGCCAGAAAATATCGCTAAGCAAAGCACACATTGCTTAAAGTCTTCTTCTATTTCAGTGAAGTAAAGAAGTTTTGTATCCCATATTAATTCAAAGTCTATCAACAGTAACAAAACTGACATCGCCTTCTCCTAAGAGAAGCACACTACACTTGAGAAGATACAGCATGTAATAGAAATCTATCAGCACAGCAAAGTGGATACTTACAGAAACAGTTGAGCTGGGTGTATTTGTACCATAGCCAGAAGAAGGGAGAGAAGCCAAAGACCAGCGGCGACCATCAGTCCTGTTGTAAAACCAAGGTTAGACAAATAAACACTGCAGTATCCTAATACAGAAACATCTGTGGAAGTATTACTGTGTAAAAGTGCATTCCAAAAGCATGATACAAACAGGGTTTTTAATAAAGAGTAAACTTTCACAGGGGACCACAATAAAAAAGCATTCAGCAAGGATGACTTACACTTAGATTTTTTTTTTTTTTTTAGTGTGTTCTTCTAGTTAAAAATCTATGAGATGAAACAAGCAGAAAGTGAATGAACAGCTCCACAGAATTGGTGTCTTACTAATACACATAGCAATGGACCACAGGGAGTCTTCACAACTCTCAGGTCAATCAGATGAAAATTAACGAGAAGCAAATCAAAAACTTGTGAACAAATGCAAACCACAATGCTCTGAACTACAGAATAACGACCACAGTCTGCTTGAAACACAAGGGTAGTGCTTTCTTAAGTGACATCAGTACAGGATACCAGCAAACTAGCATGGTAATGTCGTAAGGTCAAATAACTGCAAAGAATGGTAAAGTAAGAACAAACTTGTTAGATGTTAGATATGTAAATCAGGAAAAACAATTTTGCAGCAAAAATCATGCTCACTCAGAATAATAATAAAAAATCATAACCGAAACCAATTTCTGTTCTTCACCACTTGAGGTGAGCTACACACAGACAACATGGAACTTGAACATTCAAAGTGACAAACCAAAAAACAACTATGGGAGCCGTGTTTGGATTTTTGAGGAGGTAACATTTACCTGTCATTTCGGTGCCCATGACTGGAGTACAATTGTATCAAATATGTTAAAAAAAGCAAAATAATATATAAATAACAAAACAGGACAAGTTTTTATTAACAAACAGTATGACATTGGGGGAAAGGCTAAAGCAGAATTGAAGCTCTGTTTTACAGCCAGTACAAAGACCATCTCTCCAGTCTGATTTACATAAAAAGTGTAATTCCATAAAGGAGAACTGAAGTCATGCCAAATTAGGAACCTTAAACCTCTTGATGCAGCTTCTCTACCCTTCAAGCTAGCCGTCTAAAAAACCTCTTACTTCTGTCCATTCTAA
Organism: Mycteria americana; assembly: GCF_035582795.1. NCBI lineage: Eukaryota > Metazoa > Chordata > Aves > Ciconiiformes > Ciconiidae > Mycteria > Mycteria americana. The sequence continues at coordinate 17,250,198 of NC_134396.1, read as the reverse complement.
TGCCTTATTTCCTACTCCCATTTATCCACCCACAAGCTACAACCCAAGTCTCTGGGACTTTGAATACATACAGTGTGAGAAAAGTACAGTACATAATTAGTATTAAAATATAAAGAGGATATGTGCTAGAGGGACTGCTGACTGTATCAAAGACTAAACTCTGGAAAAAAATTCCTCCTCCATAATTTTGTTTTTAATTCATTAATTCTCCTCCCTTCTCCCCTTCCCCCAGGTACGCATGAGCTACCTCCAAATGAATGAACAATTCCAAAAGGAGTTTTCTCTTCATTTTGGCTCAGCTGCGCAAGCTAAATATGTTCACAGTTGGAAGAACAAGAACTTGGAAGGTATTTAAATATAGGTAAAACCCATATAGTCTGCAGCTGTGAGACAGAAAGTATTTCCTTACTGAATAACTCATATTGAACAGGATTCCTGCACCACACAGCAATTTGCACACAGAAGAGCCATTGAGGGTGGGGATGGGATATCACAGAAAGTTATCTGGGAAGCAAAGGTGGGAAAATAGGAAACATCCATAGGCGAAGAAGGGAAAAAAGCGTAGCAAGCCTCTACAGCATTTTGCCCTGGACTCTCATACACCGCTCGTCCCTACCCTACAGTGTGGTCCTCCTACCCACTTCCCAGAAGCTCTGGCAAGCAGAATCTGTCACCTACCCATGGGCCTGTAGATGCCGGACTTGTATGTACCAGCAGAAGAGGCCTAAGCAGTGGCTACCAGATGCGCAGGCTATTCCCAGGCATTGATCTCCTCACAAGCTGTGGGCAGAGGAAGATGACACTCCTGCTCCTTGCCAAGGAGCCTGGGGAAGGCTGCCTCTAGCCCAGCGCACTGGCTGGCAGCATGGCAGGGGGCCACCTTCCCGCTGCAGCTCCTTTAGCTGCTGCCGCTGTGCAGCGTGGCTGGCAGCTGATGAGTAATGGCTATGCTGGTAAGTCCTCCTTTCCCACAGGAGGCTTCAAACCCATTTCCTTTGCCTTTCCCTCCCCTCCTCACACTTCCCCAGCTTTCTGGTATCCCCACTGACTGGGGGGCAGTAGATGGAAAAGGAATATCCATACACCTATATCACCTCACCTCTGCTCCTTCAACCTGCTCTATCACACACACTGTCCTTCCCTTCCTTTGTATCATCATTAAATTTACAAAACGTAACAGAAAAGGCATAGACAGAAGTCTGAGAACTCTCATTAACCACAGGTCATTTTAGTACCAAAATGCATCCTACCACAGGTTATATGAAGACAACCACAACACACACACCAAATTCATAAGAAAATTTTACATTAACACTGACTTAGACTTCAGTGTCATCAATTGAGCATTTTCACTATAAACATAGAACAAAATCAATTTCCACAGAAAATTGCTCTGAACAAGTTTCTTGAATCCCACCAAAGTGGTGAAATATTTTGAAATCACAGAAACTTCTTGGGTTAGCATTCCTCTAATTAAATAATTTATTTAGAGCCCATTACAGGGCTCTAAAAATTGTCAAAATCCAAATGAAACACTGGTAAACAAATTCATTTTTTTTCTCCCACATTTCATGGTTTGCAAAAACATACTGATTTAAACTTTCTGTTGATTACGGGTGGGAAAGGAAACCTACTTCCTGCCTGCTGTATTTTTAAGTAATGCTCAGTGTTTCACATCTGCTTTTTCCATTACAAGCTATTTCTGGATTTAATGTATCTTTCTAAAAATATGCTCACAGACAAATGTAATCTATGAAGAAATAGCCTTCTTTTTTTTTAAAGATACTATGAAGAGGAAGTAGATTCAAAAGAAATACTTAACTTGCTTAAGCTTGATTTAAAAAGTGACACCATATGCTATCAGAAAGATTGACAAGATCTACTGTCACAGATGAATTAGGTTCCGATAAAAGGAACACACAAGTAAAGTCTCCTGTCCTTTGCAGCTTTTAAAAAGAGTTAAGCCATTTCTTTGCACTTACTTTTGAGAGCTTGTGTGTGCTACTTTACTGACCTCCCAAAATAGAGGAAGTAAAACTATAGCAGCAAGAGCTGTTTCATTGCAAATGCAATAGTTACATGCCTGGCACTACTTAATGACAAAGCCACGGCATTCCAATTTCATTTTTTGTACATATAGTCTTGGGTCAACATATAAACTCTGCCTATCCTCCCAGGCTTAGAGTTAATGAACATATTATTTGAGGTAGGCTGGCAAGGCATTAAGTGATAGGGAACCACATTGGCAGGAACAGGCAGTCTCCCATGACATGCTATCAACTTTGGTTACGGTTCATTTAATAATAATTTACTTCATAGATCACTTCAAATTCACTTTAGATCTTAAAAAATTCTACTAGCATTAATTAATCCTCACAACAGTCCTATGACAGAGCTGACTGTCTCAGAGGTAAAGATAGCGAAACAGAGCAAGGTCAGGTATTAAAGGTATGGTGACAGTATTGCTGCTGCCAGTAAAATCAGGCCCTGAACTCAGGATCTCTATAATAGTGCTCTTATAAGTGATGCACTTCTTACATTGTTAAGAAAAAAAATAAGAAAAAACCTAGATGTAGCTTAAAATTTCCCCATATCTCAATGGATGAGGAGATAAGTGTCTAAATTGGATCCATTACAATTAAGTCATTAATTTATTTTTTTTTTTAATTCAAAAAGGTATGATTGCATTGTATCAATCATCCAGTACAGCTTTGTTGCAACTGAGGTTTAGGAGAGTTTACATAAGCAAGATAACACTTGTCATTCTAAGTGATAAACTTGACAGATGTATTTGCAATCATCTTTTAATACCTGGGTCCAACAACATTTCCTCTATGCAAAATGCATGCTGCATACTACAAACAACCTCTTACCTTCGTGCAAAAGAAAAGTGGGCTGAGGCACTGGGAGAGAAATTCCTAGGGCTATCTTGAGGACTGTTTCCTGTTGGGGGAGATACACAAAAAAAATAATTACTAGGGTGAAAAAAAAAAAAAAAAAAAAAAAAAAACCGAAAACAAAAAAACCCACCCACTAAAAAACATTCAGACATACTAATCCAAGTGTTTCCAGGCAGGTTAGAAACTAATTTCAGAATTTCTTCTCTCACAGTCTCTGAGAAAATAAACTCTGAAATAATCTCATTTCAGCTCAGATTTCATTTATATTTTATTTTTAGTTACTGGATTTTATAATGCATAGAAAACCCTCTATTTAGCCCTTTAATTTAAGAATTCTTAAATTAATTTGAGAATTAAATTTTAAAAACCCCAGTATATTAGCTGGAAAGAAACATATTTTTAATGTCAGAAACAAGGTGGGTTTTTTTAATCACACAAAACATTTGAAAGATAGAAAAATCATGAGCACCATGATTTAGCCCTTACACAAAGTCTCTACAGCATTTCCACAGGAGCTTTATTGTGATTTTTTCATTGTTCATTTTTTTCTAGCTCCAAAACACAAAAGCAGAAAAAACACACTGAACAAAATTTTTTTCCCTTAGTTCTGTTAGACCAAGGCACGGAAACGCAACCACCCCCTGTGATGAGATGTAGCAACTGCACATTGTGAACAGGTTGTAACTTTAGGGTCTGTTACTTCTTCATATTAAAGCACTCGACCTCCTGCTGACCAGCATGAGTGCAGAAAGAAGGCAGCTGCTGAGACTTTCTCCTGCCACCTCTGCCCCTCAGCACCTACAACTAGGAGACACAGTATCTGAAGAAGAAATAACGATGACCCCTGAAAAAAAAAAAACAACCCACCACACAACAAAACAACCACCAAAAGCTAAAAGAATTTGATTTAAAGTAGCACTGGCATACATCTAAAAGTCAATCTTTCCCTAAACAGGGAACAGACTGCAACAACAATACGTTAAAGAAAAGTAATGTATTTGTTGTAGCATTTTATTTTTGGACATAAATGAGACTGCAACATTAAGCAGCAGACAAAAAAGCTCCTACGTACCCAGTTAGAATAAACATTTAATTTTTGAGGAGAAAATTAATACCTACATGTGAAAAGGCCAGTACAATAGAGTGAGTTCTTAAAAGGTCTTCAAGTGGCCTTGATTTCTAATCAAATTTTTGAATTAACATTGCATTTATCATAGTGATGTCCTTAACAGATCCCATTAATTCTATACAACAAAGTGTAATCATGGAGCCATTAGGTAGCAAATGCAGTGAACACCCACCCACCCACTTTTTTTTTGGCTAGAAGCAGATGCACAAGATGCTTTTTGAGCTGTGCTTAAATCACATCTTCGCAGCTGCTCTTACCCACAGCCCCGAGAGACAAGGAATCCACTCTCACTGGCCAATACCTCCAACCTTCTTTTGCCCATTTATCTACCACTGCTGAATTATGTCCTCCTGACATTCCCTCCTCCCCCTCAAGACCCCAGCTTCTTCATTACCCTTCAGAGGGCCTCAATAATTTCAAGGTGGCAAGGATTTTCGGGGGGGGGGGGGGGGGGGGGGGGTGCGCGGAGCAGACAGAACCTGAAGCCACACATGGCACAGATTTCAATTTTTATTTGGGGACCAACACTATTTACTCTTGTCCTGCATGAACGGCAAATACCAAATTACTGAGAGCAACAGTTCATTTAATTTAACAGCTAACTGGACTTCTTTTGCTGCTACCAAACCTTATTTAATAAAGATAAGCTAAAAAAAAAAAAAGTAACACTGTGCAGATAAAACATGGTCACAAACTTTAGTTACTGCACTAGAAAAATTTAGCTGTAATTTGGAATGTGCCATGGACTTCGATAAGAGGAAAAAAAGACAAAGAAGCTACCTTAAACTCTGGCAGAAAAGCAGAGAATCGGGATTAATGCGGTGAGATGTAAACAGCTTTTGACAGGAAATAATTTGACAAACCAGCATATAGGCATTTGGAAATGATGTCCTTTCCTCTGATAGCTATTTTAAAGTTATATATGGATATATATACACATATTTAACATACATTAAGGACATGCCTAACTGTCCATCAGTTAGTCAAAACATACGTGTAAACTTCACATAGAAGCAAAAAACATGGTGGAAGAATGCAGTAATTTTATAGCTATTGCAGTGGACTTGAGGAGACATAATGCTGCCAACTACCTCGCTAGAATCAACAAAGATCACTTCCTTACAGACAAACCCTGAAGAAGTCAAAGTCTTACTCAGGAAGAGCATCAGATCCTGTTATTAGGAAAATCAATTTGCAACCACTATTTCCAATAGCAAACGAGCTGTTAAAATAACAAAACTGGTAAAGCCGCATATATAATACCTGGATACTGAATCCTGCAGGTTTATCTAGAAGTCTAAGAAGTCAGATGAGCCTGGAAAGAAAATGAAAATCCAAACCCCAAATGACTGGAGAAACAGCTAGTGCTATTATGGGCTTAAGGTGTGGTGTTCCAGAAAAGCAAGACAGGTTAGAAGCAGAGTCCTATACATGACCTTCATCCATCACAGCATTCATTCACCCATCTGCAAGTCAATACCTGGGAGACTTCGAAATAAAAACCAGTGCCAGTTAATTCCCTGTCCATATGTGCAGTGCTTGCTTATTAGTCAAATCCCGCTGTTCTTTGGGATGTGCTGGCTGTTGTACGTTTTAGTCCTAGGGTACCTCTACGCTGCTGAGATTACCGTTGATGTTTCTGACCTGGTAAAGTAAACCTGACTGGTGGTCAGGCATTAGGTAAGTAATTAACTCCAGCATCCTCTGGGAGACACAATGAATAGGCAATCAACATACCAAAACAATACTTTAACTCATGACAACACACAGGGTAGCTCATTTTGCAAGCAGCTATTGTCAAGAACACGATATCAAGACTAATTAAATTGTGATTGTTTTGTAAGTACTTTCAAGAAGTCCTGTGTCTTTGCCACAGAGGGAGGATGTTTTAAATCTTTTAAAAAGGCATATGTTACAGTCACTGTATATTACTAATGCATTTTTAATAGCTGTCTACTTACAAAATAAAGAGTTTCAGATGCAATGACTTTCTGTTAGTTCCAAGGGAATAACAGATTAATGATAATTGTTATCCCAAATTCCTGATGGATCAAAGACAAATTCAGCTTGAAGTCCTGATGTCATTATTTGATGGTCTTTTAAAATTAATCTCAGTACATCAGCACCACAGTAATACGATATAACAATGGGTGATATGTTCCTCTGTGTCAGTTTACTTGGTGGTGAACCCACACTGCAAAGTGAACAATACACAAGAAGCCATCCACCAACAGTTACAAGTCGGACTTCTGTACCATAGCAAACGGTGCCAGTCAGCAGAATGCACAGCTGGGCAGCAGAATCACTTGGAATACTACTGCACGTGCTTTCCACTGAGATCCCCTCAGAGGTGAGGAGCCCAAGCTATTTCAAAACCTGGACTAATTATGCTTCACACCAGTAAACGACTTTCCCCAGTAAAAGCAAGGAAGGTTTGCACGCTTCTTAAATCCATTTGCCAGGATGCTTTGCATGCCCTGACCACTACTTAAAATACTGGCAGTGCTACGTTTTAATGGAATTTAATTTAAAAGTCACTTGTATCTGCATGTAACTTACCTCTTACACTTCCTTCTCCTGTCCCTAAACTAGTAGAAGATGCTCTGAAATTGCTGTAACAGTTTTACTTTACCCAAAAGCAAGACTAAATAAAAAGTTTTATTTTAGCAAAACCTTTTCTATTATTCTACATGTGACAACAGTCAGAATAATATTGTATTATTTTCCTTTCTGTAAATAACAGTTTTCTTCTAAAAAATGATATTCAGAACCCTGCTTTAATCTTTAGCTTTCAGCATTCCCATATTTTATCATGAAAACACACTGAGGCTTTGTTCATTTACAAACCTGGTCCTCCTTTCCCCAAAATCCAGTCAACACAGACTGTAGCTAAAGCAGAACAGCACAGAAGCTGCATACGAGAGAGACTCTTCTTTGCTTCAAATACACTGTAGTAAGCCAGTACTCATTATCGCCTGCCTCGGACAAAACCCACAGAATTAAAGTTAAAAATCCAGGGTAACTAACTCTAGATTTGATGCACACACACAAATGCCTCCAGTGTCATTCAGTGCCTAACACAACTAAAATATATGGTGCCAACAGCTTTGTTCATTACTATACTTCAATGTAGCTAGCTAAAGCACGTCTATCAAATGAAATTATCTGATGCAAGCAGTAAGTGCTACTGTAGTGAGAGCAGAATATTAGCAGTCAGCACTCTAACAGTGTCTGCCTAGAAAGGCCTAGGCAGACCTAAAAAATCCTAGAAGAAGGATTACAAGTGGAAGTAAGACCTCCTTGGCCTTAAGTTTTGCTTTAGGCACTGCATCATGTAATCCCATTCATAAATTTATTGAATCCAACAGGAAAGGTCATGTTTGTCCCTGCTATACTTAGTGGATGATTCTTCAGGAACCCTCATGTTCTGGTATATACAGCCAGCATGTATTTCTCTTCCCTTTCCATGAAGAAAACACCTCTGACTGATTTAGATGACAATACAGGCTTTTCAGTCTTCCTGTTGTGAAGGCAAGCAAATAAGAGTCTTTCACTCCTACACAAAAAGCTCTCACATTCTATCCTACCAGCCTTTCTCCCCACATGATCCCATCTGAACAGGTACGATCATAAAAGCATGCAGTATTCCAGAAGAAATCTAACCAGGACATTGTACAGTGGCATGAAATCTTCCCAAATTCAACTGAAAATTACTTCCTTTATACATCTTTGGAGATTTGATTTTCAAAGCTACACTAGACTGGTCCTTGCAAATGTCATCTGATCCAGAAAATGCAGTCAGGTCCTTCAACTGGCTGCTCATGGCTTGGACGGGTGTGCTCTTCGCTGGGTAAAGAACTGGCTGGATGGCCGGGCCCAAAGAGTGGTGGTGAATGGAGTTTACTCCGGTTGGCGGCCGGTCACAAGCGGTGTTCCCCAGGGCTCTGTGTTGGGGCCAGTCCTGTTTAATATCTTTATCAATGATCTGGATGAGGGGATTGAGTGCACTCTCAGCAAGTTTGCAGATGACACCATGACACCACGTTGTGTGGGAGTGTTGATCTGCTGGAGGGTAGGCAGGCTCTGCAGAGGGACCTGGACAGGCTGGATCGATGGGCTGAGGTCAATTGTATGAGGTTTAACAAGGCCAAGTGCTGGGTCCTGCACTTGGGCCACAGCAACCCCATGCAACGCTACAGGCTTGGGGAACAGTGGCTGGAAAGCTGCCCAGCGGAAAAGGACCTCTGGGTGTTGGTTGCCAGCCGGCTGAATATGAGCCAGCAGTGTGCCCAGGTGGCCAAGAAAGCCAATGGCATCCTGGCTTGTATCAGGAATAGTGTGGCCAGTAGGAGCAGGGAAGTGATCGTGCCCCTGTACTCAGCACTGGTGAGGCTGCACCTCGAATACTGTGTTCAGTTTTGGGCCCCCCACTACAAGAGGGATATTGAGGTGCTGGAGCGTGTCCAGAGAAGGGCAATGAAGCTGGTGAAGGGTCTGGAGCACAAGCCTGATGAGGAGCGGCTGAGGGAGCTGGGACTGTTTAGTCTGGAGAAAAGGAGGCTGAGGAGAGACCTTATGGCTCTCTACAACTACCTGAAAGGAGGTTGTAGAGAGGTGGGGGTCGGTCTCTTCTCCCAAGTAACAAGTGATAGGACAAGAGGAAATGGCCTCAAGTTGTGCCAGGGGAGGTTTAGACTGGATATTAGGAAATTTTACTTCACTGAAAGGGTTATCAAGCATTGGAACAGGCTGCCCAGGGAAGTGGTTGAGTCGCCATCCCTGGAGGTATTTAAAGATGCGTAGATGTGGCGCTTAGAGACATGGTATAGTGGTGGTCTTGGCAGTGTTAGGTTTATGGTTGGACTCGATGATCTTACAGGTCTTTTCCAACCTATACGATTCTGTGATTCTGTGATTCCCTAAATTCCTTCTAATAGGTGAGTCTTACAGTAGACATTTCTGTTATTGGTCCTCCAGTACGAAATGCTTCATGTTGCTATATAATTTCATATATTTTTATTCCAGTCCTTGAGATCATTCAGTCACTTCAACACAGTTTCCCAATGCTGTCTCATACTGGATGTCTTCCAAATTTACATCAGCTACAGTAATTTCATGCCAATGTCACTTATGAGAAGATTAAAAAGGTTTGGCCAAAAACCAAAACCTGAGGACTCTACTGATAACCTCTGCTCCCACTTCATAATATTTCCCATTTTAGTACAACCTCCATCTTTCTCCCCTTTAAACAATTTCCTATTTATCTTGCAATTCTTGTCCTAGTACCTGTCATCTTAGTGGTACCACATGAAACATTTTACTAAAATACAGACAAGTAAGATTTACAGCATTGCTCCTAACAGCTAAATCTTGTTCCTAACAGCAGATACAATTAAACAGCACCACATGTGACTATTAATCATTAGGGGTTAGTTATCACCCACAGGAACAAGCTCCTGTGACTGTTGAGGTGGGGACACCTGAATGCCCTGACTTGCTGAGATTGTAATCATTCACTTTGCAGGCTGGGTGGTGCAGATGACCTGCCTACGCAGCAGCATGCAGTCAGCTGGAAAAGCCCATTAATGACCATGGCACCAGATGTTGTCCAAGCTGATGCTGCAACCCTTCACTTCCCACAATTCTGAATGTTGTTCATGCAAAATGAACAACAATTCTGAACAAAGTTCATGCAAAAATCAAAAGGATCTTTCAGCAGGTTTAACGGCTTCCAGCCCAGATACTAAAAGCAAAGGATGTCCAAACAAGTAACCTAAGATACTTAGTAATAATGATGAAAGTTTGAACCCAAAGAAATGACCTGGTATAGAATTGTTTTCTATTTTCATAAGAAAGACCTTACGTAGTGAAAGCTGATATTATTCTTGAAATATTTTATGATCTTTACACATATGCATAAGGCATAGTGGGAGACTTCAGCTGCAAACTAAAACCTGACTTTCCACCAACACAAATTATCTCCACAGGTAGCTACAGGTCCTGCACAGAGTAAAAGAGCACTACATATATTGTATTAGTAATTAATGTATATAACAGAGATATTATATAGCTGCTGTATACATTGTCTTTTTCTACCCCCTTTTTAAGCCTCAGTCTCAGACCTTATACCTCTCTGTGCACTCCTAAGCCTTGGACTACTTACTGTTCTAATAATTCTTTACTATAACTCACAAGCCTTCATGGTCGCTGTGACTTACAAATGAATCTGCCCCTTTTTTGACAGGTGCTATTTGTGCATGATGCACACCCTGCACAATATACTTAGTTCATCAGTGTGGTGCTGTCTCACTTGTCTCTCCCTCCCATCCTACCACATGAATCTGAGAATGACTGAGATGGTAAGGCTAACAATTAAAAAACTTTACATAAGTATTCAGTGTTTGTCCAATTCAGCTTGCATCTGTAAAGATTAACAACAGACTCCTGTGTAGGAACAATCCTCTATTACCTTCAGAGCAAACAATGAAGGGGGGGGGGGTTGCCCAAGGTCTCTATATGACTTTCTCATATGTGGCAATTATCGTCATCCTAAACTTGGGCCACTGGTCCTCCTCAAAGAATGTCTATGTAAACTAGAGAACAGCTGGTGCCTTCTGTTCAGACTGCACCTGGGAGAAAAACAGGACTACAAGGAAGAACGTGGGTATAAAATGCACCTCAAAGAATTATGTTAAAGAAGCTTTTCTTCTAAAATAGAGCAATACTGCTCACATCCAATCTGTTTTGCTAACTCCAATCCAGATTGTTATGATTATCTAGTAGCAACCTGAGCTCTTCAGGAGATCTGAAGTAATGGCACATTGTTTCTGAAGGTGCAGCCAGACTTCTAAATGATTGCTCTGCAGATATCAAAGTTGAAAACACTCTCAAGCAAAGCCACAGATACTGGCATGAGTGCTAATGCAGTGCACTCTGACTAAGAGAGTTCCACCTTGAGACTCGTAACATGCCTTCATGCACTTTGCTTCAGTTGACACAGAGGATGCATAGCCCTTTTTTGCCCTCAGAAATGTGAGGTCTTGGGGGGGGGGGGGGGGGAATGGGTAGCTTAAACTAGTGGTCCAAATAAAATTCATCTCAGGTATGAGATGCAAGCAAAGGTAACTAAGTACGTATTTTACCTGTTCTCCCAACAAGCAATGAATTAACATAGAAGGGCATAGGTTCTTTGTAGATCCAAGGGTGTCCCCACAAGGGATGAAAATACTGACTTCAGATACCTCTGAAGCACTGAATTCCCAAGCAACACCAACAATCTTATTAGGACTTATACAGGAAGGGCCCAGGATAACACTGAAGATTATCAAGTTGACAATTAAGAGAAATTGATCCTGGGTGGACTTTGAAGAGTCTGACAATCTTGATTCCTTTTAGCTTGAATAGCCTATAATAAAGGGATAAGGACCTGCAATAACAACTAAGATGGTAAAAACATGAAGACAAGAACCTAGTCCACTTGGATATCAACATCTAATGGAACTATTATCAGTAAGGGCAACAGCAGGCTCTCCCCAGAAATGGCTGGAGTACCGTGACAGTAGGGAGTACAGTAGTGGGATACAGTACCCTAAGAGAAACAGATCTGGCAGAAAAGCCTTGATAGCATGAAACTAGAAGCCAAAATGGTTTTTAAAAAGCATGAGCAATCAGGGTCAGGCATAATCTATCCATCTTTCCATTTGAATTACTCAAACCACAGCAGGTTATGTCCTTCATTTTCCTGTTTCATGGAATCAGAAAGGTGCCCAATAAGGAACCTCTGGGCATTTCCTTTCCAAAACCAAAGCAAAGTTACTTCAGAGTATGTCCAGACCTTGGAAGCAGCCTCAGAGAGCTCCCTTCTAATCTCTCACCTTGAAGCAAACGTGATTGTTCTTAAAACTACGTCAGAAGATAGGCCGTGGCAGGGAAATCCGATGTAAACTTGACACATCAAGCCCAAGTTCAGTTAGCTTTCCAAGACACGAATGTAGTCTGAGCCGGTAGAAGGCCAGGGCTTACATAAAGTTGATAAGGGGGATTCAGACTGGAACGTGGAACATCTAAACAAGAATTACTGTCCTTAGGAGTAAAGAACATCCTGGAGAAATACGTAAGCTAATTAAGAGGCTTTGGGAATCATCTGAAACAACTAGTATAAGTGTGATAAGAAGCACCCTCACACAAACTATCCTCACTGTAATACTAAAAGTGACACCTCTCGAGCTGGAGACCCCGGCCCAAACAGAGTCCCCTCACCGTTGAGCATGCACAGAATATTAAAGTAGCACTGTAGCTTTAAGTTGAAGTAAGAGAAATGTAGACCAATAGAAAACTGCTTTGTGTAATTACTTATGCTTATGCATAACTAGACTGTATAAATACTGTACCTGTATGACCAAACTTTGTGCTCGTTTTGTGGAGCTACCACCTGGCACCCTGCGCAGACATGAAATAAAATACCTCTGCCCTGCGTGTATATTGGCATCTCGTACACCACGTAAATGACCTCACACTTGTGGGATAACATGAAGAGATAGTAAAATGTAATCTTGCAGCATATGGACAGAAACATAATTTCTGGCCTAATGTGCTGTTAAGTATACATCACTATGTCCAAGCATATTAAAGTAAGTCCCAAACTTGCGTTTCTGATCACATTTGAAAGAGAACCACAAGACAGACTTCTACCTGAGCCAGGACCCAGCTGGATGACAGATGAACATGTTCTGACTCTTTATGCTCAAAATAGGTCATCTTCCTTCTGAAGTACTATAAAGGACCTGTAAAGCACTACCTGTCCTCGCTCCAGAACCAGAAGAAAATTCTGTGTTTTGAATTGGGTCCCTGAGGTCCCCAAGCAATGAGGAATGTAAGAGAGGGGACTAGAGCATAGTAAAGTGGAACTCTTGGAGCCCACATGTCTTCACCAGTGCTTTTGATTTTTTTTAAAGACTCACAGAAGTGTGCTAGGGTTTTTCTAAAGGGGAAAGCAAGGTAACAAAGACAAGACACAACAGAAACAAGAGAAAAGTGGGAAGGGAATAGCTCTCAATGCATGTATAAAGAGGCTGAGAAGATGAACAGGACTGAAGAAGCTAGGAAAGCTGACAGCCTGGGTTTGCTGCAAACCTCTCTCTTCCTCCTATAGTCAGGAGGACTGCTGCATAGAACCAAGTGAGAAAAGAATGACCCATCAAAAGGTGTGATGTGAAGGAGCTAAATGTTTCTAAGGACAAGTGGGACTGAAGGAGTCCTCAAAGGCTCAAGTTCTCAGCTCTACCATCAGTTAGACTCAGCCCCTTGCTAGGCAAGAATCAGTTTTTTCTTTTGAGAGCCCAGTGGCAAAAAATTGTGCAACATAGCATGAAGTTAGATTAGCTGTTAGCATCCAAGCAGCCTAATTTGTTGCACCTACACTCACCTGGGCAGATTCCTTGCACAAAACTGAACTCTGACAACATGCAAGAAAAACTTTTCTAGAGCAGGATCTCTCCAATGTCCTCCATATTCTGCATAATCCTACTGGGACATATTCACCAAAACTGCATGTTATTACCACACTTCAGCCAAGGATAGTCCAATGAATAAACCTGTTTTCAGTGAATGCAAGCACTGACACTTTGCTGCACATTTAGCTTGCTCTATCCTCCTCTAGGATTGGAAACTATTTTATTTCCATCTCCCTCTTCTGCTTCCATTGTTTCCTCCTCCAACAACAAACACTAATAAGAAAGATGTGAGGGTGTTAAAGAGGGTCATCTCCAGTTCCTCAGAGACTTGGAGAGACTTGTAGTAGATGCTCCTGGCAGAAGGTCTGGTGCAGGCTGCATAATAAACACTTCTGATTTAGAGAACTTTTCTAGTAGAATCTCACCATTCCCAGCTACTTTCCAGATGTAGTAAAAAAAGACCCTAAAATCATCTAAGGTGGACAGGAGATATACCAGCTTCTCTCAAAGGAGTCAAGGAGGCCTCTCTGACTTGGAGCAATCCCTCCCAGCCAAGGACTGCCAAGAGGAATAATAAACCTAGCAGGCTGTACAGCACACGCTGTCTCTTGTCACGTCCCTCTGCTGCACTTCGCAAGAAACCAGGCCTGCAGTACAGGGGGCCACAGAGAGCACGGAGGTGAGTTGAGCGTGCAGATGCCAGTGCAAGTAAGACCTGGTGGCTCTGACAACACAAGAATGCAGCATCACTAAAAATCCATAATGTCTCTTAAGACTGAGGTTACCAAGGATTTATATACATTAAACACTTGACACACGGAACTCCTACTGTATATGTAGATGAAAATTCCTAACTTACGTGGCTTTGCTGTGCTTTTAACAACAACATTTTTTTTTATTTGCATGAATTGGGATTACATTTACAGTGATTCAAAGTACAAATTAAAAAGAAAAAAAAAAAATTTGCCTACTAAGTCAATTCCAGGCAGTATCTAATTGATCACTAGACAAAGCAGAAAACCTGTCAAGGGTGACTCTGAGCATGTTTTAACTTCAAATTGCCCCTTCAGGGGACTAGTCTAGGCACACTAGGCAGCTGAGCTAGGAGCCAATGGTTGTGTGAATATTTACTGTAATTAACTATACATAGAGGCAAGCTAATAGCAGAGGCGGCCATACACCTGCCAATTTTCATCACATAAATGAGACTTCAGCACACATACCTTGGGAGAACGTATCAGCATTAAGAGAACCTACTGTATCCTGGGTAACTGGAGAAGTTGCCAAATTTCCACAGTAGGTTTTTGAATACACAGTACATACTGCTGAGTTTAAGGAAAAGAACAGCTTACACTTAACCTGTCTTAATCCTTGTAGTATCAGTTTTCCACCTTCAGACCTATTTGTCAACAGCTGTGACATAAGCAATATTATTCCCCTTTTATGGTTTCAGAAATCGATTCAAAAAGATGAAGTAACTTGCTGAAAGCACAAGTCCACGCCAGACAGGAACTCTTCAGCATTTATCAAATAAACAACCTGTATTCAGGTCCCAGGTAACCCATGCTGGTCACTTCATACTTCTGAAGTCTGTGAGGCATCATTGGTCTAAGCCATCAGTTTCCAAACAG
Source organism: Mycteria americana (assembly GCF_035582795.1). Taxonomy (NCBI): domain Eukaryota; kingdom Metazoa; phylum Chordata; class Aves; order Ciconiiformes; family Ciconiidae; genus Mycteria; species Mycteria americana. Next base: position 17,235,086 of record NC_134396.1, on the reverse strand, counting down.
GTGGTATAGTCACTCATAGCAGCAGACATGCTAGTCCTCACAGCAAGCATTGCTATTGCTTTCATCAAGTCAGCACAGCACAACTAAAGCCTCTGTCTATGGTGATCACTGATCCCCTGTTTCAAATGGCGATTTCTGCATTTGGGGAACCCAGAGAGGGATCCCAAACACTCCAACATTTCTTTTTACAGTTTTAAAATAGTCTGCAACATGTTTTTCTTTGTTTGTTTGTTTTAAATGCTCTGCTGCCTTGAACTCTTCACAAATCTTCATGTTGTCTGGGTTCCTGGTTGTGATAGCCTGCTGCTCAGAGTGAAAACCACCACTGTATTTTCTCTAATAATGTTGCTTCCACAAGAAAACTGGAGGTGCCTTACTAAACTCACCATCCTCTTCAAAAGTTCAACTGAAACTCTGTACCTTCTCTTTTAGCATCCATCTGAGAGCAGTTCTCCAAAGTATTCAGTGTCATTGCCTATAAAAGGATTGGTTGTTGGGCTTTCGTTTTGGCATGTAGTTACAGCCAATGCCCAAAAAACATAAAGACACAATAAAACTTTGAGGAAATGTGTTTTGATATGCTAAAAATGTTTCATTTTAAAATTAAGACAATCATCAATAAAATATTTATTTATGGACTTTCATTCAATCTTTAAGTGCTTCAGGTGCTTTAGAAGCAAAACAAAATGATCATCCATTTATTGCTGTGCAAAGTGAAGCACAGAAATTTCCAGCAATGTGCCTAACACCATAAATCCTAGGGAGCAAAAGCACTAGGAATAGAATGTAATACCTTACTCACCGACTTCTCGACTCCACTACCTTTACCATGTGTGCAAGCTATTTTATATCCTTTTCATACTGAACTAGGCCCAGAAAGGGAAGGGGCGGGGAAGAAAATGCATCAGAATATCAGAGTGTAAGGCGAGGAAATAAAAAATAGCTACATGATCCATGTTAGAGCTATTTCTGGACTGCTTCTCACCATAACATAGGATTTATGGATCTAAACATAACAGAAATTTGGACGGAATGATACGCAACTTTTTGCTATTACAAACAGTGGAAAGAAGAGTAGTGGGAAGGAGAATTTGTCTGTTTTCCTTTCCTCATATAGACATTTTAAGAATTTAATAATAGCAGTAGTAGCATAGATATAAAATCACCTGCATGCGCTGAGAGTGGTGAATGAGGCCGAGGCAGAGCTGGAGACTGGCCATTGCCCATCAAACTCTTCCTGTTGCTTGTTCTACAACTGTGGGCAAAAAGAGAGGAAAGACGACATTAGCATCAGAAATACAGCATGTACCGTATATGGACATTTTGAGATTCTGCTACTTTGTTCCTTCACTTCCCAGTCCCCTATTAAAAATCAGCACTATTGTTGTTTTTGTAGGCATGTCCAGGAAGTCTATGATCATACTGGATAATGGCAAAGACAGCAGTTTCCAAAGAAAATGCACCATGAATACTTTTCAGGCTTGCACGTTTGCTGTTCCGTGCAAAGACCAGCATTCCCCTGCAGAGTCATTTACAAAATGTTCTTCCCTGACTGCAGCTTTTCTCTGCCATGCACTTTTTATGATATATAAAAATACACAAGCATAATGTGAAAAAGTCTCAAGCTTAGAACCATGCATGAACTGTAGCTCCAAATCACATGCCATGAAAAGCAATGATTTATCAATAATTATAGATCTAATTATTGAAATAAATTTCACATCTGTGCCTTTTGTCAATGGAACAGATGATGCCTAAGAAGATGAATGCATTTTTTTTACTCATACATTTTTCATCTGCAAAGCCACTAATTTCCCATATCACAGTATCATTAGACGAGATAAATAGTAAATTAACGCATCTATTAAACTTGGGAAAGGAGTTATTTTTCTTAAATACATCATACAGTTTTTAAATATTTGTTGGCAGAAGTGTTTTTCTTTTTTCCTTTTTCCACTATAATGAAGATTCTCACAAACATAAATCCCCAGTACTGCAAACATTCATGCACAAGGAAAATAGTATCTTAAAGTCAAAGAGACCTTAACTGTGTCTAAACTTAAGTGCATATGCTAATGTTTACCGCACCACAATCAGAATTTTTTTCTGTAAAGGTTTAGAAAAACTCAAAACCACTAAAAGGGGAAAAATTCATACATAAAACCATTTCATTAACACAGTAGGTTCCAACAGAAGCACATTAAAATCATGTTTGTAGGTGTCTCCAAAGATGAATTTTGTAACATTATGATCTCTATGTAACAGCCAGAAAGCACAACTGATTAGGTCGTAAGCAGAACAAAATGCAAAAAGGATGGAGTTTAATAGCATAAACAGCTAAGTAAAGCAGATTCAAAAGTAATCCAAAGTTATTTTGACAACAAGGAAAATAAAAAAGAAAAACAAAGGCAGAGGAAACGTTGGGTATGAAAGCAGTATAGAAGGTATCTGCAATTAGCAAAAAAAGTCAATCACTAAGACCAGTCTCCCCTTAACAATGTTTTGTGAAGCAGCAAGAGTGCCATTCCCAACTGTTTAATGGGTTAATGCAAAGTTCATTTGCATGAATTGCACAATGAATTTCCATTATGACTTAATTATTATAATCAATTAAACAATGAGTTAACTCATGAGTATATACTTATCATTACTGCAGATCTATGTAAGAAAAGAAAGCATGCAATGTTTGTAAGATTTACATTTAGAACACTGGAAAAGTCAAAACTTATTTAAGACATACACTGCAACTTCTAAGCTGAACAAACAGGAAGAACTTTTTAAATGTGAAATTTTATACGTGTTATTTAGGAATCTGTGTAGATTAAGCTCAGCCTTCTACAAATGTTTTTAACATACTCAGCACTTAATCTACTTCTTAAATGATGGAACTTGAGCAAATATTCTAAATCTCATTAGACAACAATTTCAAAGTCATATTGTTTCCCCCATCTCTAAATTTTGTCCAGCTGAAGAGTCATATTCAATTCTTCTCTTATCTAAGAATGGTCCAAATTCTTCCTTTTGGCTTAATCCAATGTCACTGTATTTTTGGTAACTTTTCTCGTATCATACTATGACAAGCCTCACTTTACCCGCTACACTTGTTTTTAAAAACTTGAATAACTGTTTCTTTGTAACTCTCCAATCTAAAACTAAACCCAGTAGAAACTTTTGGTATTCATTAGACATTCCTTAAAGGACAGACAGATTGCATCTATCCACAATGATGTGATGATATCACTACCGCATCTGTGGTGCAGGCTGGGGTTAAGAGACCCCCATTACACGACTACAGCAGCTTTG